>NW_006399953.1:4948776-4982394 GCF_000299155.1 Elephantulus edwardii
GGAGGGACAGCGCAGGAGAGGAAGGCCCTCTATGCGGTGGATTGATTCAGTGACTGGGATAATTGCGATGGGAGTGTCAGAGACATTGCGATTGGCACAGGACAGAGCGGAGTTTAGGGCTGTTGTACATAGGGTCGCTATGAGTTTGCAAGCGATTCGACGGCACATAACAACAACAACATCACCTAGAATTTATAAAATACTTGAGAACCGCAACAAGATAAAGGTAAATAACCCAACTGAAAAATGGGCATAGGATATGAACAGACACTTCACCAAAGAAGACATTCAAATGGCCAACAAACACATGAAGAAATGTTCAAAATCCCTAGCTCTAAGAAATATACAAATCAAAACAACTATGTGATATCATTTTACCACACTATAAATAGCAAAATTTATAGAACAGCAAACAACAGATGCTGGCAAGGTTGCAGAGAACCTGAAATTCTTATTCACTGTTGGTGGGACTGTAAAATGCTGCAACCACTTTGGAAGGCTGTATGGTGCTTTCTCAAAAGGTTGCAAATAGAAATACCATTTGACCCAGCAATTCCACTTTGGGAATTTACACTGTAGAAACCATAACCACAACCCAAGCAGACATATGCACACCTATGTTTATTGTGGCTTTGTTCGCAATAGCAAAGAGTTGGAAACAACCCCCAAGTGTTCTTTAACAAATGAATGGATAGAGAAGCTCTGGTATATTCACACAAAGGAATACTCTGCAGCACTGAAAAGGAAGGATCTCATGAAATACTATGCTAAGTGGATGATCCTAGAGGACATTATGCTGAGTGAAATATCTTACAAACAAAAGGGCAAATATTGCATAAGGCCATTATTGTGAAATAGGACTGACATTGGGGTTGAGGGAGGACAGAGAAGAAGGGGAGGAATGATTTATACTGCATTACAACAGATGAGAGAGAAAACTTTTTAAAAGTGATATATGATTAGGTATTATTGTCATGATAGGAGTCCAGAATGAAGGCTGCACAATGCAGTGGACTTGGAGGGAGGGATTGCATAACAATGAAAGAGTTTTTCTTTTACTCATTAAAGAGAAAAGTTATTTAGGGGCAAGGAGGTAGGCAGGGAGAAATGTGCAACAATAAATGACTGGAAACCCTAAGTCTCTATAAACTTTCATTATAATTAAAATTTTTTTTTAAAAAACGAAAAGAAAAACCCAATAAATAACATGAGGTAACAGTATGAACATTTAAAATGTATTTTTTAATCTTTTTATTCGTTTTCATATAATAATTCATTTCAATTATTATTCATTTGTATACATTGCATTTTATAAAATCTTTCATTTGCATTGTTTCATACAATCATTTACACTATTTTTTTTTCATTTATAGCTTACAAAGTTTATATACATTTTTCTTTATTTAGAGTCCAAGTACATAAGGATACTTTTTTTAATGCTGTTTTATTTACAAAATTCAAATACAGTTTTAAAGAACAGACTCTTCCAATTTCTCTCAACCCCCCATCAAACCCAACAACTCAATGTTTAACACCCCCTCCTCCTTTACATCCTCATCTCTCCGCTTCCTCCTTCCCCTACACCTCTTGAATCCTTGTATTTATTCTATAGCTATGGTTTTGTACAATATGTGTCCTTGTGGGACTGAATTAGCTCACTCAACATAATGTTTTTAACCATAACTATTTTACTTCTATATTTTCTGTTAATATTAATTCTCATGGTACATGTACCACTCACACTCAGTATGTATTTTCTTAATGAATTGATAGGTTTGAAGTGCCAAGGTTCCAGAAATTTTAGAAGTAAGTGATTCAACCAAGGTAGATGAAGAGGAACACAGTACAAAATAATTTAGTCTAAAAGTCTTTATAGAATGTTTAAAGTGTTCATAATTTGGTCTTATTTTGTAAGTATGCTCTTTTCAGACATCTTATTGTACACATGTATAAAGGAATTGTTGTGAATTAATATATCAAGTTAGTTCTGAGTCAAAATTACCCGATCTGTGTAGAACAGAACTCCTCCATTGGATTTTCAAGTCTCCTTTTGGAAACAAATTACCATGCCTATCTTCCCCATCACCTCTGGGTGAATTAAAATGCTAGTCTTTCAATTAGTGGTTGAGTCATTAGTCATCAGTACCACTCAGGGACTCCTAGGTAAAAGGATATCCTACTTATTTTTTTGTACATTAATTAAAAAAATATACAGCTATATAATGACTTTTGCATTATAGTTTCAGCGACTACATTATATAGTTTCAGAAACATCTGTAATTTTTCATTTAAAATAATCTTGAAAGGAAAAGAATGTGTTTCTGATCTACAGATATGTTTTTTTTAAATAATTACCTCTTCCTTTGATGAAATTAATGATTTATTTACAACTTATCAAGTACTTAATCATTTTCATGTCATGCACTTTCTGGTTTTCTCATTAGATTTTACAGCACAGTTCTTGTAAAATATCTTCTAAGATATGCTTATGAATATAAAAGTAGATGCAAGTTTAAAGATATAACTGCTACATTAAAAAAGTGGTTTACTTACCTCTGTTCTTGGGCTTTGATAGTCTAATGGTAAGAACCTGTGCTGCAATTCTAAAGACATATTGTTTAAATCCATCACTTGCTCTGAAGAAGAAGGATGAGAAAGCTCCTGTGCAATTTACTGCCTCTGGAAACTACTGAAAAGTATTTTCCAGAAAACTGCTAGAGAGTCTGTTTCAGCTCCACGGATCACAACAACAACCACAACCACCCTTATACCATTATGTTGTTCATTTAAATATTATCCTAAATAGCACAATTTACTAAAAATCTTCTAGAACTTAAATGTAAAGTTAGTGTGGACAAGTAACTTCTTGAATCTGTAGTTTCGAAAAAAAATGTCATATTTTTCCTTCATCTTTTGAGTGAAACTTTATAATGACTTTGTCATAAAAAATATTTCGTAAAAATATAAAGCATTCTCTTAAAACCCAAAGAAGCAGACCTTAAAAAACAAAATAAAACACCCACCCAAAAACCAACAAAAAACCCTTCACTGTAGTTTGGTTTCCAAAATTCCTCATCATTATTTCTCTTACCAATCAACCATTTATTTTCTCTATAATCTGCTGGTGTTTTTGTTTGTTTTCAAATTTTGTCACTTTTCATAAATATCTATCCAATAATCACTTTTAGAGCAACTGCATATTTTTTGCATTCTTTGTGACTGTTGTTTCATTGTTTCCCTGGCCTTCAAGTCCCTTGTAAATAGAAAACATTTTTTTCCCTATTTAATTTTTTATTGTGGACTGAGTAAAAGTTTGCTAAGTTTCCCTTTCAATAATTCATCCACATTTTGTTCTGTGACAGTGATTGGAATTTTCACAATCAGCCTCACTCATTCCACTTCAGTTTTTGTTATTGATTGCCTTCAAGTGAAGCACGACACATGATCAAAAGGACTTGAAGCCTTTCTTCAGCTACAGACATTTATCAAAGTTCATAGAGTTTCCATAGGCATGCTGTTTAGGAAGTGAATGCCACTCTTGCTTCCAAACCTCTCTTAGAACGTTATTGGTTAAGTTGCCTGTGATGTATAACAACCCTATGTACAGCAGCTCTGAACCCTTCTCTGACCTGAGCCGGTCTCACTAATTCTGACACACCAACCCCAACTGTCCCAGTCAAACTGTATCAATCCATCTCATCTAGGGTCTTCCTTGGAGGCCAAGATTTTGAAGCTTCTGAGCACTTACTTTGGGCACGTAGCCAGGAGAGATGGTCCTTGGAGAAAGCCGTCTTTCTCAGAAGGGTCGGCCAACAGCACATGAGAGGAAGACAACTTTAATACTGTTTTCTATTTCCACTCTTCTTTTCTAACCTTTTCTGCCTTCTAAATTTTGTTCTTAGGTAAACACTGCCCTTATAGCTGGAATGGTAAATTTTGTAAGGAGTGTAGCGTAAATCTATCTCCCTACATGGTTTTGTTGTTCATCTTATCGACTAGTTTTTTTTTTAAACTAAAATGTGTCACTAGCCCAATTTTAGGACTGAAAAGTGAGTAAGAGCTAAAGTCTCAGGGATTCCACCAGTCTCTATCCAAACAGCAAGGCTTTCTGGCTTGCTCTCTCTCCTTCTCCTTTT
The DNA here is from genome assembly GCF_000299155.1 of Elephantulus edwardii. Taxonomy (NCBI): domain Eukaryota; kingdom Metazoa; phylum Chordata; class Mammalia; order Macroscelidea; family Macroscelididae; genus Elephantulus; species Elephantulus edwardii. The sequence goes on from NW_006399953.1 coordinate 4,952,913, forward strand.
CCTCCTCCTCCTCCTATTCCTCTTCCTCATTTCTCTTGAGTCAGAACCAACTCACCCTTCAGCAAGTTTTCGGAGGCTCTAAATTGCAAGGGAGGAAATGGCATATCTTTCTCCCACAGAGTGACTGGTGGATTTGAACCACCAGAACCTTAGTACACATCAAAGAACTAATGTGTTTTGGAACTCTCAGACTAAACAATTTTGAATCCAGAAAATCTAGGTGGTAACTGTTCATGACTACAGATTACTCTGAAATAAATTACATTCGAAGGTAATAAGTATGATGGGATAAGACAGGGGTGATATTCATAAAGTCTCTTAATTTGATGAGTGAAGGGAGGAGTGAGTAAAAGAAATGGGCAAAGATCTGATTTGAAAAACAATGTATATGAACTTTGCAAGTAAACCCGTGCAAAATAAAAATTTTATTTAAAAAAGAATGTGGAACAGATGACACATTCTTATCTTTAGTAATTCAATTGGCTGTATCATGATGGATGGAGAAGAAATTGATTGTTAACAATATCAACTTTCTTGGATCCACAATCAACAGTCTTGGCACCAGCAGTCAGGCAATCCAAAGGCAAATTGCATTGGGGAAGTCTGTTTTCAGGGACCTCTCCAGAGTGCTAAGGAGCTATGGCATCAGTCTAAATCCAGGCCATGGTCTTCACAATTGCATGGTATGCATCAGAGAGCTGAACAATGACTAAGGATGCTGAAGAAGAATTGATGCCTTTGAATTGTGGTGCTGGAGAAAAGTATTGAACCAAAAAGAAAACAAATAAGTCTGTCTTGGCAAGGGTGAGATCAAGTTTCTCCCTGGAGGCAAAGATTTTGAGGTTCTGTCTCACATACTTTTGACACATGATCAGGAAGGATCAGTCCTTGGAGAAAAACATCATGCTTAGAAGGGTGGAAGGTCAGAAGAGGAAGACCCTCAGTGACCTGGATTGACACATTAACTGGGGCAATGAAAGTAAGTTTGTCAGAGTCAGTGAGACTAGCTCAGGATAGGGCAGGGTTCAGAGCTGTTGCATATAGATTCTCTGTGAATCACAGGTGACTCAACAGAACATGGCAACAACTAAAACAATTCTTGTTATATTTTAAGTTCATCCTATTTTAATGAAGATTTCTACTTATCTGTAAGTTTCTGGCATTTTTCAAATACTGAGAGAAGATCTTTTCATTGCAGGGGATCTCTGGTGCCCTAGCGGATAAGGAATTTCACTGCCAACTCAAAGGCAGGCAGTTAAAATCAACCAGTTACTTCATAGGGGAAAGATAGACAATCTTCTGTGTAATTTATGCCGTCTCTAAACAGGAAGATATTTATTTTATAAAAAAACATATGATGAATGTGTGGGGTGCATAATCAAACTGTTGCACAGTTTGATGAGTAGAAGAAAGGGTGGATTAAGTAAATGAGCAAGATCTGATGTGAGAAATAATGTGCATGAACATTGTAAGTAAACCAATAGAAATTAAAAATTTATGTTCAGGAGCAGTAACTTTGTAAATTATTACCTAACTTGGGAGGGATTGGAGAGCATTATGCTGAGTCAACTAACTCAGCTCAACAGGGATAAATATTGTATAAAACCGTCATAGTAGAATGAGTATAAGGATCCAGGAGGGGTGGGAGAGGATGGAAGCAGAAGGATGTGGACGTGCAGCAGGAGGAGGGGATTTATCATTGGGTTGTACAATTTGATAGATGAGGGGTGAGGGAAATTTAAATAATTTGTTCAAATATGTATTCAAGTTTTGTAAATAAACTAGTAGAGGGGGAAAAGTGACTCACAAGAGAGAGAAGATACGTTTCTTGAATAAACAGAGAATGAATATATGGTGAAAAATAAAAGACATCTTGGTAAAATACATTGTAATTCTCCCATTTGATTCTTTTTAAACTCAAAGGAAAAGATCTTAAAATAACTACTAGGACAGCAAAAACACCTTCACTCTAGTTTGATTTTCTTAGTTTCTCATCATTGTTTCTTTTATTAGTCGATCATCTCATTTCTGCTCTATAATCTTCTGGATTTTTCATTTGTTTGGATCAGGTCTTCCAACTAAATGATGCTCACAATATTATCTTTTAAAAAACAAAAATAGAGAAAATTTGCATTTCATATTCCATTCTTTCTGGCACTTAATGCAACAAATTTTGTCTGTCTCCAATGATTTCCAATGCCCTGTCCAAGTTTCCTAAGGGAAATTTTACTTTTCATCTAAATTAAAATGTCTTGCTTCATTTTAAGTCAGTCATTCTTTTGGCTTTTAACTTCTGGAGCTGCAAAGTATAAGAAGAATTATTAATTTGCCTCAGAGTTCTTTATATATGTGTATGTAGATGTTTATACACAGACACAAACACACATACATATACCCTTCTCTAGAAAAGCATTTAGACAAGAGGGTATATTTTAATGTTTGTTAGGGACAAATCCCAAAACATTCTGTAATGGAATGAATTCAGCAACTTGTACAAATCTTGCCCCTTGGTTGAGTAACTAAGCTATTACAAGTTCTCTAGTGATTTAAAGGGAAAAAAAATATGTTTCATTTCATTTACTCAGCAGTTCTTGGTCTCATTTTCCCAAGACTTCATTTCTCATGTCATATCTATAAAATATCCTGAGAAGTGCTAAGTTAGTTCTCCTTCTTTAATCTTTCTTCACTGAGCCTAATTTCCCCTATTTTTTATTTTCTTCTATCAATTTCATATGTCAATAACTATTATAATTTTGGAGGAGCCATGTTATAGATTGTACACTACTTTCTAATAATGTCAAATAAATGTCAAGTATAGTACAAAAATACTTTCATTCCCATCAAATGCCTGTGATTTTAAAATATTCTGGCACCTTATTAACTTTTCCCTTTATACTGAAGTAAGGCTACCATCACACGAATGCCAGGATCAAATGGTAATATGCATTGATCACCAATCTTTTTTTGTCTTATCTTTTAGCTATCTAGCTAAAAGTGTTTTGTTTTAAAATATCTTAGTTACATAATGGGAAAAATTGCATTGCATCTGATTATGCTGGAATATTTCTCTATGCTATTACTGTATATTTTTCAAAGTATTGAATATCCCTGTAGGCTAGAAAGGTTAGTACTGCTGTTCTTTTTCTTTAGATCAAAAGAACGAGATGAAAAGTTAAGTGAATTGAGCAGAAGCATATCTTGAGTTTCTGCCACATCAGCCGATGCTTAATCTTCTGAATTGTGCCACCTCCCAGCAAGCAACTAGCAGTTATTGCTGTGCAGGTCAAGAATGATAAATGTAAATCACGGGAAAGAAAAAAGAATCAGTGAAGTATTTGACAGTTTGCTATGACCCGAATTCTAATGCATATAGAATGTCGGTAAAGATCATAGTGAAATAGTTGTTGGTTTCATTTTGATAATGTTATCTTTCCACATGAAGCAAAGCAAATGAAATCACACACGAAGAAGTATTTTAAGGCATGAAAAATGTCATCATCAACAACCTAATGCTTCATTTCACTAGGATTTGAAGAAGTGGTTTGTATAATAACATTCAAATGATTAAAAAAGCATAATGTTTTCAATAGAATTAGTTGGTTTGGGACATATATATTTGATACAGTAATCATTTAGCCCTTTATTTTGGCACCTTCACATCTTCTATGGTGCTACCTGCATTATCTCTCTGTAACATCAACCCTTTATTAAAATTTTTTTATAGGATTTGGTAATTATGGTATTGTTCATTGCTCATTGCCCATTGAGTCAACACTATGTACAATTGACCTTCTGGTGGGGTTTGAAGAGGCTTTAAATCACAAGGGAAGAGATTGCTCATCTTTCTCCTGCAGTCTCTGGTGGATTTGAATTTCTAGGGAGGTGCTGCCTTTGAATTAGCAGCACAACTTCTTACAGACAATGTCACCAGGACTCCCTGATTATGGAATAAATCCAGTTTTCCATCTTTTGGAAGTCATGTACAACTTCTTACAGACTATGTCACCAGGACTCCCTGATTATGGAATAAATCCAGTTTTCCATCTTTTGGAAGTCATGTACAACTTCTTACAGACTATGTCACCAGGACTCCCTGATTATGAAATAAATCCAGTTTTCCATCTTTTGGAAGTCATGTACATTACTTGATTCAGTGCTCCTTATTCTACCTTCAAACACAACAAGAAAGCATCTTCAAATTTCTCTGATTTGACTTGATTTTCAATTTAGTAGAAAAGTTACATCAATGCTGGACCCGCATTGATAATCTAGGACACAATGCCCATATTCCCAAATTTAATTTAATCACACATGTAAAGACACAATTGCTCTGTAAAGGAACCTTTTTAGAGATTTAATATTTAGTAAATGAACATTTTTGAAGGGACGATATTTTGCCTAACATACTCATTAATCATCAAAATTCTAGATAAAACAACTTCAAGTATGATCTCAAGAGCATACACCTAATACTCAATATTTGGTTATTGTTGTGAAACAAATATGTTATTATAATTTACAAGTCACTTTCTTTTATCATATGTGTACAACAATATCCATTTATTTATATATCAATGTATATATATTTATCAAGGAAATATAATATACATAAACAGATGTATACATGGATATATACATGAAATATGTGTTTATATATATATTGTTTTTACTAACCACCCTTGTTCAATATTATATTAATTTTATATACGTTTAAACACACACACATATAAAGAACAAGTCAGAAATGGAATTCAAGACTGAATGATTTTTTTAAAAAATCAATGATTTATTTATTACAAATACATTTTATAAAAAGTACAAATAACAACTATGTACATGGATATATCCGATCTAATGAACTTCACATGGTAATAAAGGAAAAATCTAAAACTGCAAAGAAGGCACTGCAAAAAATAAGGCCTAAAGAATTGATAAGATACCAACTGATGTGTTTCAACAACCAGATTCAGCCCTGGACATGTGTTTTGGCTGGAGGACATATGAAGTCTAGAAGACAGCTTCCTGGCTAAACAATGGGAGAAATACGTATTTGTTTCCACTCCCACCAAAATATTATCCAATAGAAGGTGGAAATTATCAAACAATATCACTCAAATCATAGCAAACAAAATCTCGCCAATGATTATTTTAAAATAGCTTCAATAGTCATTAGCTCAATATAACCAGAAATTCAATGTGCATTTAGAAAAAGACATGGCATTAGAAACTTCATTTCTGATAACAGATGGATCTTGGGTGAAAAAAGAAAATGCTTATTTTCTTTTTTTTAAATAAAATTTTATTTTTATTGAGATTTTAACAAACAATTACAGTGAGGTTAGATTTTCATTCATTCATTGTTGTACATTTTATTCCCTCTCTTTCCTTTCCCATTCCTCAGTTCCCTTTTTTTAAAATACTCATTTATTATTGTACAATTACCTACGATCCCTATCCCCAGTCCTCTTTGCAATGATATACCTCTTATTCTGTGCTATTATACGTATAATGCCTAATCATATATTCCTTTTAGACAATTCTTTCTTTAATCTGTTCCATTGAAATGGTCATTATGTAACCACTCTTATCCTGTTCTCCTCCCAATCCCCATGTCATACCTGCTTTATAATAGTGCTGCTATGCAGTATTTTTCCTTTGTGACTGAGATATTTCATTCAGTATGATGTGCTCCAGGGTCCCCTATGCAGTGTAATGTTTTACGAGTTCATTGTTTTTCAGTGTTGTGTACTAGTCCATTGTATGACTATATCATAATTGTTCTATCCATTAATTTGTTGATGGACATTGAATTGCTTCCAACTCTTTGATATTATAAATAAGGCAGCAATGAACAGGCGTGTGAATATATCTGTTTGGATTGCAGTTATGATTTCTTTAGCCTTTGTTTCTAGTAGTGGCACGTCTATGTCAAATGATATTTGTATTTCCAACTTTTTGAGAGAGCACCAAACTGCCTTCCATAGTGGTTGCACCATTTTTCACTCCTACCAGCAGGGAATAAGAGTTTCAATCTTTCTACAACTTTGCCAGCATTTATAGTTTGCTGATCTTTTGAATTTTACTTTTGTTACTGGGTTGAGATGATATCTCATAGTTTTAATTTGCATCTCTCTGATAACTAGGGATTTTGAACATTTCTTCATGTGTTTGCTTGTCACCTGAATGTCTTGTTTGCCCATTTTGCTGTGAAAATACCTGTTTCCTAAAAGTATCAGAAGAACATATATTTCTAATTTATTGATTATGTAAAGACATTTGACTGTGTGAATAAAAACAAATTATGACTAACTTTGAGAAGAATAGGAATACAAGAACACTTAATTATGCTCATACAAAATCTATACCTAGACCAAGGAGCTATTGTCCAAATAGAGTGAACATTTGATTCTCTTACAAAGTTTAAAATTAAGAAAGTTGTGTGTCAGGGGTGTATTCTTACTCTATACTCATTCAATCTGTGTACCAAATAAATCATTCAAGACATTGGACTTTTTGAAGAATAAGGATCAAGATCAACAAGCTCCATTATACAAATATTACAAGATTGCTCACTAAAGTGAAGAAAACCTGAAGGACTTGCCATAAAAGATCAAAAACTACAGCATTCAATATGAATAGCATCTTAACATCAAAAAAGGAAAAAAAAATGTTGCTTCTTGCCCTAGTAATGTTGCTTTCTTAACATCTTCCATTGAAACTGAGTTGAAATTTTCAATGATGACATCCATAATCAACACCCTTAGTATCAGTAATCTTCAAGAAATAAAAAGACATATCACATTGGTAACGTCTGCTGTTAAAGTTCTGTCCATAATCCTAAGGCGCAATGGTGTCTGTTTAAAGGCTATGGTGCATCTGATCGAAGCCATAGTCTTTTCAATTACTTGCTATGCATCTGAAAGTTGGACAATGTGTAAGAACTACATAAGAAGTATCTATGCCTTTGAGTGTGGTGCTGGAGAAAATTACTGAATATTGCATGCATTGTTAAAAGAACAAATAAGTGTGTCTGGGAGAAAGTGTAACCAAGTTGCTTCATCTCACATAGTTTAGGCATGTTATTAAGAGCCAGTCTTTAGAAAATGACATTATGTCTGTGAAAGTGTAGGGCTAATGAAAGAGAGGAAGATAGTTGACAAGATGAACTGACACAGTAACTGTAATGACGAGCTTAAATATTTTGCAGCTCATGAAGTTGGCACAGAAGAGGGCAAGGGCAGGGTACAGATCTACTACAAATAGGATCATTATGGGTCTTAGCTGATGCAATGACAACTACCAAAACCAACATATTATAACAAGAGAAAGTGAATATGAAAAACTCAGAAAATCTAACCAAATAGACAAACCTTTGAGACTAGAATGGAAGAAAACTGAGAGAAACAATCAGCGGCTGGATACAATGTCTATTTATTTAATCTGCCTAGCAAATATAAGCACACTGATGCATATTGTTTATTTATTCTAATATTCAAATGGCAATTATTTTTCTAACTTCTATTTAATAAATCTAGACTCCTTCTTGATAATAGGTGACATAATGGTAATCTGTTTAAAATATCAAAGCTTCTTGTTGTTGTTAAGTGTCATCAAGTCAACTGCATGTCAAGACTCCTAGCAACTCTGTGAACAACAAATCTGAACTTTGCCCTATTCTATGCCATCCTTACAATTTTTGATATGCTCAAGCGCATTGTTATAATCAGTATGCAAATCTGCCTTATTCAGGGTCTTCATCTCTTTCTCTGTCATTGTACCTCCTGCAGTGTGATATTCTTTTACAAGCATTGATTATTTTTTATAACATATCCAAAGCGTATGAGATGAAGTGTTATCATTCTTGCCTCTAGAGTACTCTTGCTTCCTATAAGACAAGGAAGCACCTTTTATACAAGGGTACAAGAGCACTCTTGTAATTTCTTCAAGACAGACTTATTCAAATGTTTATGGTACCTGAATTATGTGTTACTGTTGTGGGAAGCCATTGATACAATTTATATGCTTAATGATCCTATGAACAACATCTAAACCTTACCTGATTATGCATCACCCTTATAATCTTCATAATACTCAGGATTATTATTTCAGTCACTCTGTCAATTCATCTAACTCAAGGCATTCCTCTTTAATTGCTTTCCAAGCATGTTAGCTTTTTTCCCCCTATTCATTTCTGCTTTCCAAGTATGTTCAGTTTTCCTAGGACTGGTCCCAATTTACATGCCCAAGTTATGTGAATTCAAGTTTCCTCAGTCTTACTCAAAAGAGGACATTGCTTACACAGTTTTAAGACACGGATGTTGTTTTAGCAGTCCATGATATAGTCAATACTTACCAATACCACAATTCTTCAGTCTTCATTATTCATTGTTCAATTTTCACAAGCACAGTAAAAAATTGAAATTACCAGAACTTTAGTTAGGCATACCTTAGTCTTTAAACTGATATGCTTGCTATTTGGCACTTTAGAAGGTGGCCCACATCAGGTCCTTGTGGCAGACAGGACTGACAGGCCCCAGCTCCCAGCTGGAAACAAAGGAGGATGCTTCAACGATTTAGATCCTCCCAGAAGAGCCGTGGATGAGCATTAACATTACTGGTAAGTATATTCGTTTTCTCCTGGACACATAGCCTACTAATTGGTCATAAAAGCCTTCTGAGGTCCCAACTCTTCTCACTATCTCTTAGTTGTTGGAATGGACGGAAGCAGTTCCTTACTTTACCTCTACCTTGCATGTGAACTTCTGAGTTGTAAAACAGCCCAGTGGTAGATGGAATTTGCTCCAGGACTTAAGAAGCATAAATGGCATAGCTGAGCCTCTACATCTTGTGGTTCCTAACCTTTACACTATAATAGACAAAGTGCTAGTCTATAGGCCTTTTATGGTAAGAACCACCTTCCCTCTGTAACTTGATTTGTGCCACTACCAGAACCTCTACTTGGAATATTATTGCTTGTTAATTTTTGACTCATGTACTTTTAACTTGTTAGTTAAATTTGTGTCTTCTAGTTTGCAACACCTCCATGATACATCTTCAAGGACATGAACACGTACGGCTAAGCACAATTAATAACAGTGCATCTAAATTCAAAAATCAATCTCCATAATAGTCTATGTGTTTCCTACTGCCAAAGGGGCCCTTTAGAATAGTGAGAGAAGATCTTCACCCTGAAACCCACAGCATCCCTTTTCAGCAGGAAGTAGCTAAGAGAATACACCATCCCCTTTTCCTTATGAATCAGGGTGAAGTCTCTCTCAGGGAAGACTGATAGGGAATGGCAAAGTACACACTGACAAAGGAGATTAATCAGAACTAGATTTGACAAGCACTATGGCAATTGGACAATTAAAACAGACATTCGGGGGGAGGAGATGAACGAACTCGGGAGGAGGGTAGAGAAAACAGTGCAACAATGAATGAATGAGAACCCAAAATCTCTGTAAATGTTCATTAAAACTAATAAAATTTAATAATAATTTCTTATAAAAGAAGGCTCTTGACAACAGATTTTCCCAAATCAACCTATCTTTGATTTCTTGACTGGCATTACCATGAATGTTAATTGTTGGTTAGTAAAATATAAACCTTAACAACTTAAATTTCTTTCTTTATCTATAATGTTACTACTATCCAGTAGTGAGTTTTGTTTTTCCTTGATACCAATAAATAGTACATATTGAAAGGTCTGATCTCCATCAGTTGCTGTTGTGTGTTGCTGAGTAAGAATTGACTCATAGCTGACCACAGTGGGTTTATGGAGGCCTGGATATTGCACAGGAGGAGATTGCTCATACTTCTCCAAAGGGGCACCTGGTGGATTCAAATCATATGCCTTTGATATTGTAGTGCAGCTTCCTACCAGTAGGCAACCAGAGCGCCTCATTTCAAATCCTTTTTACTTTCTAGAAGCAAGTCTAGGTCAGCTACATAATACAAGTTCTTAAATAGCTTTCTTTCAGTTCTGATACTATATTCTAACTTCTGCAGACAGAAATTGAGTGAACATGTAATTAAAATGCATTAATAATCATTTATGGCAGTCATACAAAAATTGGAAACAGGTCTGGTAGTTGGGAAATATCTGGATGTTGATGACTGAGATGAAGCTGGAGATCAAATAATAGAGTTTTGTGCAATTCATGATTAAGTAATTGCAAAGACCTTTTAAAAAATGCATAAATGTTGACTGTACACATGGAAGACACAGGAACCAAGCTGACTTCATCTGTGGAAAGAGACAAGGAAAGGCACACTATTTTGAAACAAGGCCAGTGCTGAATGTGAAACAGACCAGCAATTACTCATTCAAAAGTTCAAATTATAGCTGATGAAAATAGAAACAAATCCATTAAGCCACAATATGATCTTGTACTTATCTAATATGAACTAAAAATTCATCTCAAGAATGTATTTGATGCATTGAATATCAACGAGTGAAGACCAGCTAAGTTGTGGGATGACATTGAGCATATAATCCATGAAAATGGAAAATATAATTAAAAAGGCATGAGGGTGAGAAAAGACCAAAGTAGTTGTCAGAAAAGACTCTGAACTTGATTTTAGATGTTGTGACCATTGGTTTATGCCCTAGAATCAACTAAGACTCATAGTGATATTATGCGCAGTAACTCTGAACCATGCCCTATCCTGAGCCAATCTCTCTGTCTCAGACACCCCCCATAACCTCAATTATTGTGTCAATCAATTTCGTTCAGGCTCCTTCTGAAAATTATTGCCTTCTTCAAGGACTAATCCCACGTGGTGTTATGCCGAAAATATATCTGAGACTGGAGCTTCAAAAATCCTTGCCTCCAAGGAGCAACTTGGATTTTCACCCTCTCCAGGACAAATCTCTTTATTCTCTGTGCAGACCATGTTATGTTTAATACCTTTCTTCATACCCACAACTCAAAGACATCAATTCTTCACTTATCCTTAGTCACTGTCCAGCTCTCAGATGCATAGCAAATAATTGCAAAGACAATTGTCTGAATAAGTCTCTAGACTGACATCATTGCTCTTTAGCACCATGAAAATGTTCCTGACAAAAATTTCTTTAATGCAATTCATCTTTTCATTTGCTGACTGATGGTGTCAAGAGTATTGACTGTATAACTGAACAAGCTGAAATTGTTAACAATCTCAACCTCTTCTCCATCTATCATAGTGCTACCACTTGAACCAGTGGCAAGAACCTTTGTTTGCTTGATGTTGAGCTATAATCCATAAGGAAAACTGCAGTCATTGACCTTCTTCAGAAATTTCTTTTAAGTCTATAGAAGTAAAAAATAGGGGAATACATTGTTAAATAAAAGAACTGTGCTGAAGATATCAAAGAGAAACAAAAAGGAGGGAGGCAGTGTTATTACAAAATAGCCAAAGACCTGGAGGTAGAAAATAAAAGCAAAGAGTACACTCAAGATTTCCAAAGCTGAAAGAACTAATAAACAGCTCGGATCTTGAGTTGCAGTACTGAATCATTCTCTGTAAAAAATAGTTAGTAATGCAGGATATATCAAGAGATGGAAGAAATGCACAGTTGTTGTACCAAAAAGAAATAATTGCTACTGAATCATTTCAGAAAGTAGCATATATTGAAAGAATTCCAAGTGTACTGCAGACATAAGGAAAATCATAAGGCTCCAAGAGTTGGTAAAATACTAAGGTGTTTCAACTAACAGATCCAGTTTTGTATGTGTTTTTGTATGTCAATAAATTTAGAAAACAACTAACTGGCCAACCAACTGGAAGAAATTCATGTTTGTACCCATTCCAAAATAAAGGTGATCCATTAAAATGAGAAAATTATCAAATAAAATCACAACATTTATTACACAAGTAAAATTTGGCTGAAGATTGTTTAAAAATGTTTGCAGTATTCAAAAAATAGCTGTGAAAGAAGAGAGTTAATTTCTGAAGTCAGACAAGGATTGGCTAAAAGCAGAGAATACCAAAACAATGTAGGATTATTATTTAATCATCAAACATAAAATCTTCCTCAACCTTAAATATCCAAACCAAATGTAAATTATTAGGGTGGCAATGAAATAAAAGATGAACAATACTTTCTTATTTTTCAAAGCAGTGTCCTTGGGGGAAATGAAATTGTTGAAGATGTTTTAAGTACTGCTGGCTTTTCAATACACTCTATGTGGCTTAGTGCCTAAAAGCTGTGCTGCAATCCTGAAAGCATTCAGTTTGAATCCACCAGATGCTCTATCCTGACAGTTAACTGCCTCTAAAAACCCGCTGGATGGTCAGCAGCTATGACTCAATGGTACACAAAAGCAATAACTAAGAAAGGAGAGAATTATTCTATTTTACTAGAAAAAATGAAATTCTCAGAATGGCTTAGTATGTCTAGTGTTTGTTTTTTGTTTGTTTGTTTTTTTTGAGTATGTAAAATTTAAGAATAACCCAGTTTGTCAGTAAAATCTTCCATGTTGCTATAATCTAAGTTAAGTTAGAGCAAAGCTTCTAGAATAATACGCACAGGAAAGAAAGGCCTGGGCATCTACTTTGAGAAATCATCCAACAGGCCAATTTCTTACCTATAATATGAACTGCAGAGGGCTAGGCAGCACTTTCTGTCTTTGTGCATTGTCATTGCTACTCAATGCTGACTCAACAGTAGCCATTAATAACACCCACATGAGACCATTAAGCAATTGAAGTATGACTAAGGAGCTAACACTTAAATTTCCTTTTATCCTAATTAATTTTTATTTATAAAACTGAAGCATAAATTCAGAACATTGTATCATTCCATGGCACAGTTGTTCAGCTGTATTGGAGGACTGATTTCAGCTCATATTTAAAAAGACGTAAAAGTTTCATAAAAAAGAATGAAAATTTATAATTGTGATAGGAAGAATGATGCATTAGCAGAAGATCAAAGGCCTTAGTAAAAGTACTTCTTAAATAATAGGCATTATCATTATTATTAGCTGAAAAGTAGTTTTAGGGGAGCTAAATACTTGGTAATAAACATTGGATGGTTTTATTTGGATACTGATATCATCTTTAGAAAATTCAATTTTATTTTAAAGATATCTGAAGATCTTTAATCAGGGAAGAAAAGTGTCTAGGGTTGCACAGTAGAAATGTTCTGAGTGGGCTTGACAAATGTGTCCTAGATATAATAATTATTACTACTTTTGAAGAAAACATAATAATAGAACATCAAAAAATATGATAATAGAATCAACTTGTTGATAGGGTGAAAGGTGAATATATTTCACCTTAGAAACAAAACCAGTAAAAGCACAAGTGCTAAAACACAGCGACTGTTTTTAAAGTAAATGTGATGACATAAGCAGTACAGTAAGTTTAAGGACTTGGTAGAATGAGCTAAACTATGAACGGCATCTCTAGGAAACTCTGCTAAAAATCTGAGATGAATTACAGTCTATCCTAAGAAATCTCTGGGTGGTGGGAGGAGTGCAGATTATATACCAAAGGAGGAATTTTTCTTTTGCTTTTCAGAGAGGAAGGAATTGGGGGAAGATGGCTGGGCAGGGAGAAAAGTGCAATAATTAATGAATGGAAATCCAAGATCTCTGTGAATGTTCATTAAAACTAATAAAATAAAATTTAAAAAAAAAGAAATCCAACAAATTGACATACTGATAATGCACATATGAGTATTTATTTCATTTCTTTATAGCTTTCCTGTTTAATCCACACTTGATTTCTTGCCTGCATGATTAAAAATTCTAAAATAAAAATAAAAAAGACTTTTTGAGGAGTAATGGAAGATAAGTACACATTGAATAACAACCTAGTACATAGGTGAGTAAATGACAGTAAAAGAAAATATTATTTAATTTAAAATTTAAATTAAAATTAAATATGGAAGCAGAATTTTATATGGTTCACTATTATAAAATGCTACTAGTAATATATTCTGGTGTGTGTTTTTTTAAAAATTTGAGTGATATAACTGAATTCCTTGCATATTTTTAGTCTCTTCATTATTTTTTACTCTTCACTTTGAGTAAGTCAGTGTTCTAGTCAAGTTAAAAAAATCTGAAAAGAATTATTCTATCTTAGGGATTCAGATATTATGATTTTGACTTTCAGTGAAAGACTCCATTTTAAGTATATGTATATCATTCTTTTTTTACCCCCTCTACATCAAGGCATTTAATCATTGGCAATTTTAATGATAGTTGTCATGATCTTATTAATTTGTTAATTAATTTGACAAATGTCTATTGATATGTTTACATGCTCTAGGCAGTGTTTCAGCAATCTTTTTCTACAGCTTAAATAAGGAAAAAAGGAAAGAAAAGAAATATATTTTCTATTTTCTTAAAGCTTTCTTAGATTGAGGGAGACAAAGAGGCATTTAAGTAAACTAATGCTTGATAAAACACAGTAATGTGACATAATGTTAACTGATCAATTTTAAAGGGGGAAAGAGAATTGATGACACTGCTTTTTTTATATGATAGAAAGGATGGCCTTTTTCTGCAGTAAGTACTTATAAGACACTAAGAGAAACATGAAAGAGAAATTATAAGAAATAATCCACAGAATCTTAAGAAGAAAAATAGCAATATTATGATAATATTAGTATTATGTATCACAATATTTATTCCCCAATTGCCACAAAATAGAAATAAAAAATAATCATCAACTAAATAAAGGATAAACAAAGTGCGATACATTTATTAATAATATAGAAACACCTGAGAGAATAATTTTCTTGCCTAGGTCTTTGGGACCATAGACTTGGATGACATCAAGTTCAGTTGGCATAGCATAGTACACAAACGCAACATTTAATTTGTCATACTTTGGTGAGAAGTGATTGTTTTTTAAAACGTACGAGTAGCCACCTAAGATGTAAATATTTTTTTATATTTTGGTGAGAAGTGATTGTTTTTTAAAACGTACGAGTAGCCATCTAAGATGTAAATTTTTTTTATATTTTTAATAGAGATTTTAAGGAAAGATTATAGAGAACTCGGATTTACATTCTTTCATTGTTGCACGTTTTCCTCTCTGTCTAACCTTCCCTCCAGTTTGCTTATCTTTTGAAAGGAAAAAATAAAATATTTCTTCATTATTATATAATCTCCCTTCTCCCAGTCAACTTCCTGTCTCTTTGGATTCTTGTTATGAAAAAAATACCCAATGTATATCCCCTTTAAACAGTTCTCTTCCTCATCTGTTTCAATGCACTGTATATTATTTTTCCACTCTTTTCCTAGTTTCTCCCCAAATCCGATGTCAGTCCTGTTTTATAACAGAGGCATTGTGTAGTATATGTCCTTTTGTGACTGAGATATTTCACTCAACATAATGTCATCCAAAGTCACTCATTTTGTATAATATTTCATGAGTTTCTAGTTTTTCAATACTGCATAGTATTCCATTGTGTGAATATTCCAGTTGCCTCTATAGATTCTTTTGTTGATGGGCACTTGCATTGTTTCTAACTCTTAGCTATTGTGAACAAAGCAGCAATAAGCATAGGTGTGCATATATCTGCTTGTGTGGCAGTGCTGGTTTCTTTAGCGTATATTCCCAGTAGTGGTATTGCTGGGTCATATGGTATTTCTATTTGCAACTTTTTGAGAAAGCGCCATACAGCCTTCCATTTTATGCTCCCGCCAATGGTGAATAAGGTTCCAGTTTCTCCACAACCTTGCCAGCTTTTGTTGCTTGCTGCTCTGTTGAATTTTGCTATTGTTGCTGGGGTTAGATGATATCTCATTGTTGTTTTGTTTTGCATCTATCTTAGAACTAGGGGTTTAGAACATTTCTTCATGTGTTTGTTCACTGAATATCTTCTGTGGTGAAGAGGGGTTTGATTCTTAGATGGTTCCATTCATCTGTTTTATCCTCTCCTGATTGTAGGCTTTTCAGGATGTTTGGAAGACTATTCATGTTGTGTATTAGGGCTTCTAGAGTTGTTCGAAGCTTTTCTCTAATCGAGTTTATAGTCCTTGGTGTTAGTCCTAGGTCCTTGATCCATTTTGAATTTATTTTTTTTGTAGAGTGTGAGGTGTGCATCTTGCTTGAGTTTTCTGCAGATAATTTTCCAATATAGCCAACACCATTTGTTAAAAAGGCTATCATTTCCCCACTTAACAAATTCCATCTCCTACTTATATGCAAGTTCAAGCTGAAGTTGAGGAAAATTAAATTAAGTCCACAGGAACCAAAATTTGATCTTAGACTATCCCATTTGAATTTCATAACCATCTCAAGCAACAGGCTTGAGGCCTTGAGCACCAATGAGCGTAGAACAAATGAGCTCTGGGAGAATATCAAGAAAATCATCTACGAAGAGTACAAAAATTCATTACAAAGGCTGAAAAAGAAGAAAAGACTAAGATGGATGTCAGATGAGACTCTGAGTATTGCATTAGCACTTAGCTGTGGCTGACTTTGAGAAGAACGGGAATCCCAGAACATTTGATTGTGCTAATGTGAAACCTATACTTGGACCAAGAGGCAGTCATCAAAACAGAGCAGGGAGACACTGGATTGTTCAAAATCAAGAAAGGGGTCCATCATGGATGTATTTTGTCTCCATACCTTTTCAATCTGTATACAGAACAGATCATCTGAGATGCTGGGCTGTACGAGGAGGAATGTGGCATCAGGATTTGGTGGAAGAATCATCAACAGCCTGCGTTATGCAGATGACACAACCCTGCTCACTGAAACTGAGGAGGACCTGAAGCACTTGCTGCAAAAAGTCAAGGACTGCAGCCTCCTACATGGATTGAAGCTCAACATCAAGAAAACAAAGATTCTTACCACTGGAAAAATAGGTAGCTTCAGTAGGATGGTGAAGAGATTAAGATAGTTAACAGTTTTAGTTTGTTTGGCTCCACAGTCAAAACTCTTGGTAACAGCAGCCAGGAAATCAAGAGATCAATTGCATTGGGAAAGTTGGGTGTGAGGGACTTCTCAAGAGTACTGAAGAGCAAAGATGTCAGGCTAGAGACTAAGGTGTGCCTGATCCGGGCTATTGTCTTCACAGTTATGTGCTGTACATCACAGAGTTGGACAGTGAATAGGGATGATAGAAAGAGAATTGATGCCTTTGACCTGTGGTGCTGGAGAAGAGTATTGACTATACCATAGACTGCTAGGAGAATAAATGGGTTTGTACTGGAGAAGGTGAAGCCAGAATGCTCCTTAGGGTCAAGGATTCTGAAGTTTTGTCTGACATATTTGGGGCATGTTGCAAGGAAGGACTGGTCTTTGGAGAGGGACATTATATTTGACCGAGTGGTGGGGCGGCGAAGGAGAGGAAAACATTCAATGAGATGTATCGATTTTGTGACTGGAGCGGTAGAAATAAGTGTGTTTGAGATGGCTAGGTTGGCACAGGAAACAACAGCGTTTAGAACTCTTGTACATAGGATCGTTATGAGTTGCAAATGACACGTTGGCACATAACAACAATAACATTTCATTTATTTCTGCTGACAAAAATTAAGTCAAGTCCACGGAAACCAAGATTTGACCTTAAGTCTGTCCCATTCGAATTTCAAAACCATCTCAGGAACAGGTTTGAGATCTTGAGTACCAATAAGCATAGACCAAATGAGTTCTGGGAGGATATCAAGAAAATCATCCATGAAGAATGCAAAAGATCATTACAAAGGATAAAGAAGAAGAAAAGACCAAGATGGATGTTGTCAGATGAGACTTTGAGTATTGAATTAGAGCGCTGAGAAGCCAAAGCTAAAGGAAGAAATGAAGAAATCAAAGAGCTATAGTCTTTGCCAATTGTGTGCTATGCATTGGAGAGTTGGACAGTGAATAGGGATGATAGAAATAGAACTGATGCCTTTGAGTTGTGGTGCTGGAGAAGAGTCTTGAATATACCATGGACTGCTAGGAGAACAAACAGGTTTGTTCTGGAGAAGGTGAAGCCAGAATGTTCCCCAGAGTCTATATTCTGAAGCTTTGTCTGACATATTTTGGGCACGTTGCAAGGAGGAACTGGTCCTTGTAGAGGGACTTCATGTTTGGTAGAGTGAAGAGATGGCGCAAGAGAGGAAGACCCTTGAATAGATGGATCGATTCTGTGAGTAGTGTGGTGGCAATGAATGTGTTTGAGACAGCGAGATTGGCACAGGATAGAGCAGTGTTTAGCGCTCTTGTACATAGAGTCGCTATGAGTCACAAATGACTCTACAGCAACAACAAAACAATTTTTATGATTTCAGGTTTTTTAGACAATGTTCATTTTCTTGCTGTTCTTTTTCAATTTGTTGGTAATGTTGAGTAAGAGAGTAAAAGATTATTTTTTTTCTGCCTTTTGATGTGTTTGCTTATTGCTATAAACTGACCTCTGATTACTATTTTGGCTGTTTCCCAGAGGTTTTTGTAAGTTGTGTTTTCATTGTCATTTGTTTCAAGAAACTTTTTAATTTTTTTTTAATTTTTTCTAGTATCCACTCATGTTAAAGCACAGTACTATTCAGCTTCCAAACGTATTTTTTTCTCCTCATCCTCTTGTTATTAATTTATAATTTTGTAACATTGTGGTCAGAGAAGATGTTTGTATTATTTCTATTTTTTTTTTGTTTGTTTTTGATGCTTGCCTTGTGACCTAAAATGTGATCTATTCTGGAAAACAAACCAGGCACATTGGAAAAGAACATATACTGCACATTTTTTGGAGGTTTACATTAGCCTATATATATCTATGAGATTGAGTTTGTTTATTGTGTGGTTTAGTTCTTTTGCATCTTTGTTGAGTTTCTTTCTGGTAGTTCTATCTTTTCTTGAGAGTGGTGTATTGAAGTTCCAACTACTATAGTGGTTTTGTCTACTTCCTTTCCCAGTTTTGTTAATGTTTGTTTTATATGTTATGCAGCTCTACCATTTGGTGCATGAATATTTATTATTGTCATTATTTATTATTGTCCTTTGTTATGGTTTTTGCATTGAAATTTATCAGAGATTAATATTGCTACTCCTGCTTTTTTTCTGATTGCGATTTGCTTGGTATATTTTTTCCAACCCTTTTCTTTTGAGACTTTTTTTATCTTCACTTTTTAGATGTGTCTCTTGTAGATGGCATACTGATTGATTTTGGTTTTTTATTCAATCTATTATTTTTCTCTTTGGTGGTGCATTTAAACCATTCACATTCAGTGTGATTATTGAAAGGCAATGTTTTACTGCTCTCATTTTGCTGAGCTCTCTTTGGTGTTGTTGCTAGTTAGTTTGGTCCATTCTTTTTTCTGTAGCACCTCTGTAAGTTGGACGTCTCCCAGTGTTTCTTGCAACACTGGTCTTATTTATTCAAACTCCCTTAGGTTCTATTTTTCTGGAAATATTTTGATCTCTCCTTCATATTGGATGGACAATTTTGCTGGGTACACTATTCTTGGTTGACAGTTGTGTTCTTGGTGTGTTCAATAGATGTCATTCCACTGTTTCTTGCTTGCATAGTTTCTGCTTAGAAATTAGCACTTAATCTTATTTGCTCTCCCTTATAGGTTACTTTTTATTTCTCCCTCATTGCTTTCAAAATTCTCTCCTTATCTTTGCTTCTGGAAAATTTTACTACTGTATGAGTTGGTGTTTTTCTTTCGGGGTCTATTCAAAATGATGTTCACTCTGCTTTATTCTTTATTATGCCTGGGAAATTTTCTTCTAGTAATTCTTACACAACTTTTTTGTACCTTACTTTCTCCTTCCTCTTCTGTTATTCCTATTATGTGCATGCTATTTCTCTGGATGGTGTCCCCATTATTCTTAGGTTTTCTTTTTTATCATTTCTTTTTTATTCTGCTTTTTGTTCTAGTAGATCAGTGGTGACAATTATTTCACTGGGTTTGTGTTCCATTTCTTCAACTCTGTTCATGTGTAACTCCATCATGTTGACATTACTTGGATCTCCTATTTTGGAGTGTGATTTCTTGTTCTTGCAGAGCTTCTAATATCTCATTTGCTTTATCTGCGTTGTTTTGGATTCATTTTTTTAAACTCCTCCTGGTTTTTACTTGCAGTGTCCTGTAGTTCTTCAAGTTTCTCTTTCACCCATTGAAAATATTCAATCTTTGTTCTTTCAAATTCTGTATCAGAAAGTTCCATCAGACTTTCTGGCTTCAGGAAATCTATTGATACTGCATCACTTTTGGGGGCTGACTGACATCTTGCTTTGGGCTAGCATAGGATGTAAGGTAGCCTCTTTCTTATGTGACATTGCTGTGGTAGTTTTTCATGTCTGAAGTAATAACAAGTTCTTTATCTGAAGCTACTTCTCCAGAAGAAGGTGTGGAAGCTACCCTGCTGTGTTCCTCTCTGAACTTCTGACCCAAGGGAAGATTTACTTTAGTTCAGGTGAGAAAAGGCCTGTGAAACCAACCTTTTCTGTCAGACAACTGTTGCGGTTAAACCCATCCAAGGTGCTCAGGGCTAAAGGCAGTGAATAGACTGGATGTTAAGTGATGTAAGGCAAAGCATGGAGGCACATACAGGGCAGGTGCACATGCTGGGAAGACACACACAGATGTATGTAGGACAGTTACATACAGGGTGGTCATGTGTGAAGATGTGTGCAGAGTGGGTGTGCACACATGCAGACACACACAGAGGGTGGTGCACACGCAGACACATGCAGGGAGGGTACACAAGGGGACCTGAATGGAAAATAAGGAAGCTTTGGTTTCCCCCTCAAAAACTGGGTCTGCCACCTCATTCGAGCTCCAGCTCTCTCAATCCTTCCTGCTTGTGCTTAAGGTGTCTCATGTGGTCCAGGAATCAGCAGTAATCCTCATTAAATACCTCACTCAATTTTCAGCTGTTCTCCTTGTTCCTGGTGGCTTTTTGGTCCTGGTGGGTCAGTGGTCCCTTCGAATCAGTGGTCTCAGCAAACAACTGGCTCATCCCTGCGGGTCGATCACTCAAATTCTACCAGTCCTTCATGCTCCCTGAAGCTCACTCTCTGCAGTTTGCTCCCTATATGGCTCAGCTCAGGATTGGCATTTTTTTTTTAACATTAGTGTGCTTTGTTGGCTACATAAAAGTATTTGACCCTGGATCATAATAAATTATGGATAACACTGGGAATATTGGGAATTCTAAAACATTTAATTGTGATCATAATTGCTTCATGTGCACATGAACCAATAAACAGTTATTAAAAAAGTACAGGGGCTATCAGTCTTTTTCTTGTGGAGGCCAAGGAGTATTCTGTAAACTTTTGTAATAAGACTCTTGTCTGAGATGGGATTACCAAATTTTGTTCCCAGTCTGTAGGTTTTCTTTTCGACCTGTTGGGAGAAGTTTTTGATATGCATAGAGGTTTAATCTTTAGAAGGTTTCATGCATCAATTTTATCCTCTTTAGATTGAGCATTTCTGGTTATATTTGGTAGTCTCTTTAAACCTTGGACTAGTGCTTCTAAGCTTGATCCCAGTTTGTCTCTTAAGAACATTATGGTTTTGGGCTTTACTTCCAGGTCTCTGATCCACCTTGAGTTGATTTTTGTGTATGGTGTGAGATATGGATCCTGTTTCAGCTAATAGCCCAATTACAAAATGGGCAAAAGACAAGGAAAGAATTTTCACAGAGGTCAATATTCGAATGGCAGACAGACACACGAAGAAATGCTCCAAATCACTGGCGATAAGAGAGATGCAAATCAAAACCACAATGAGGTACCACCTCACTCCAGTAAAAGTGGCAAAATTTAACAGGGCAGTAAGTAATAGATGTTGGAGAGGATGTGGCAAGAAAGGAACTTTTACACATTGTTGGTGGGATTGTAAAATGGTGCAACCATTCTGGAAGGCAGTTTGTCACTTCCTCAAAAAAGCTGAACATAGAAATTCCATATTGCCCAATTGTCCCACTACTTGGAATCTACCCTGAAAATCTGAGAACTGAGGCACAAACCAAGATTTGTACATCAGTGTTAACAGTAGTATTATGCACTGTCACAAGAACATGAAAACAGCCCAAATGTCCAACCACAAACAGATGGATTGAAAAGTTATGGTACATTCACACAATGGAATATCATGCAGCACGCAGAAGCAATAACTTGGTAAATTATTACTTAACTTGGGAGGGACTGGAGAATATTACGCTGAGTGAACTAACTCAGTCCCAAAAGGATAATTATTGTATAAAAACGTTATTGTAGGATGAGTATAAGGATCCAGGTGGGGTGGAAGAGGCTGGAAGCAGAGGGATGTGGATGTACAGGGGTAAGAAGAGATTAATTATTGGGTTATACAATTTGATGGGGGGTGAGGGAAATGGAAAGAGGTTTTTTTTCAATTTGTATTAGAATTTTGTAAATAAACTATTGAAAATTTAAAAAGTCAACTTGGGGAGGGAGAAGGGAGGGAGAGGGGTAATACGTGCAACAATGAATGAATGAAAATCTAACATTGGTGTAAAATATTTTAAAATGACAATTAAAATTTTAAAAAATATTTCAAAAAACACACAGGGGGCAGAGATTAGAAAACGAGTACATCAAAGTTGCATCCTTTTATCAGACCTATTCAATTTGTATGTTGATCAAGTAATCAAAGAAAGTACACTCATTTAAAAAGAGTGAAAAATGGCTAGAACAGTTATAGATAAAGAACTTCTAGAAGTTCAAGCAGGATTTAGAAGAGTTCATTGTACCAGTGATATAATTTTTGATGTCACATGGATCCTGGCTGAAAGTAAGAAATACTGGAAGAATGTCTATTTGTGATTTATTGACTACTCACAGGCTTTTGACTCTGTGGATCATGACAAGTTGTGTCTGACACTGAGAAGCATAAGAATCTCAGAGCACTTGATTGTGCTTGTATGGAACCTATACCTGGACCGGGAGCCTGTTGTGTGAACAGATCAGGGGAGCACTGTATGGCTTGAAATTGGGAAGGGAGAATGCCAGGACTGTATTCTATCTCCACACCTACTCAATATGTAATCCGAGTAAATTATCTGAGAAGCTGAATGCTATGAGGAACAGTGTGGTATCAGGATTGGAGGAACACTCATCAATAATCTGCATTATGCAGATAATACAACCTTGCTTCCTAAAAGTGAAGAGGGCTTGAAGCACTTATTGCGGAAGATCAAAGACTGTAGCCTTCAATATGTATTGTGTCATAACATCAGTAAAGCAAAAATTCTTACAACTGGACAAGTAGGCAATATCATAATAGATGGAGAAAAGATTGATTTTTTTTGTGATTTAATTTTACTGATTGCACAATCATTATTTATGGAGGAAGCAATCAAGAAATCAAAAGACATATTGTGTTGGACAAATCTTCAGTCAAGGACCTCTTCAAAGAATGAGGCTATCCGTTTAAAAACTAAAGTGTGCTTGATCCAAGCCATGATACTTTCTGTTGCTTCATACGGATGTGAAAGTAGTGAAATGAAGAAGAAAGGCTGAAGAATAATTAATGTCTCTGAATTGTAGTGTTGGACAAAAGTACTGAATGTTCCACTGACTACCAAAGAACAAAGACATCTTATCTTGGAGAAAGAATAACCAAGCAGTCCTCAGAGGCAAGGATGTTGTAAACTCATCTCATGTGCTTTAGGTATGTTGTTAGGAAGTGGCCGTCTTTGAAAAAACACAGTAGAAAAGAAAATCTAAAGGAATAACAAAGGAAAGGAAGATATAGAAAATGGAACAATTCAGTGATTTCAACAATAAGGTTAAGCACAGTGGAGATTGTAAGGATGGCACAGGATCACACAAAGGTACAAAGGATTTATGCTGTACAAAGAGCAGCAATGAATTGCAATCTCAGTGACATCTAACACATTGGGTTGAATTATGTCCCATAAAAACGTTAGACTGAAATCCTAACATACAGTACTTGTGCATACAAATTTAGGTCAAAATCCAAACATCAAGTACTTGTGCATATAACTTCTTGAAGGGTCTTCAATGATGATATCCATTAAATGAATTTGAGGTCATAAAAAGAGCAGACAAGATCCTAATTTAATCCAAATGATATCCTTGTAAAAGAGAAGATCCACAGAGGGTAGTTACCCTCGCTCTTAGAAACAGAGACTGAGAACAGATCTTCAGCCAGTGAATGATGTGTTACTAGCCATCAGTTTAAACTAGAGGAGTTGCATGAATCTCATACAGAGACCTCAGAGTAAACATAACAGCATTGTTGATATCATGATTTTACACATCTAGCTTCCTGAAATGTTAGAAAACAAATTTATGTACTTATAAGTTATCCAATTTGTGATGTTTTGTTATGGTAGTCCTAAAAAACTAGTTCATAAATATGAAAGAAAAACCAAAAACAAACAAAAAAACCAACCCCAACCCCAAAACAAACTACATTTCAATATATTAAGACTTTTTAATGGGAAAATAATCCTGGATTATGTGAGTAAGTTTGATTTAATCTCCAAAACCCCAAACCATGCAGTCACTTCTGACTCATAGAAACTGTAGCAAAGGATAGAACTGCCCCATACAGGTTCAAGGTAGCAATCTCTACAGAGACAGACTGCTTTATCTTTTTCCCACAGAGGAACTAGTGGTTTCAAACAGCTGATTTTTCCATTAACTGCTCAATATTCAGCCACTCCAGCCTCAAGGAATTTTGATGTACTTACGAAAACCCTTATAAGAAGAGGGGAGGATGTTAGTCATAAGAGATGTGATTATAAAAACAAGATATTGGTGTAAGAGGAGGAAATTATCTCATGCCAAGCAATCATAAAGTCTCCAGTAGCTAAGAAAGGCAACAAAGTGAATTTCTCTCCCTTCCCTGTAACCTCTAGAAGGAAAACAGTCTTGTGATCTTAATACTGATTTTGGCCCAGTTACATTGATTTAGGATCTCTAGGGAGTATATGAGCAGCCTTGGTGATACAGTGGTTAAATACTTGCTGATCAAATGGAAAGCTGGTGATTTGAACCCATTAGCTGCTCTATAGGAGAGAGATATGGCAGTCTATTTTTTTAAATTTTTATTAATATTTATGAAAATTTACAGAGACTTTGGATCTCCATTCATTCATTGTGCTTTTCTCCCTGACCAACCTCCCACCCCCCAGTTCACTCTTCTCTTTAAGAAAAAAGAAAAGAAAAAATCTTTCACTTTTATACAACCCCTCTCCCTAAGTCCATGCCACTAATTCAGGTTTGTTTTGAAAAAAAAAAAGAAAAATTCTTTCATTGTTATACAAGTCCACTCCACTATGCTGCCATCATTTTGGATTCCTGTCATGACAATATGTTTATTTGCTTATGAGGAAAGTCAAGAAAGAAGGATCTCACTATATCTTTCCCGTTTCCTTTACCCTCTCTTTCCACTCAAGAAATAGTCCAACTCCGGGATTTCACTCCTATCCATCCTCATCCTTCTGCTCCCACCCCATCCCACCTTGGACCTTCATACATGTTTTGCTAGTATTCTTCTATTTTTATAATAATGGTCTTAGACAGTATTTGACTGTCCTCTTGAGACGGAGTTAGTTCACTCAGCATAATGCTTTCCAGTCTCTCCTAAGTCACATATTAGTTTTCCAAATCGTTGCTCCTGAGTGCTGCATAGTATTCCACTGTTTGAATGTATGAGTTTCTCAATTTATTCAGTTGTTGTACATTTGATCGGTTTCCAAGTTTTGCAAGGGAGAATAATGCTGCTGTGAACATTGGTGTACAAATATCTGTTTTTGTCTCAATTCTAATTTCCTTGTGGTATTTGTATTCCTAGTAATGGAATAACTGTGTCTATGTTCAGTTTTTTAAGGAAATACCAGACTATGGAAGTGTATTTTAATAAAGATTTCAGCTTTGAAAACCCTACCAAGAAGTTGTATTCTGTGCTATTTGGGTTGCTATGAGACAAACTGAATTCTTCACAATGAAATGTTTTTTGATAGGGAAAACTGTAAAACCGTATTTTCTTATTTAAGCCAACAAATTGTGATAATTTTTCCCCAATAGGATAGGAATTAAATACCTTCTAAGAGATTGCAAATTTTTGTTGTTGTTGTTACATGCTATCAAGTTAAGTATGATTCATAGTGGCCCTATGAACAAATGATCTGAATCCTACCCTGTCCTGTCCTGTCTTCATTATCTCTGATACCCGTGAGCCCACAATCCATCTCTTTTGCTCACTCTTCACCCTTTCAAACATGATATTCTTTCCCAAGGAATATCCTCTGCAAGC
Organism: Elephantulus edwardii; assembly: GCF_000299155.1. Classification (NCBI taxonomy): domain Eukaryota; kingdom Metazoa; phylum Chordata; class Mammalia; order Macroscelidea; family Macroscelididae; genus Elephantulus; species Elephantulus edwardii. The sequence goes on from NW_006399953.1 coordinate 4,979,099, forward strand.
AATTTGTCCAGAGTATGAGAGATGGAGCTTTGTTATCCTTTCCAGCTGCATCCTTTCCAAGATTCTCACTACTGGGCCAATGGGTAGCACCATGATAAATGGAGAAGAGATTGAGGTTATAATTATAGCTTACTTTACTTGGATCTACGTCAGCACTCTTAACACCAGCATTCAGGAAATCAAAAGATGAATGATGAATTGCCATTGGAAAATCTGTTGTCATGGACCTCTCCAGAGTGCTGAAAAGCAACAATTTCAGTCTAGATCCAAAAGTGTACCTGATCCAGGCGTTGGTCTTCTTGTTACACTTCAGAGAGTTGGACAATGACTAAAGATGAAGGAAGAATAGATGCCTTCAAGTTGTGTTGCTGGAGAAGTCTTGACCATACCATGGACTTCCAAGAAAACAAATCCATCTTTCTTGGAGAGAGTGAAAACAAGTCTCCATGGAGGCTAGGATTTTGAAGGTCCTCACATACTTTGGGCAGGTGGCCAGGAGAGACTTGTCCTTGGAGAAGGACATCATGCTCAGAAGGGTGGACGTACAGCTCTGGAGAGGAAGACTCCAGATGTTAACACAATATCTGGGACAATGGGAGTTGGTGTTTCAGAGTGAGACTGGATCAGGACAGGGAAGCGTTTAAGAGCTGCTGTACATAGGGTCGCTATGCATTGCAGGTAACTTAATGTCACATAACAATGACAACATACTCTTTTCGTTGTTGTTTTTTGGGGTTTTTTTTGCTTTTATTTGTGCCTCTTGTTTAGAGTCAACAAACTTCAGAAAGGACCTTTGTATTTAAATTTGGTTGTTACTATATTTTGAAGAACATTCTTCTTAGTAGTACAGCATTCTTTTGTCAATATGCTGTACTGAAGTAACCTGGGATTGCTGTGATGATGAACCTTAGGCCACTGAGGTTTTAAGTGGCATAACAGTTACCCATGGTGGACAGTTTAAAACAAGTTTGGAAGCAGGAGTGGGTGGCATCCACTTCCTAAACAACATTCCTCTGGAAACTCTATGAAATTTGATAAATGTCGATAGTTATAGAAAGGCTTCAGGCCTTTTCTTCATAGAGTCACTATGAGTTGTGCTCTACTGAAGGCAAACAACACACCAAAGAGCAACATTTAAAAAAAGATACTACATTACTTCAAACCCTATCAAGGGAATGATTGACATTTAATGCTAAGTTAGAGACTCATGATCAGGCAAACTGACAAACAACTTAAACTATCGTAAACTTCTAATGTGACCTTTCTAAGAGCAGCCATCATTTGTAGTTGGACTGTCGTTGTTTCCAGCCTGCAAAACTGTTTTTTCCCCCTAGAAATAGATTTTCTTTTTCTCTTTAGTCATGTAAAGTACTTTAAACTGTTTGTTTACCAGGAAATAAAAATACATTTTTCCTGAGTTAATATTTATTTCTTTGAAACTGTTTTTCTTAGTTGTATGTAATTCTTTTTTTTTTGGATTAGTACTTGCCTTTTTGAAGATGTTTTTCACAGTTATATGTAATTGAATTAGCATTTATCTTTTTTAAGATTATTTTCATAGGTACAAACATTGAATTATCATAAATCTCTTTGAAGATTACATAGATATGCTGTCATTGTTGTTATGTGACATCTAGTGACTTGGAATTCATAGCGATCCTACGTACAAAAGTCCTATAGTCTGCTCTATCCCGTGCCAATCGTATTGTCTCTGACATACCTACCTCTATGGCCCCAGTGATTGAGTCAATCCATATCGTTGATAGTCTTCCTCATTTGTGCTATCCCTCCACCCTCCCAAGAATGACATCCCTCTCCAAGGACTAGCTCTCTTTGCAACATATCCAAAGTATGTCAGACAAAACTTCAGAATCCTTGCCTACAAGAAGCAGCCTATAGGCTGCTCTCTAGGATGAACCTGTTTGCTCTCCTAGACATCCATGGTATATTAAATACACTTCTCTAGTACCACAGTGCAAAGGCATCAATTCTCCTTTTATCATCCCTAGTCATTGTCTAGCTTTCTGATGCATAGAAAGTACTTGCAAAGACCATGGCCTAAAGCAGGCACACCTTATTCTCCAGACACACATCGATACTCTTCAGGACTTTGGAGAGGTCTCTGACAGTAGACTTCCCCAAGGCAATTAATCTTTCCATTTCCTAGCTACTGGTACCAAGAGTGTTGACTGTGGAGCCAAGCAAACTGAAGCTGTTAACAATATCAATATCTTCTTTGTCTATCATGATGCTGCTAATCGGCCCAGTGGTGAGAATCTCTTTTCTTGATGTTGAGCTTCAATTCATATTAAAGCCTGCAGTCCTTGACGTTCTGTAGCAAATACTTCAGGTGTTCCTCAGTTTCAGCAAACAGGGTTGTGTCGTCTGCATAAAGCAGATTGTTGATGAGTCTTCCTCCAATCCTGATGACACATTTCTCCTCATGTAGTCCAAACTCTCATATGATCTGTTCTGCATATAAATTGAAAAGGTATTGAGATAGGACACATCCCTGATGCACACCCTTCCCAATTTTGAACGATGCAGTGTTCCTTGCTTTATTCTGCAGACTGCCTCGTGCATAGGTTTCACCTAAGCATGATCAAGTGTTCTGGGATTTCCATTCTTCTCAGAGTTAGCAACAATTTATTGTGATCCACACAGTCAAATGTCTTTGCATAGTCAATGAAACATAGATTGACATTCCCCTAATACTTTCAGCTTTTAGTCAAAATCCATCTAACATTTACTATAATATGCCTATAACCCTGGCCTCTTCTAAGCCCAGCCCACAGTTCTCTGTTGATGTGCTATTCCAGTCGTTTCTCAATAATATTCAGCAGAATCTTGCCTGCATGTGATATCAATGATATGGTGGCTGGCTTAAAGTCCCCTGTGGAGTGGTTTCACTCTGGAAGATGATTTCTTGCGTCTTGATGAGTGTCATCTAAAGAAGGGTTTTTATTTTGGTTTTGATTTCTTTTTCTCCACAAGCAGGTGTCACTGCCTGGACTTTTTCCTGATTTAGCTATTAGCAACCCTAAGACTTGCGGCCCACAAGCCAAATGAATTAATTTTGGAATGAACTTTATTTGAGTGGCACAGCAGACGTCTGTATATTTGCTGTACTGAATGAAGTAACTTGGAGTATTTGGAGGTCTTTTGTTCATTGGGTTGTTCTGTGTAGTATTAGACTTGATGGCACTTAACCATTGCTAAGTGAAACTGTTGTTGTTGTTATGTGCCGTCGAGTCGCCTGCGACTCATAGCGACCCTATGTACAACAGCCCTAAACT
>NW_006399953.1:4982869-5001945 GCF_000299155.1 Elephantulus edwardii
GTACAATCTCAATCTCTTCACCATCCATCCTGATGCTGCCAATTGGTCCAGTCGTGAGAATCTTTGTCTTCTTGACATTGAGCCTCAATCCACTAGTGTTGTTATATTTTGTAGAAATATTCTGCTAAGGTTTATATCACTGTTCTGTCAATGTGCAGTACTGAGCTAATTTGAGTTTGCTGTGATGCTTAATCTTGTGCCCTTGGTGTATCAAATGTCACAATTGATGCCCAAGGTGGACAGTATTTAGTGCAGTGCCTAGTTTTTAAGACAGGTATGGAAGCAGGAGTGGCTTCTACTTCCTAAACCATACTCCTGTGTAAACTCTATGGACTTAGAGAAATGACGATAGTTATAGAAAGGCATCAGGTCTTTTGTCCATAGAGTCACTATCAATTGTGCTAGACTCTACGACAATCAACAACAACAATACAATAATATGGCTAACGTATATGATTTGAAAACATGCTATGCTCATCTCCAAGAACATTCTGAACAATTTCCAAAATAAATTGTTTCTTCTTTGGGAAGTTGAAGACCTTTTCTAACACTACAGTTCAAAGCAGAAATTCTCTTCTTTACTCCTTCTCTGATCTTCACATGCATATGTTGTTGTTATGTGCTGTCGAGTCACCTGTGACTCATAACAACCTTATGTACAACAACCCTAAACCCTGCTCTATTCTGTGCAATATTATTGTCCCTAACACACCTACCCACATTACACCAGTCATTGAATCAATCCTTCTCATCGAGGGTCTTCCTCTCCTGCACTGTCCCTTCACCCTCCCAAGCATGACATTCTCCTCCAAGGACTGGTCCCCCGTTGCAACATGTCCAAAGTATGTCAAACGAAGCTTCAGAATCGTTACCTCCAAGGAGCAGCCTGGCTTAACCTGCTCCAAGATGAACCTATTCCTTATTCACTTAGCAGTCCATGGTATATTCAATACTCTTCTCCAACAACACCACTTATAGGTCTCAATTCTCCTTCTATCATTTCTAGTCAATGTCCACCTCTCTGTTGCATAGCAAATTTTTGCAAAGAGCATGGCCTGTATCAGATGCACCTTAGTCTGCAGACTGACATCATTGTTCTTCAATAATTTGGAGAGGTCTCTAACAGCAGACTTTCTCAATGCAATATGAGGTGGTTGAATACACCATGTGTTATGTCAACTAGATCATATGCTTCAGTGTCTTATACTTGATCACTTTATATAAATCCTTTCCAGCAACTTTGTTTACGGGAATGTGCATTTTATTTCTTGCTTCCATTGGTGTTGATTACGTATCCAAGTAAAATGAGTCATTAATAAGTCTTTCTTCTACATTTAATATGATGTTATTTATTGGTCCAAATGTAAGGGGTTTTATTATATTTATTTGGGGTGTATTTAGTTCACAACTTAAGGCTAAAGTTTTTATTTTATTTTATTTTATTTTGTTGGTGTTTCAAATTGTCATTTTCAACAAGTATCATTTCATCTTCACATTGTTGGCTGCTAACAAATCTTTCACTATTCCTGAGGCTTTGCCTTCTTCATGAAGTCCAAAGTGTACAGTGAAAGGATGGATCTTCGACATACATTTGTTTTTCATCTTAAAGCATATATTACCCCTATATTCTGTTCAAATGACAACTTCTTGATATATAAATCGGGTCTGCTTGAGCATAAGTAAGTGTTCTAAATGGTTTTCAAAATGCTACCAATAATTTTATCTGATCCACTCTCAAATGTTGTTCTATCCGTGGTTTAATCAAAGAAAAGTATTTCTTAATTTCATTTAATTGAAGTAAAATGTGGATGGATTTCTAGTTCCTAAATGGACCTTTCTGGCTAGACACTGAGTGGCACTGAATGATTTGCAACCCTAAATTTGTATCAATACATGTAAAGCAGTGATTATAAATGACAGACACACAAACATACAAAAACTCAGTGTTTTTGTGAAGATAATATGATACATATATAAGTACTTTATAAGTGAAAAAATTTTTTAAGTATAAGCTAGTATTACCATTTTTGACCTTTAAATTAATAAAGCTGCCAAACTTTTGATTCTATATTTAAATGCAATGGAATAACTAATTATATTCATCATTGTTGGTATGCAGAAAAGTGACATAAAGTTAGAAAGTTTTATGCCTTTGAAGAAAATTAATAAAAGCAATATTTTTGTTCTAAAAAGACCTTTGGTCTAGGATTATTAGCTTTTGTGTGAATTTACTGTATCATTTAATCTACTTTAGAATTTGCAACTATCAGATTATGTAAAGTTAAACTTACACTGCAAATTAAACATTAAGCCGCAATTTAATTTGAAGAAGAGTGGTGAGATGAGCAATTTAAAAGGATTAAGAAATAAAATGACTACTTAATTAATTAGCCAATTTGACAAATTTATAGAGCAGAATTATATGCCTAGCAAAGATTTATTCATTTTTCGTAAGATGTAGTTGAAACTATTTTAGATAGTAAAATAAGTAGTGAATTCTCCATGAGATGATTTGAGTCTAATCCCAGATCCATCATGATTTAGTTTTGGGAATCCACATACTGACAAATTGTTTTAATATTGGGAATAAGTTTTTGCAACAATTTAATTTTTTCATAAGAATCAAGTGAAATAATATCGATCTACTCTATCCATGTATATATTTATGTAAACATGTAGGTACATATGTGTACATGTAGATATGACTATATGTGGTCAGTTCTCTTTGTCTTTTTTATCTATACACATATCTGTATATAGATCATCCTACTTAACACTTAATGATGAATCAAATATATAAATAATATTATATATATTTTCTTCCTGCAAGAAAATAAGTAATCAGTGGAGAAACAAAAATAAGATTTAAAAAATATTGTAACTGAAATATTTTACTGCAAAAAAGTATAGTAATCACATACATATATAAGATAATAGTATTTAAAAAATGCTAAGAAGTAGTCAGGTATCTGACTTAGTCAGCAAGAAGTAAGCAAAACCAACTAGCAGCCATCAGGTGCACTCTGACTTAATGCAAGCCTAGGTGAAAAAAGTGTGACAGCTTCATAACTTTCTCATGACTAGGACTTTTGGAACAGATAACTAGGTCTTCCTTCTGAATAAGTGAGAATTATCATTTTTTGATTAGTCAAATATTTAACGATTTGTGGTACCACGGACTCTTAGTTCATAAGAATATAAGAACCTTAATATTTTCTTGGAACTTTAAACATTTTTTAAGATTTTATTTTATATCTATTTTCTTACAAATTTCATATACATTGTTTTTCATACTGGGTCTTCAGCCAGAAATCCTCTGTGTTATCATATAATGTTGAACTCGCAAAACAGTGTTTCAAGACTTTTCTTAACTCTCTTTCTAAAGTGGTGTTCATTTTGCAAATAATTCCATTAAGGATAAATTTACAGAAGACTGAATGGGAGTCCCAGAGTACTTAATTGTGCTCATGTGAATCCTAATCCCGTATCAGGAGGCTGTTGTGTCAATAGAGGAAGAAAATACTGAATGATTTAAAATTAAAAAGGGAGTGTGTAAGCCTTGTATTTTCTCTCCATACCTTTCAATCACAGGCAACTTGAGAGTATATGTTGTTGTTGTTATGTGCCATTGAGACGCTTGCAACTCATAGTTACCCTATGTACAACAGCCCAAAATCCTGCTCTGTCCTGTGCCAATTCCACTCTCTCTGACACATCCACCCTGATTACCCCAGTCACTCAATCAATCCACCTCATAGAGGGCCTTCCCCTCCTGCACTGTCCCTTAACCCTCCCAAGCATGACATCCTTCCCCAAGGACTGGTCCTCTGTTGCAACATGTCCAAAGTATGTCAATGAAGCTTCAGAATCCTTGCCTTCAAGGACCCTCCTGGTTTAACTCTCTCCAGAGTGAATCTGTTTGTTTTCCTAGCAGTCCTTGGTACCCTCAATACTCTTCTCCAGCACCACAGCTCAAAGACATCAATTCTTTTTCTATCCTCCCTAGTCATTGTCCAAATCTCTGATGCATAACAAGTGATTGCAAAGACCTTGGCCTGTATCAGATGCATCTTATTCTCCAGAGTGACAACACTGCTTTTTAGTACTTTGGAAAGGTCCCTAACAGCAGACTTTCCCATCGCAATAAGTCTTTTAATTTCCTGGATGCTAGTGCTAAGCATGTTGACTCTGGAGCCAAGCAGACTAAAGCTGTGAACAATCTCAATCTCTTCACCATCCATCCTGATGCTGCCAATTGGTCCTGTGATGAGAATCTTTGTCTTCTTGATATTGAGCTTCAATCCATAGCCTGTAGTCCTTGACCCTCTGCAGCAAGTGCCTCAAGTACTCTGCATAATGCAGATTGTTGACATATCTTCCACCAATCCTGACGCCACACTTCTCCTCCCAGAGCTTAGCCTCCCAGATAGTTTGTTCTGCATACAAGTTGAAAAGGTGTGGAAATAGGACATATCCCTGGCGTACACCCTTCCCAATTTTGAACCATGCAGTGTTTGCTTGCTCTGGTCCAATGACTGCCTCTTGGTCCAAGAATAATTTATTCAATCTGTATGCTGAGCAAGTTATTCAAGAAGCAGGATTCTATGAAGAGGAGTGTGGCATCAAGACTAGAGGGAGATGCATCAATAGTCTGCAGATGACCCAACCTTGATTGCTGAACATCAGGAAGCCTTGAAACACTTGTTGAAGAAGACCAAGGAATGCAGCCTTCAATATAGATTGCATCTCAATGTCAAGAAAACATCATGGTGGATGGAGAAGAGGTTGAAACTGTCAACAACTTCCTCTTACTTGGATCCACAATTAACATTTCAGTTTGAGGACTAAGGTGCATCTGATTTAGGCCTTCTTCTTCCTGATCACTTTCAATGCATCTAAGAGATGAACAATGAATAGGAATGACAAAAGAAGAATTGACACCTTTGAGCTGTGGTGTTAGAAGAAAAGCACTGAATATCCTATGGATTGCCAAAAGAGCATATGAATATGTCTTGGAGAGGGTGCAGCCAAAGTGTTCTTCAAGGCTTCGCTTCATATATCTCAGGCATGTTGCTACAAGGGGCTGTTTCTTTGAGAAGGATATGATGCTTGGAAGGTCAAAGGGTGGGCAAAGTAGAGAAAGACCCTTGACCATGTGGATTGACACAATGACTGATGCAGTGAACTCTAGTGTGTTGGAAGTGTGAAGACGGCACAGGACAGAGCAGGGTTTATATCTGTTGTTCATGTGATTCATACTCAACAACACCTAATAATAATAACAACAAAGACAGGGGATGGGGTGTATTTAGGAAGATTATTTTTGTGGTATATGAAAGAAATTATGTTCCTGTAAGTTAGAAATAAGGTACAGACTCTATGTTGTTATTGAGTACTGTTGAGTTGGAAAAGACCTATAGGTGACTCTCCAGCAGGTTTACAAGAGGCAGTAATCACTAGGGAGAAGATTGCCTATCCTTCTCCCACAGAGTGGCTGGTAGATTAGAACCTTGTGCCTTTGGGATGGAAGCCTCGATTCTTTCCACCAGGCCACCAGACCACACTATACATTAATAAATATTCTAGTTAATATCTTTTTTAGTCAAATCTTATGTCTGAGGATTTTCTCTCAATGTATCCCAAGAGAAAATTAGTTCAATCCAGTATAATAGTTAATTGTTGAATACAAATGGTGTTTTAGGCATATTGATAAAGTTGCTCCATATTTGTAACAGTGTCATTCATCAGTGGCCTTTCGGTGTAGTCTTGAACATGCCTTTGCATGTCACACGGTCACACTCCCAGTAAGCACTATTGGAGTTAACTGGATTTCTTACACTGATGGAAAATGGACTGCGTACTAACTCTACACCTTAAATAACATTGTTTAAAGTGAGCACTCATGATCTAGTGGCTAGAAGCTGCACTACAATTTCTGTGAAATATGGTTCGAATCCACCAGCTATTCCTTGGTAAAAGGTTGTGCACTGTAATCCTATGCAATTAACTGTGTCTGAAAACCCACCGAAGGGTCAGCTATGGGTTGGTTCTGACTTGACAGTAAACAATAACAACAACAACAACAAGAAGCATATGATAAATTATGTTAAGTAATACTTAGTACATAAAAATTATTTTCGTCAACAAAAAATTATTTTTTTCAACAAAATTTCACATAGTGTGTAAATTATAAATATAATGTAATTATACTAAAATTATATCAAATTAATGTAGTTTCATTAAAAAAATAATTAAATTAAATGTACCCTGTGTGTTCAGTTTACCAAATATGTAAATATCTATTATAATAAAACAACTGCAAGCCAATTCTATGTAAGTGAAGTTTATTTTTTAAATTCTATTTTTAATGATTTTTATTGTTTTGTTTTTAATTTTTAAGGAATTTTTAAACTTTTATTGTAATTTTAACAAAAGTTTACAGAGAAGTTGCATTTTCATTCATTCATTGCTGCACATATGCAGCTTTCCCCTTCCTTTCTCTCTCCTTCAGTTCATTTTCTTCTTTATTTTTTAAATATTCATTTGTTACTGCACAATTTCTTCCCTTTCTCTCCCTTCCGTGTCTCCCAATCCACTTTGCAATATACATCTCATTCTGAACTCTTGCCGTACATATAATGCCTAACAGGATATTATACCCATGAAATATCTCAGTTGCAAAAGAATAAATGCTACATAACACTCTTGTTATAAAGTAGGACTAAATTGGGGGTTTGGGAGGAGAGTAGAAAAAAGAGTGGATAAATAATCAACACTGTATTGGAACAGATGAAGGAAAGAAAGGTTTATTTTTACAATAAACTATTTGCAAGTGTATAATTTAGTACATATCAAGTTGACAATGATAAGCATCACTACAATGCTTAATTAATTTTACAACTAGCACTATATAAATGCAGAAATCATGTGAACTGTTGAATACTGTAAAAATTATTTCATTAATGTCAGCACTATGAACAACTCTTGTAAGTATGACAGTAAATAATGACTATTTCAGGCAACATTGAAAATATAGGAAGATGATATAGCTCCTAACATGTGGGCATCTATTGCATTACTTCCTGAAAGACTATATCTAATTATTTACTAGTTTTTTCATTTATCAAATTCTTCATGTGCTCAGAAATTCCTTAACATTATTGTTAAGCAAAATTATCCACAAGCCATCAAACTATTGGGACACAGCTATCTTTTCATTCAAGGGCATAGTGATGAGAAGAAATATTTTTTCTAGGTATGGATGGTGTTAAATATTATATATGTTTGGGACATATGTAAGAACTAACATATACTCAGCACAAATATCCAGGATCCAGAGTTTGTGAAACCTCATGGGTTTATTAACCTCATGATGTTACTATGAGTATTGTGAAATGTAGAGTTATCTAAAATAGGAGACTCAAAGCCAACCTCCTCGTAGCTGGGCCTAATAACATACAGTAAATGTGATATAGAAAATAATAGCATATAATGGAGAATGAGAAGTTGGATGCCACTGGAGAAAAATTATTGTCTTAAGTTATGGTGTTTAGTGAGGTTTGGTTTGTGTTTTTGATGTTGTTATGAAATGTTGAATTGCCTGTGACTCATAGCAACCCTCTGCACAATAGCGCTAGACCATGTCCTATCCTGAGTCAACCTCACCATCTCTGACAGACCTGGCATCATAAACGCAGGCACTGTGTCAATCCATATCATCTTCTCCTAAGCTGTCCCTCCACCCTTCCAATTTAAATATCCTTCTTCAAGGACTGGTCCATCCTTGAAAATGTGTCCAAAGCACATGAGATGAAGCATCAAAATTCTTGCCTCCAATGAAGGCTTTCACCTTCTCTAGGATAGACTTGTTTGTTCTGTTGGTAAATTCAATACTCTTCTCCAGCACAACTCACAAACATTGATTCTTCTTCTATCATTCTTATTCATTGTCCAGCTTTTTGAAGTGTAGCAAATAATTTCAAAGGCCATGGCCTGGATCAGGAACATCTTGGTCTCTAGACTGGCATGATTGCTCATCAGCACTCTGGAGATGTTATGGCAGTTCAGATGGAAAAGAAATCAATTAAAAGTAGGTTAGGAGTTGGATGAAATATTCCCAATTTAATTTTGCATTACAGTCATGGTTTTGCATCTGTTAGGTGAAAAATGATAATTAGTATCCCATGTAAAGCCTCAGCAATGTGATGCAGGGTGACAATTTACTTGATAGAAGTGCTTTAAATGTTTTGGTGGGAGGAAGAATGGGGGTACAGTTTTTCTATTTTACAAGGCATAAGGCCTTTCTGCAGAGATTAGTCTCTCCTGATAAGATGATCAAAATATGTGAGGCAAACTTCTTCCAAAATATATGTGCTTCTTCTTTGGGAAGTCCATAGTGGATATTCAATATACTTTACCAATACCACAATTCAAAGATATCAATTCTTCTTTGATTTTATTTATTCGATTACAGTTGAGTACCACTTATTCAGGACCAACTCATATCTGACTTTCCAGTGGGTTGTCAGAAAAAAAATTAATCACACAGAAAGAGATTGCCCATCTTTCCCCAGTGGAGCAGCTGACAGAATTGAAAACTGTGTTCTGTTTACAGATACTTATATTGACATGATTTATCAGATATTGATTCAGTTTTGGAATCCACACTTCAATTAGAATGGAAACTGAAGATTTTAGCAAATGGATAACATTTATTCTAGAGTGTTAATTGATTCATCAGAAAGCTAGAAGTTTACAGAGTGTAATTAAAAGTAACACTTTCAATGTGACCAAAGAGTAGATGATTAATTTATTTTTATTTTAAATTAAACACATAATATCATAAACTAAAGTATAACTAGAAAAAAAGTCTGTCTAAAATACAAAATAAAATAGATGTGTGAGCAGAAATAGACCTGGGAAGAATTAATGAAAGGATCACATGGCTATTGTAATTAGCAAATAGGAATAGGATATGTATAATTGACCAAAACTGAAAAGGGGCTGGAAGGAAAAGACAAAAAGAGGGGAAGGAGAAAGGAAAAATCACCAGGGCAGCAGAGATTAGCGGAAGGATGGCATGTGGTGTGAAGGTCCAGGCAAGGAGAAATGGGGACTTGATGAGAGAGGAAGATAAAAAGCATGGATCAATAGTAATTAATTATATAAAACACAAAGTGTATGAATGATTGTATAAAATACAATGTATATGTCACTGTGATGGTGAGTAATACTCATTTCTCATTTTCTCAGGGTATATTCCAAGCAGTGAAATAGCTAGGTTATAAGAAATTTCTATGTTCAGCTTTTTGAGGAAATGCCAAACTGTCTTCCAGAGGGGTTGTACCATTTTATAGAGACTTGTTCACCAGTGTTCATAGTAGCATTATTCACCATCACAAGAACATGGAAACAGCTCAGATGTCCAACCATAATCAAATGGATTGAGAAATGATGGTACACTCATACAATGGAATACTTACTAGACAGAACACAGGAGCAATGATTTTGTAAATTATTACCTAACTTGGAATGGACTGGGGAGCATTATTCTGAGTGAACTAACTCAGTCCCATAGGACAAATAATATATAAAACTATTTTTAGAAGGAGTATGAGGATCCAAGAGGGGGGAGAAAGTGGACGTAAAGGAATGAGGATATGCTGGTAGGGAGCGAGATTAAACATGGGGTTGTACAATTTGATAAGTGGGGGTGAGGGAAACTGGAAAGAATATGATCTGAAAATCATTGTATTGAAATTTTGTAAATAACTAATATAATAAAAAACCACAATATACATGAAACGCAATATATGTATGAATGATTGCATATAAAAAAGTCATAAATGTAAGTAAGAAAGGAAGCAATTAAATTTACCAGTGAAACTGCTGTTGTTGCCCACCATCAAGTGTGAACCAACTGATAGCTGACATTTGATCAGGACGCTTTCAGAGCAGTAAATCACACATGACGAACTTGTCCTCTTTGTCTTCCATCTTTCTCCTGAAGATAGTCTACTGGATTCAAATTCTGTGGGTTTTTTGGGTTGTTAGAGCAACTCTTTACCACTAAGTCACCAGAGAAAACATACACGAAAAGAGTTCAGAATGTAGAAAAAAGATTCAACCAAAACTTCAAGAAGCAGATTCTAAGTAAGAACGGAGTAGTGGTATAACATCAGAAAAGAAGAGGCAATTCACTTTAGAATTTAGCGGAATGAAAGAAAATCCCCCTTACCAAGAAAACAACAATTGAGCTGGACTTAGAGGAGATACTGTTAACTTAGAGGAAAAAAAATAATCCCTTTTTAAAAAAAATGTATATCCCTATAAATGAGAAAAATACTCATTTCTTCCAGATAATTGATAATTTATAATTTCCTAATAATTCAGGAGGTAATTTAGAATCTTTAACATTTTCAAGTCTTCATTTTAGATAATTTTATTACAACTCCTAAAGCATTGACTTTTTCCTTGTTTTTATTACTTAAAGGAGTATCAATAAACTATTATACTAAAGAGGAAAGCAGATCAAACAAATCAAATTTAAAAAAACTATTTGCAAATATTCTGTTGCATTTTCTCCAAAGAAACATAAATATGTGAAGATGTTGAAACATCTTTAGTATAATGTATGAAAATTAGGATGACTGAATTCAATTACAGGACAAAATAGTTTTTAAATCTATTATATATTCTTGCCTTTTTTATGACCAACAGGAAAAACAATGAATAAAAATGTTCTAAATTAAGAAATCTCAAACTTCTTCAAATCAAAAGTGGTAAACATCAAGGGGGAAACTCTATAATTAAACTTAGAGCTAATTGATCAGTATTTTCATATCAGAAGCCAAACAGATGTAAAACCAAAGTGACTTTTAGTAGCTACATGTATACTTAATAGTTACATTTATATTTCCATACCTTTTCAATCTATATGCAGTAGAGTTCATTCAAGAGCCTGGGCTTTGTGAGAAGAATGTGGCATCAGGATATAAGGAATACGCATGTCATAAAGATGTTATATGTTACAAAGATGACATAACCTTGCTCACAGAAACCGAGAAGGATCTGTAACACTTGTTACAGAAGGTTAGGTTAAGGACAGCAGTCTTCAAGATGAATTGAATTTCAACCTCAAGAAAACAAAGATTCTCATCACTGGGCCAACTGGCAGCATCATTATGGATGGAGAAGAGATTGTGGTTGTTAACAGTTACAGCTTGATTGGCTCTGTAGCCAACATTTTTGGCATCAGCAGTCAGGAAATCAAAAGGCAAATGACATTAGGTAAATCTGCTGTCAGGGACCTTTCCGGAGTATTGAGAAGCAACGATGTCGGTCTAGAGACTAAGCTGTACCTTATCTAATCCATGGTTTTCACAGTTACTTGCTATGCATCAGAGAGCTGGATAGTGACTAAGGATGATAGAATTGAAACCTTTGAGTTTTAGTGTTGGAGAAAAGTCTTGAACATACCATGGACCACCAAGAAAAACAATAGGTCTGTCTTGGAAATGGTGAAACCAAGATTCTCCTTGTATTGTTTTTTTCATGTAACTATCCCTTTATTGTACAATATTATAATACTTTTAAAACACTTCCTGACTGGAAATCCAAGAGTTTAACAATAACACAGAAGATCCTTTAATTTACATTTCTTTAAATTCATCCTTTTCAGTCAGTTTCATTCTCAAAATTTCTTTTTTTAAAAAAAATTCTATTCGTTTATTTACAAAATTTGAATACCTTGTTTTCCAGAACAAATTCTTTCAATTTCCCTCATAAGCCCATCGAATTGTACAACCCAATGATTAATCCCTCCTCCCCCTGCATATTCACATCCCTTTGCTTCCAAACTTTCCCACCCCTCTTGGATCCTTACACTCATTCTACAATAATGGTTTTATACAAATATTTATCCTTGTGAGATAGAGTTAGTTTACTCAGCATAATGCTCCTCAGTCCCTTCCAAATTAGGTAATAATTTTAAAAAATCATTGATCTTGCATGCTGCATAGTATTCCATTGTGTGAATCTACCATAATTTCTCAATTCATTAATTAGTGGTTGGACATATGGACTGTTTCCATGTTCTTGCCATGGTGAATAATGCTGCTATGAACAATGGTGTACAAATCTCCATTTGTGTCTCAGTTTTCATTTTCTCAGGGAATATTCCATGTAGTGGAATAACTGGGTCATAGGGAATTTCTATGTTCAGCTTTTGGAGGAAGTGCCAAACTACCTTCAGAATGGTTGTATCATTTGCAATCTCACCAACAATATATAAGAATCAAGAGACCCTGAATAAGCAAAACACTTTTGAGAAACAAAAATGAGGTTGGAGGCGTAACACTCCCTGACGTCAAATCCTACTACCCAGCAGTAGTAAATAAAACAGCATGGTACTGGTACAATTACAGGCACATAAACCAATGAAACAGAACTGAGAACCCGGAAATAGACCCAAATATCTATGGTCAACTGATATTCAAGAAGGAAATCAAATCTATCAAATGGGGAAATTCAACAAATGGTGCTGGCAAAATTGGACTTCCACCAGCAGAAAGCTGCGACAGAATCCTCATCTCACACCATACACAAAAATAATCTCAAGGGGGATCAGAGACCTGGGAGTAAAGCCCAAAATCTTAACATTCAGAAGAGACAACCTGGGATTAATCTTAGAAGTCCCATTCCAAGGTATAAAGAGACTGCCAGTACAACTAGAAATGCACATTCTGAAAAGAATAAAATTGATGCTTGAGACTTACTAAAGATTAAATCCAGGTGTATATAAAAGCTTTATAATGAAAAGAAAATCTACAGACTGAAACAAACGTTTGGTAATACCATCTCAGACAAGAGTCTTATAACAAAAGTTTACAGGATACTCCTGTTCTTCACAAGGAAAGACTCATAACCGAACACAAAATGGTCAAAAAACATGGAAAGAAACTTCACAGAGGAAGATACTTGAATGGCAAGCAGACACGTGAAAAAATGCCCAGAATCACTAGCAATAAGAGAAATGCAAAGCAAAACCACAATGGGGTACTATCTCACTCCAGTAACAGTGGCAAAGTTTAACAGGGCAGCAAATAATAAATGTTGAAGCCTGGATTTTGAAGCTCTTTCTCACATACTTTGGGCATGTGGCCAGGAGGGACTTATTCTTGGAGAAGTACATCACCCGCAGAAGGGTGGAGGGACAGCACAGGAGAGGAAGACCCCAGAGGAGATGGATTGATACAGTAACTAGAGCAATGAGGGTAGGTGTATCGGAGTCAATGAGACTGGCTCAGGACAGGACAGGCTTCAGAGCTGCTGTAGATAAGGTCACCATGAGCTGCAGGCAAATTGACAGCACATAACAACAACAATAACAACAACATACAACCAACTGCTTCAATTAAGAAAAGCTAATCAAGAACAAACAAGGTTTATGTAGGGAGCTCTGGTGGCCAAGTGGCAAGAATCCCAAAGACACACTGTTCAAATCCACCAGCTGCTTCATGGGAGAAGAATGAGCAATCTTCTGTTCTGTGATTTACTGCTTATGAAAACCTGCTGAAGGGTCAGTTAAGAGTCAACAACAATTCACTACACATAGCATCAACAACAAATTTTGAAGAATGCTGAGACAAGAGAGCTGAGGAGAAGATTTCGAAGGGTAACTAGTATATAAAGCCAAGTATTATAATGAAATGTGAATGGAGTTGGAGTTAGATTTTTTTAAAAAGGAAAAATACATTCCACATTTCTCAAGCTGAAATAACTGAAAAGCAAATTTAAGCCTCACGTTGCAACATTTAAGGATTCTATGGCCAAATTTTAAATTATTTCAAAGTATCACAAGAAGATGAAAGGAATACACATAATCATTGTACCAAAAAGAATAAGTTAACAGAGAATGATTTCAGGAAATAGCAAAGATCCAGATAAAAGGTACCGAAGAAAGAATTTCAAGCTGTAGTGAAAGTATTGACAAAAGAAATAATGCTCAAGGACTGAAGGAATAATAATTGATATGTTTCAAGAAACAAATACAACTCTGAATGTGTTCACCAGCCTCTACTAAACAACATAAAATATAGTTATTTTGCGAACTGATGAAGTAGTATTTATTATCGTTCAAAAAAGAGGGGATACAAAAAACTGTGGTCATTATTGAACAATATCATTAGTATCACACAAAATTAAAATCTTACTGATTATCATTTAAAAGTAAAATGAATAAAGTCCATTTACAAGAAATTGTTAGAAATTCAAGTTATATTCATTAGAGTTCATGGCATGAAGTATTTCATATTATGTCTGATGAATCGTGGATGAATGTAATAAATATGATAAAAATGTTGACTTATGTTTTATTGATTATACAAAGACACTGTACTGTGTGGATCATAAAAAAAATGGTATCTGACATTGAGAAGAATAGGAATGCCTGACACTTAATTGTGCTCATGTTAAACCTAAACAAATACCAGCAAGTTGTTTTCTGAGCAGATCAAAGGAATACTATGTGGTATAAAATCATGAAAGATGTGTTTCATGGCTGTATTCTTTCTCCACACCTGTATACAATCTGTATACAATCTGTATACTGAGGAAATCATTTGAGAAAGTGCACTATACAAAAAAGAATGTAGCATCAAGATTGGAGGAAACTTACTCATAACTCACATTATGCAGAGGATAAAACATTGCTTACCCAAAGTGAAGAACATTTAAAACACTTATTAGAGAAGATAAATAGGGGTCACATTTCAATATCAAGAAAACAAAATCCTCTCCACTGGACCAAGAGACAACTTTGTGATGTTGCTATTGTTGTTATGTGCCGTCGAGTCACTTGCGACTCATAGCGACCCTATGTACAACAGACTTAAACTCTGCTCTGTCCTGTGCCAATCCCACTGCCTCTGACTCACCCATCCTGATTATTGCAGTCACTGAATCAATCCACCTCATAGAGGGCCTTCACCTCCTGAACTGTCCGTCCCTCCACCCTCCCAAGCATGATGTCCCTCTACAAGGACCAGTCTCTCCTTACAACATGACCAAAGTATGTTAGACGGAGCCTCAGAATCCTTACCTCCAAGGATCCGTCCAGTTTAACCCTTCCAGGATGAATCTGTTTGTTTTCCTAGCAATCTATGGTACATTCAATACTCTTCTTCAACACCACAGCTCAAAGGCATAAATTCTTCTTCTATCCTCCTTAGTCATTGTCCAACTCTCTGATGCATAACAAGTGATTGCAAAGATGATGGCCTGTATCAGACGCACCTTAGTCTCCAGAGAGACACCATTGCTCTTCAGCACTTTGGAGAGGTCCCTAACAGCAGACTTTCTCATCACAATACGTCTTTTACTTTCCTGGCTACTGGTGCCAAGAATGTTGACTGTGGAGCCAAACAAACTAAGCTCTGAACAATCTCAATCTCTTCACCATCCATCCTAATGCTGCCAATTGGTCCAGTGGTGAAAATCTTTGTCTTCTTGACAATGAGCCTCAATCCATATTGAAGGCTGCATTCCTTGACCCTCTGCAACAAGCGCTTCAGGTACTTCTCAGTTTCAGCAAGCAGGTTTGTGTCATCTGCATAGCGCAGATTGTTGAAACATTTTCCACCAATCTTGATGCCACACAGATGCCTCATAGAGCCCAGCCTCCCCGATAATCTGTTCTGCATATAGGTTGAAAAGGTCTGGAGAAAGGACACATCCCTGGTGTATGCCCTTCTCAATTTTGAACCATGCAGTGTTTCCTTGTTCTGTTCTGACGACTGCCTTTTGCTCCAAGTATAGGTTTTTCATTAGCACTATCAAGTGTTCTGGGATTCCCATTCTTCTCAGAGTCAGCCACAGTTTGTTATGATCCACACAGTCAAATGCCTTTGCATAGTCAATGAAACATATATACATTCCTCTGGTATTCCCTGCTTTTAGCTAAGATCCATCTAACATTAGCTACAATATCCCTACTACCACAACCCCTTCTAAACCCAGCCTGGACTTCCAGCAGTTCTCTGTTAATGTACTGTTTCAGTAGTTTTGGGATGATCTCCTATAGAATCTTGCTTGCATGTGAAATCAATGATATTGTTCTATAGTTTCCACACTCAGTTGGGTCACGCTTCTTTGGGATGGGAAAAACTATAGATCTCTTCCAGTCAGTTGGCCAAGGATATTTAGATATTGTTAAGAAAAAATGGGACACATTGACATATTAGCATTGGTGAGATGAGATGGACTGGCATGGGGCATTTTGAGTCGGATGATCATATGATATATTACACTGGAGATGAAAAGGTAAGGAAAAATGGAGTTGCTTTCTTATTTAAGAAAGCAACTTGAAAAGACAAAGTGGAAATTATACAACAATATAATAAGTATCACACATACATACATTTTTGCTAAAGATTTTTAGAAAAAAATAGTACTACAATAATGTCTATATAGGGCCCTTTTAGAAAGAAAGTCAAGAAGACATATATTACTGATGTCAGATGAATTGTAGCTGAAAATAGAGAAGATTAGAAACATGTTTCTTGTGTTTTATTGTTATGTAAACACTACACAACCTGGATGATTATAAGGAATCTTGAAAGACAATGAGAAAAATGGGAATTTTAGAACATTTTACTGTGCTCATGCAGAACATGAACATGGACCAAAAACAGCAGTTTGAACAAAATAAGGAGGTATTGCCTTGGTTAAAATAAGGAAAGAATTCCAAAATTATATTCCAAAATGATGCATAATAATTAATTAGGTAACCAAAATATGCCATCTTAGAGGCCTGCTTTATTTCCATATTACATTGCACACTCTCTCCTTTTCTACTTTAGCCACTCATTGGCCTCCTAAAAAGTTCTTAATAAACATAAGCTCTTCCCAAACCTTTAATCAGACTATAAATATTGTCTCAGAACCTTCCCTCAGTTAGATGGATTTGCAAAGTTCATACTCCTTTATCTCTGGTATGCTCAGATTTGGAAAGTTCATAGTCCCTTATCTGTCTATATATATAATAAAACTTCTGCTTCTTACACAAAAAAGAAATAAACTATATGATGAACAAGTAATCTGAGAAATTTGAGTATATGAGAAAGAATAAGAAATTAGGATTGGAATAAAGCTAATTCAAATCTCACTATCCAGAGGATACAAATTTATTTTTGTAACTACTGTAGACTCAAATTTAAGGGCATGACATTGTAATGACTAATAATTTCTTAGAAAATTGAGGGGGAGGAAGAAAAAAATGTACAAACTAAATAATATAAAATTGTACTTCCAAAATGTCTGTAAACTAGAATTGGTTAATATGATAGACAAAAGAACAGCTTTTGTATCTTTAAGAGCTGATGTGCCAATTAGAACTGAGTCATAATTGACCTTCTGGTAAGTTTTCAGAGGCTGTAAATCACACAGGATTTACACTGTCCATCTTTCTCCCTTGGAAAAACTTACTTATTTGATTCACAAGCTTTGGGATTAGTTGTGCAATGTTTTACCCACTAGGCCACCAGAGCTCCTCCCAGTTTTAAGAATGGTAAAAGGCATGTACTAAGAAATTGTCTACCAGCTACTCTTTATTTTCAAACTGAGTGTGTACAAAGCAATAAATAGAATTCAAATTCACCTGTTGGAAGTCAGATCAAAGAATCTTTTGAGATGGCTTTCAGTTCTAAGATTATAGAAAATAAAATACCTTGCTTTTAGAGTATTGGACTATGTATAAATTATCCAAAGGATTGCAGAAGTCTATGCAAGGAACAATTTCAGCATAGTTTTAGAGATTTCCTTCATACATATAAATGAAGTTATTAACTTACCATCAGGGAAGGATATACTTTGGGTTGCTTGTCTGCTAGTGGTTATTTATTTTTATTATTATTCAGTGCAGGCTTTCTGGGATTCACGGGGCAAGTAAACATAACTGACCCTCATGTGGTATAAACTCACAACGCTTAACTCATTAGCACCAAGAAAATAAGATAACCACCTGAAAAAATCTATACTAGAATATCTTAAAGGGAAAATAAAATTTCAACATTTGTTTCAATATTTATTTATCCAAAGCAGAGAGACTGAAAATAGTAAATTACCAAAGCTTCTTTGGGATTCCATGAGTTTTGTTTAGGCATCTTACAAAAGAGTATCATGGTCAGGTTTTTACATGCATGAAAACGTATGGATCTTTAAAATGGCAAGGGTTTTAGTCACATCATAAACTAAAATGACTAAACCTTGCAGCAAAGAAAAGAGCATTTTCTTTCTGACCTGGTTTGCTGATATCAAATGCAACCCACTGATTCTTTTCCATTAAAACCCTAACCACCATGGTCACCACTTTATATTATTGCTCTAACTGGGCAGCAATTGAGCCAATTTTCAAGGGGTGAGAATAGCATTACTAAAAAGGATTCTCCTCCAATAAAGTAGAAGCATTTTCTGGAATAAAAGACTTGGCTCGAAGTCTTCCTGTTTGGCATAAAAATAAAAAGATAAATCAGATATATTCCCACTGGTTACCAAATAAAGGATGGTAGTGTACTTTGGAGGCATAGAAATGAGAATTAAATAACTCATATCTCTTCTGTCTATAAAGTGAAGAAACATTGGTGAGCAGATACATTTACTTTCTGCAAGACTTAAGTGCTGACTTTGATTCAGGGTATCAAAAGCTGGAACCAAGGGAAAACTTTGGAATAAATCAGTAAGTGACAATGATAGAGTCCTATTTTCATGCAAATGAAGCTCACACTATACTATAGGGAGTTAAGACAGAAAAGTTGGACTGAAAATTTTATGCACCAAGGAAATGTATAGATACAGTAATAATCTATTACAATTTGCAATTTCTAGAATTTTCTTAGAGGTGATAGAGAAAAGACAATTCTATAATTTTATAAATGCTTCCCGGAGGAAAAAATATGAGGGAGCATGGTTGCCTTTTATAAATGTCAAGTAGATATATTACTGGACAGTGGAATGTATAGAATTTGTACAAAGATGCTAATAGAATATGAATATTAAATGCCTTTTTGAGGATAGCTCTT
>NW_006399953.1:5002045-5010880 GCF_000299155.1 Elephantulus edwardii
ATCAGAGTTCTAAAAAAGTTCACTTTGGCCCCAAGAAGCCTTGATTATGGGATCAAATGAATCATCTTAAGGTCTGGAGTGCTGGAACAAGACAAGGAAGAAAGGCTGACAGAGGTAGCCAGGGCCTTTGATCTCAGTAGGGGCCAGAAAACCCATTTGGGCATCTCTCATTTTCTCTGAGCCTGGTGAGTCTGAATGGCAGTGACTCTCTGATTCCTAGCAGGCTCCACACTCACATCCTTGACTGTCCACTCCTTTGGATTTCTGATGAGTCTTGCCAATCACCATCTCTGACTAGTTTAATTCAGTTTTAACAACATAGAACCAAAAGCACATTGCTTATTTTTTGTTACCAACTCTCTCAACAGTTCAAATAAAATTATATATAACTTCAATTTGCCTTCACTGAACTTTGGGAACATTTTATTGAAAAGCAACATTCTTTCTTGCTAAAAGGTATCTAAAGGAAGGATGAAATTATTTTTTTAGATCAACTTTTGTGGGGCCTGTTTGTGAATGTGACCTACTCTACTTAACTATAGGTATCTTTAATAGTTAAAACTCTTATGCATAGTTAATATTAAGATGTTTTCTCCCTTGTGTCAAGTAGGGCAATTAGTAAACCATTGCTCTTAAATGAATCCCAACTTCTGGTGGCCTCATGCTGTCAGAGTAAAATTATGCTCAATAGGATTGTCAGTGGCTGAGCTTTTGGAGGTACATTACTAGGCTTTTATTTCAGTAGCACACTTTAACCTTCAAAAGGCCGGGGAGAAATTGAACACACTAACTGCTTAAACTCCCCTGCTAAGTTTCGTTATGTTTGTCTGTAAGGAACGATGTGGCTACACCCTTTGTCTTTCATATTTTGGACATGTAGCTAGGTGAAGCTATTATTTGGAATGGGACATTATGCTTGGGAAAAGAGAGAGTCAGTGAAGGAGAGAAAGATCCCCAATGAGATGGATTGACACTGACTTCAGCAATGGGCTCTAGTGACTTAGAGATGATGGGGATGGTACAGCATAAGGGAAGTTTCAAGTTGGCTGTCCATAGGGTCACTATGAGTCCTGCTTGACACCAACAACAACTAACAACAACTAACAACAACTTCTGACTCCAGAAGTCAGAACAGACAGTGCTTGGAGAACGATAGCATGCTTGGGAAAATAGACCATTGGGAGGAAAGAAGAAACTCTAAATGGCACAGTAACAGAAATAATAGGATTAAGCACAATGATGATTATGAAGGTTATACAGGAATAGACTCAAGGATTCTGAAGCTTTGTTGACATACTTTGGACATGTTGCACGCAGGAACCAGTTCTTGGAGAGGGACATGCTTGGGAGGGTGGAGGGACAGCACAGGAGAGGAAGACCCTCAATGAAATGGACTGATTCAGTGACTTGGGCAATGGAGATAGTTGTGTCAGAGACAATAAGATTGGCACAGAATACAGCAGGGTTTAGGGCTGTCGTACATAACGTTGCTATCAGTCACAGGTAATTCGATGACACTTAACAACAAAAACAACAACATACAGGGATGAGTTGGGTTTTATTCTGTACATAAAGTTGGAGTCAACTACACCTAATAACAACAACAACAAGAACAACAACTTATGATTTGTTCTGCTTCACGTTAACTGAGTGGCCATGCTATGTAATTCTTCAAAGAATATACCAGAATGAGACACTGCTTATGTAAGTTGAAGAATTTATTGACTACTGTGGAAAAATGGGAGCTCTGGTGGCGTAGTGGTGAGAAGCTGTGCTGCAATCAATCCCAAAGGTGTACAGTTCAAATGCACCAGTAGCTCTGCAGGAGAAAGATGGGCAATCTCCTTCCATGTGTAACTGGCTCTGAAAACCTGCTGGAGGGTCAGCTATGGGACATTTCCGACTCGATAACACACAACAACTATGGTAACACGTTACATACTAACTGTTTCCAGTGCTTGATTATGTATAGTTGTATAGAAACACATTCTAGACTAGGATTGTAGACCTAGTTTCTCTTAATTGTTTTCAAACTTTCACATAATTAAAAACAAAACAAAATTTAATAAGCAAAATCACCCTAAAAGAAGAACTCTTCCTGAACAAAGCAAAATTCCTAAAATGGTCATTCTAACCAGGGTCAGATAAATATCTTAAGTTTCTTCTAAAGAATACAACTTCAGAATCAACATGATTGCAACTTTAAGAAATACTTGGTTTTGCAAGGCCAACATAAACTTTGCAGAGGAATTTGGAGATCATTTTCATAATATGAGATTAAAGAGTTTTTAAAGTTTCAGCTGGTGTATATCAGCATGTCCTCTTAGATGAGAGAATGGGAAAGGGCTGAAAACTCACAACTTCAGTGTGTTTTATATAAAAGAATCATGTCATTTATCCTCAGAGCTTTGATTTTTATCTGTCTTAAGTCAATTTGCTAAGGTTTTTATTATATTTATGAAAAAAAAGTTGGTGGTCTAGAATAGACATAATGTCCAATAGGCAGATATGTAGGTCATAAAAGCAAAACTGTAAAAGATTAAACCTGTTGTGGCTAAAAAAAGGGAACTGAAGGTTAAAGGAAAGGGACTGTATTAATCATGCTAATCTCCAGATAATCAACAGTAGGCAATAAATGACCCAAAGCACTTCATCAGAGGTTTCTTGTTCATTTCTTTCACTATGTAAAAGCTGAAACTTCAAGACTAAATTTTTCTTCAAAGCACCTACTTCAGTATTCTTTCATATCGGTTTACCTCTCATGGAGAGTGTGTCACGTATTGATAAAGAAGAGAGATTGGTAAAGTTTTCAAATGTGCTGTTCACATTTTTAGCATCTTATTATTCAGTTCCTTTTTCTTTGGGAAGAGGGAAATGTTCTGTTCCCATTTTTAGCATCTTGTTATTGAGCTCATTTTTCTGGGGGAAAAAGAAAGAAGAATTTTCTTATAGAGTCCACTTCGCACTGGAGGAACTGATTTAACTTAATCTCATCTTCAGTCTAATGGAGTATTTTGCCTAAATCTTGTGTTCTGTTCAAATTTGTAAAAATTTTTACGTCTATATTCATACTTTCAGGTTGAGATTTATGTATTTAATATATTGAAGTATTTGCATTAATTCTAGTAAATTCACTTTGAGGGGGAAGCATTTGAAAATTGATTAAAAATAAATTTGAAAGACTCTTTCAAAGAGAATCTGTAATTATAGACTTAACAAATTTCTGAAATCTCATTTGTTTTTTAAAACATTGATTAATTGTTCTTATATTAAACAGTTCTAGCCTAGAGATTACTATACTGGGCTTTTTCATTTTTTAAAATATTTTTAATTAATTTCAATGAACATTTACAGAGATTTTGGATTTCCGTTCATTCATTGTACTTTTCTCCAGTTATATTCCTTTTATCTATCTATCTATCTATCTATTCTGATGACATAGGCCATAGGCATTTGCATTGCCAACCTAAAGGCAGCTCCTCTCTGGCAATTTGAATCCACCAATGGCTCTGTGGAAAATGTCAAACAATCAATTTATAGCTTCAAATACTAGCTATAGTGCTCCCTTCGGCAGCACATATACTAAAATTGGAATGATACAGAGAAGATCCGCAAGAAGTGTCAAAATTTAAAAAAAAAAAAGACCAAAACATAAAAAAAACCCTAGCTATAAAGTCAAGCTATGAGTCGGTTCTGACTCAATGTCAATAACTGACTAATTGGTCTATATGTAGATCTCTATATACAGAGAGAGAGAGAGCAAGAGAAAAATTGAGAGTTGAAGGAAAGTGTTCATACAATTGTAGGAGCAGGTAAGTCTCAAGTCTGTGGTTCAAATGTCAGGCTGGAGGCTTCTCCTTGCTTACATAGCTATAGGGGTTGATTGGCAGGACAGATGATAGATTATTGGTTCACAGGTTGTGGAAGCTAATGAATCCAAGCTGAGCAGAAAAGGCTCACAGACAGCAGAGACCTAAAAATGCTAAGATCACCTGGCAATATGATAGACTGTTAGCTCCAGTTCCAAGAACCAGAGGTCAGATGCTGACAATCCAGATGCAGGATACAGAGTAAATAAGAAACATTGCATGCTTTTCAGAGTAATCTTATTTTATCTATCATCTATCTCTATATATATATACACTGAATGCAGGTAACTCCTTTGAGGGAACTCTCCTTATAACTTACTTTCTAACTACATCAGATCACATTTTAGAGTTGATTACCTTGTATCACAAAATGGAAGATAACTAGAATATTAATAACTGCTAAACTACATCATTGAAAACTGCCAAGTTGTTGAGAATCAGAGCTTGATCAAACTGACATATAACTTTAACTACCAATAGTAGGAAAAGACCATTTCCCTTGACTATGTATTTAACTACCTCATCTATTCTTCAAAACTTAGATGATTTTTTTTTGCTGCCATAATGACATACAAAAACCAACTACTCTCTTGGTTTATATTTTTTAAATTTCAAACTTATTTATCTCAATTTAAGTTTTTAGTTGCTTGGCCAGGGAACGAGTATATTTTATGGTCATAACATCAACATCTTAGAAATGAGACAAAATTATGTAAGTGTAAGCACTTCACTACCACATAAGCAACACTATATTATAGTATTTGCTTATCAAATTTGGTAGACATCCAAAGAAACTGTAAATATGATCTAGTGGAACCTAATAAATAAAACAGTGAGTCTTCTAAATGGAAAGAAAAGAAATTTTCTGTAAATAAAATGAAGTATAAAACCACCCAGCTCTGGAACTCACTTTGAAGACTACTTATATGTAAATATATTTATATTGCAAATATTATCATCTTTTTAAAATAAAAAAAAAACAAAACAAACCATTCTAGTTCATAATTATTTGAGTCAGGGGGATACTAGAACTATTTGAAATGATACTCCTCTACACGGCCAAAAGAATATCTAAATCTGCCAGTTCCAGTTGCCACTGCCGCCACCGCTTTCTGGGCGAGTCCACCAGGGTCCCGGCGGCGCCAGGTGCTTTCTACCCTGTCTGTCACTGCTGCCCTTGTAGCTAACCCGGGTTCCTCGCACCGATGCCGAGATGGCGACACGCTCCTGCCAGGAGAAGGCCCAGAAGCTGAACGAACAGCACCAGGTCATCCTGTCCAAGCTGCTGAGGGAGGAGGACAACAAGAACTGCGAGGCCAAAGGTCCCCGATGGGCTTCCTGGAACACTGGAATGTTTATTTGCATCAGATGTGCTGGAATCCACAGAAATCTTGGGGTTCGTATATCCAGGGTTAAATCTGATAACCTAGACCAATGGACTCCAGAACAAATACAGTGCATGCAAGATATGCTAAAGAATACTAAAGCACGACTACTCTTTGAAGCTAATCTTCCAGAGAACTTTCGAAGACCACAGACAGATCAAGCGGTGGGATTTTTCATCAGAGATAAATATGAAAAGAAGAAATACTACGATAAAAATGCTATAGCAATTACAAATAAAGAATTGGGGAGGGGGAGGAGAATAAGAGAGAAAAGGAGCCAGAAAAGCCTGCAAAAACTCTTACAACTGAAAAGGTGCAGAAAAAGGAAGATCAGCAATTAGAACTTAAAAAAAGTACCAGCCTTAAGAAAACTACATAGCCTGCTGTTGATCTTTTTAGGTCTTGATGGCCCTGCTGAAGCACCAGTAACCAATGGGAACGCAGCCACAATGCCAGCCCTCAGTGATGATCTGGACATCTTTGGGCCAATGATTTCTAATCCCTTACCCACCACTGTCCTGCCTCCAGCTCAGGGTACACCCACTATACCAGCAGTTGCCCCTTTGTCTACAGTAACACCTGGGGATCTAGATCTATTTACTGAGCCAACTACAAAATCAGAAGGATCCACAAAGAAACAGCTCTCCAAAGATTCCATTTTATCTCTGTAAGGTACAGGGACCATTCAGCAGCAGAATACTCCTGGTGTGTTTATGGGACCCGCAAATATACCATTTACCTCACAAGCGCCGACTGCGTTTCAAGGTTTTCCATCCATGGTAGTACCTGTGCCTGCAGCTCCCGGTCTTATGGGAAACATAATGGGACGGAGTGCAAACACGATGGTGGGCATGCCCATGCCCAATGGGTTTATGGGAAATGCACAAACTGCATTGTGATGCCACTGCCTCAAAATGTGGTCGGGCCCCAAGGAGGAATGGTGGGACAGATGGGTGGCTCCCAAAGTAAGTTTGATCTGCCCCAAGCTCAGCAGCCTCAGTGGAGCCTCGCACAGATGAATCAGCAAATGGTTGGCATGAGTATCACAGTGCAAACCCCACGGTGGCTTTTGGCCAGCCCCCAAGCACAACAGCAGGATGGTCCGGAAGCTCCTCGGGTCAGACTCAGCACACAACTTTGGAAATGAAAAATGCAACACAAGTTTCATCTAGAACTACCACCTGTTATTCCTTGCTAAAACACAACTATAGTTCCCCTGTTTGTTCATGTACATATTTTTCTTTCCTCCCATTTGTTCATTTTAAGAATTATCTGATGGACCGTGTTGGTCTATACTGATTTAATTTGACGTGGTAAAAAGCAGGTTGAGAAACCGTTTTATGTCAGGGGCAGCTTTGCTCACATTTCCCATGATTTCATAAACCATACTCTTTGAGAAGCTGCTCAGTCAACTTTGACTAATCAGTTTCACTCTCGGTATAATTAGAGCTATATAATGTTTGCATATAAGGGAAATAGTTATCATGTTAGTAATACCACTAACAGTATAAACCCTGCCCCTAAATTAGCCAGTAATCCTGTAGGAAGATACTATATGATCAAATGTTTAATCATATAAATAGAATGTAAATGCATCACTGAGAACTGTTTTCTAGTGTATCAAAATTCTTTATTTCATCATTAACTGTGCTGTTGTAATGATGTGCTTAACAGGGAATGTGGTTAGTGAAAAGAAGATAAACCTGGATGTTACTGTAAATTTAGTTGAACAAACATTTAAAGAAAGATTTCAAATTTTATCTGCCTCTCTTATAATTTGGATCTCTTCTTATGAACATGGTGCTAACATGAAGACCTTTCTCTGCACTATATGCAAACAGGGTAACTACAACAAAGCCACTTTCAGTTCTTGAAGGTATATCCAGGTTTACTACAGTAATTGTGTTTGCATTTTATGGTGCCTAGTATTGACAAAATGTTACTTCCCTATATTAAACAGATAAATCCATAAAAATAAAAGAATATCTAAATCTTTAATTACATTGAAAATTGACTATTAAATGTACACATATGATTGCAACAAACCCAGGGTTATATGTTGAAGAGTCTCATTATCTTCTTCCTTTTTCCTGTTTGTGACACACTTACACTGTCTATTCTAGCATGACCAATTAAAGGTGCACATACCTGGAAGTAAAATAAAATTTTAATTAAGGAGTAGCGGCAACTAATAGAATAAAAATGAAAGAACTGATCAGCCTTTGACTTCCCACAGTGTTTCTAGTTCAATTTTATGAATGTATATAACAAAGATATTATATTCAAGTCATCATTACTACTGAACTTAATGAAATCCAAGCCTCTAAAACTATAATATAGGTAAGTAAGGAAAAGCAAACTGTAGTGTGTTTTCTGTTAAGTAAAAAAATCCCATTTCTGTAGAGCCAATTCTCACACAAAGCAA
This sequence comes from Elephantulus edwardii, assembly GCF_000299155.1. Lineage (NCBI taxonomy): Eukaryota > Metazoa > Chordata > Mammalia > Macroscelidea > Macroscelididae > Elephantulus > Elephantulus edwardii. The sequence continues at coordinate 5,009,725 of NW_006399953.1, forward strand.
CAATACAGGACAGAGTAGGATTCTCTCATAGGATTTCCAAGGCTGTAAACCCTTACGAAAGTAGACTGCCTCATCTTCCAGTGGAGAGTTCCCCAAAGTGCTGATAAACAATGTCTGTTAGCGGAATCATAATCATTTCTTAAAACACTGATAGAGCTTCATTATTAAATACTTAGAGCAACTGAAATAGACCTAGGCACTAAGTTCTGAAAGCCCACTCTTGTAAATTCAAGCTTATTGAAATATAATTACATCTAGTGGGAAAAAAAATCTACATATAGTGAAATTCAACAATTTTATATATAGAATTTTATTGCTTTTGCAAAGTTATATAACTCTTTAACCACTCCCATGAGGTTCTCTAGGCTCTTGATAGTTTCCTTCTACTTTTAATATCTGGCAAGTGTTAACAGTATTTTAGTCTCTATCAATTTTCCTCCTGTAAAATTTCAAATAAATATAATCACACAATATGCAGTATATCTTGCCTGATTACATTTATTTGGCACTGTGATATTCATCTTTACTATACTGTTACATGTATTAGTAATTTACTTATTTTCACTGCTGAACAATAGTTCATTGTGAAGATGCACCTCAGTTTGTGTATCCATGTAGTTGCTTGATATTCCCCCCAGCTTAATAATCTTAAGCGAAATATATAAACTTTTAAAAATAGGCCTTTATATCCATCTCAAAACTTTACAACTAAAACTAACTCAATGCAAAACCCACATAAAACAGTGCTTCAAAATTTTATGCTGATGGAATAATTAACAATTACTTCAATAAGACTGTTGTATAAAATATATATATAGAACACCAATAACTTTACATAGGATAAATTGTACACTTTATCTCCTATGTAAAGTATGTTTTTGTGTGCAGTTGTGTCAGAACTGATGCATAGCTGACCCCCACAGTAGTTTTTTCAGACACAATAAATTGCACCAGAAGAGATTGCCCATTCTGTTTTCTTAGAGCAGCTTGTGGATTCGAACCTCACACCTTTGGGATTGCAGTGAAGTTTCTTACCATTTGGCCACCAGAGCTCCTTCTGTATAATATATTGTTGTTGTGTACCATAGAGTCAGAACTGGCCCATAGCTGACCCTCCAAAAGGTTTCCAGAGGCAGTTAATCACATGAGATTGTTC
>NW_006399953.1:5011590-5012770 GCF_000299155.1 Elephantulus edwardii
TTTGTTATTGTTAAGTGCCATTGAGTTTTAAAGGACTCATAATGATCTTATGAACAAAAGACCTGAACACTTGAAAAACTTTCATTGTTTCTCTAAATTCAGACTTTTCAGAAGGATGCTATTTCAAAAATGGATAAACTCCTGCTTGGATTACATCTCAACATCAAGAAGCAACAATCTTCACCACTAGCTGACAGATAACATCATGATAGATAGAGAAAAGATCAAAGTTGTCAATTATTTCATTTTACTGGATCAATAGTCAACACCTATGATAGCAGCACTAAAGAAATAAAAAGATTTGTTGTGCTGGGGAAATCTGCTGTCATGGACCTCTATAAAGTAATGCTATAAAACAACAATGTCCATTTAAGACAAACATGCACCTGATCTAAGTCAGAGTATTATTAGTTTCTTCTTAGGCATCTGATAGTTGGTAAATAAGTGAGCATGACAGAAGAATTGATGTCTTTGAACTCCGGTGTTTGAAAAGATATTAGATATACCAGAGTGCCAAAAGAACAAAATTACTATAGTAGAGAAGAGTAACCAGAAGGAAGGATTTTGAAACTTCATCTAACATGCTTTGGGCACATAATCAGGAAGAGTTAGTCCTTTGAAAAGGAAGTCATACTGGCAAAGGTGGAGGGTTAGAGAACGAAAGGAAGATCCTTGGAAAACAGATTGACTTAGGGACTGTAACAATGAGCTTGAACATATTAGAAATCATATGGATGGTGTAGGATAGGGTAAGGTTTATATCTGCTGTTCATACACTGTTAAGAGGCATAGTCAACCCAAGGACAAAACAACATATGATGTTTAATTTAGTAGACTCTGTTCTGTTGATAACACAAAGTCCTTAATAGTATGAATCAACCTACTATTGTTGGAACTGAGTTATAGTGGCCTCTTCAGTGGATTTTCTGAGACTGTAAGTCATAATTGGGGATGATTTGAATTGACAGACACATTTGGGGGAACAGTGCAAATCCCTATAGAATTTGTCAGTAAAACACCAAAAGTGTGAAGGAAAACTAAAACTTAAAAACTCTCCATCTCTTATAATAATAATTATTATATCATCACCATCATCATGATTATTAACTTATTAACATATTTGGCAAGATAAATGTAAAATTACTGTACTGATTTTTCCTTTTGTTGTTAGGTGTCATCA
>NW_006399953.1:5013665-5014581 GCF_000299155.1 Elephantulus edwardii
CTAAGGATAACAGAAGAAGAATTGATGCCTTTAAGTTATGGTGCTGGAGAAGAGCATTAAACATACCAAAGACTGCAAAGAGAACAAATAGTTCTGTCCACGAGAAAGTAAAGCTAGGTTTCTCTGGCATGTTGCTAGGAGGCACCAGTTCTTAAAGAAAAACATGATGCTTTTAAGGGTGGAGAGTCAGCACGAAAGAAGATGACCCAGGGTGAGATAGATTGACACAATAACTGGTGTAATAAGAGTAGGTGTGCCAAAGACAGATATAGTGGATACAGCAGGGTTCACAGCTAGTGTTCATAGGGTCAGTAAGAGCTGCAGTTAACTAGATAACACATAACAACAATAACAAAAACAACAACAACAACATATAAATGTATGCACAGAGACAGTATCCAAGCAAGATCAGATGGCCTACTGCCTACTGGTAAGAAGCTGCACTGATATCCCAAAGGCACATGGTTCAAATCTACCAGCTGCTCTGCAGGAGAACAATGGACAACATTCTCCTCTGAGATTTACTTTCTGTGAAAACCCACTGGAAGTTCAATACTGTTGAACACACAACTACAAATCACATGGTAAGTGTTGCTTCAAATTCCAAGAACTAGGGATCAGATGAACATGAATCAAGAGTGAGAAAAAAAAAAAATCAAGAGTGAGAAAAAATTTTGGTTCAGATTCTGTTCAAGAAAACCCTGACACCAGATACTTGAAAAAGGGCTTGACTTAAGTCACATCACATAGTACATCTCATACTGATCCCATTGTGTCAGTGGTTTAAGATTTACAACACACCAAAACAACTATGAGATAGCATCTCACCCCAGTCAGAATAGCAAAATTTAACAGAACAGCAAGCAACAAATGCTGGTGAGGTTGTGGAGAAACTGGAACCCTTATTCACTGTTGG
>NW_006399953.1:5015621-5019790 GCF_000299155.1 Elephantulus edwardii
AAAAACTTGGTTTCATCATGTCCAAGACAGACTTATTTGTTTTCTTGGCAGTCCATGGTATGTTCAAGACTGTTCTCCAGGACCACAATTCAAAGGTATCACTTCTTCTGCCATCCTGATGCATAGCAAGTAATTGCAAAGACCATGACCTAGATTAGGTGCACCTTAGTCTCTTGATTGACTTTGTTGCTTTTCAGAACTCTGGAGAGGTCCCTGACAATGGATTTTCCAAATATAATTTGTCTTTTAGTTTCCTAACTGCTAGTGTTGAGTGTTGATTGTGGAGTTGAACAAGCTGTAACTGTTAACAGCCTCAACCTCTTCTCCCTTAATCATGGTGATAACCAATTGGCCCAGTGGTGAGAATCTTTGTCTTCTTGATGTTGAGCTTCAATCCATATTGAAAAGTGCAGTCCTTGACCTTCTAAAGAAAGTTCTTCAGGTCCTCCTCAGTTTTAGCAAGCAAAGTTGTGACATCTGAATAACACAAGTTGATGATGAATCTTCCTCCAATCCTGATGCCACATTCCTCTTTATAAGGCCCTGTTTCCCAAATGATCTGTTCTGACTATAGATTGAAAACGTTTGGAGACAGGATGCTTTCCTGATACTATCTAATTGCTTTGTTGTTTCAAAACAGTTGTTTTGAAAGGACAAAACAATAATATAACGTATAATATTAATTATCACAGTTGACATGATAATTCTGCAAATGTGTTCTAAGAAGTGGAACCCTAAATAATTATAAATTACCCTTGGATTATGCAAACAACTTGTGCTCAAAATTTGTTTGATAGCCTAAACTTTAGCAATTCAAACTCAGTAACTTCTGTTTAAAGAGTTGAGCACAAAATGTGAAAGACAAGGCTAACAATTTGCTTCTTTAAGAGCATCCAGTGCAAACCCTATGGAATATTCTGTAACACATGGAGTCATTGTGATGGTGCAACTTTATAGTAATGGTTTCTTTAAAGGAGATAGAATCAGATATACTCAGTCTTTCTGTTGATGCTGCTGTTCAATAGGTAAGTGAAAACAAGTAAACAACAAGAACAATTCTGTATACAGATAAATTTTGTAGGCTTCAAATCTACATTATTGAGAGCAAAACTTTCTGGGCTGAGCTATATTGGGTGGAAAGATATTTCAGGTCACTTTTAAAAGATTCAGATAAATAATATGTGGATTAAAAGTATGAGAAACTTTCTTTTCTAATCACCAGTAACTGGATAATTTTTATCTACTAACTAACCTGAGTACATAACTAGATCAAGTATTTTGATTAGACAACAACTCTCTGCCCAATGCAAAAGACTTAAGAATGTGTTTGCACTGAAGCAGAATTGCTTTAGCATAAATGATTTTATTGGCTACAAGTAAAGCAAGTTTAAATGAGAACCAAAATATGCAATGTGTAAGAATAGTGTAAATACATTAAAGATAAGAAAATGAAATTCAGAGCACTATTGAGTAAGAATAAATACTGTCATATCTTCTAATATTGTCATATAATTTAAGTTCATTGAGAGTATTTTTTATTATTAAATTTTATTAGTTTTAATGAACATTTACAGAGATTTTGGGTTTTCATTCATTCATTGTTGCACTGTTTTCTCTACCCTCCTCCCCAGTTCATTCTTCTTCCCCGCCCCCCGAATGTCTGTTTTAATTGTCCAATTGCCACAGTGAGAGCATTTTTAAAAGTTGCAAAACAAACTCAACACCACCCTATCCAATAAAAAAAAATCTACATTGTTTGCTCCATCTTCTTTTCTATAAATGGCATGGAGAAACAAAAAGATACAATCTTAAAGAAAATAAAGGAAGTTGTAACAGCTTGCTTTTTGTTGTTTTTGAGGTTTTCTGTATATATTACCATACCATCTGCATGTAATAATAGCTTTGTCACATCTTTGCCAAATTGGATGCTTTGCCAAATTGGATTCTTTCTCCGTCTTAGTGCTTCAAATACAGTACCAAATAGGACTTGTGATAGCGGACATCCTTGCTGCATCCCTATTTACAAGAAATCCTTTAGTCTTCCTCCACTGAGAACGATGTTCATTCTTGATTTTTCACATACTTTTCATAGTTAGTGTTATGTTTATTGAAGTCTCTTCACACTCAAAACAACACTATGTACAATAGCTCTGAACTCTGCTTTATCATAAGCCAACTTTATTGTCTCTGACTCACCTGTCCCCCATTATCACAGTCACTGAGTCAATCCATCTCATCCAGAATCTTTCACTCTTGCATCCCTCCACCCTTCCAAGCATGATGTCCATCTCCAAGGACTTGTCCCTCCTTACAACATGCAATAAGTATGTCAGATGAAGCTTCAGAATTCTTGCCTCCAAGGAACAGCCTAATCTCACCCTCTCCAGGATGAGCTTCTTTGTTCTCTTAGCAGTCCATGGTATATTCAATACATTTCTCCAGCACCACAGTTCAAAGGCATCAATTCTCCTTCTATCATCCTTAGTCATTGTCTAGCTTTCTGATACATAACTAAGAACATGGCCTGGATTAGGCACACTTTAGTCTTCAGACAGATATCATTATTTTTTCCCCCAGATATCATTATTCTTAAGTACTCTGGAGATGTCCCTGACAGCAGACTTTGCCAATGCAATTCACCTTTTAATTTCCTGGCTGCTGGTACTGAGTGTCAATTGTAGAGACAAGCAATCTGAAGCTGTTAACAATCTCAATTTCTACACCATCTATCATAATACTACCACCAACCCAGTGGTGAGAGTCTTTGTTTCCTTGATGTTGAGCTTTAATCCATATTGAAGGCTGCAGTCCTTGACTTCTGCAGTAAATGCCTCTAGTCCTCTTCAGTTACAGCAAACATGGTTGTGTCATCTGCATAACACAGGTTGTTGATAAATCTTCCTTCAATCCTGATGCCACATTCCTCTTGGGTGTTCTGTTCTGCATGTAGATTGACAAAGTATGAAGATTTTGCATCCCTGGTATCCACCTTTCTTGGTTTTGAAACGTTCTGTGTCTCCTTGCTGTCTTCTGATGACTGCTTCTTGGTTAAAGTATAGGTTTCACATAAGCACAATCAAGTATTCTGGGCATCTCCACTCTTCTCTGAGTTATCCACAGTTTGTTGTGATCCTCATGAGTTTTCTTGATCAGTAAAAATTAAGGCCCTCTGGGCTTTAGAAATTTTTTCCCATAGAGTGAAAAGAAAATGTATAGACAGCGAAATAAGCATTTGATGACATCTCAGAAAAGAGTCTCATAATGAACATTTACAGAATACCGCAGGGAAAAAAAACTCAATCCAAAGGGGCAAGTGACAAGGAAAGATTTTTCACAAAGGAAGACATTCAAGTGGTCAACACATGAAGAAGGTGCTCAAAATAACTAGAAATAAGATTTACAGATCAAAACCACAATAAGATACCATCCCACCTCAGTAGCAGAAGCAAAGTTTAATCAGACAGCAGGAATACATTTTAAAGAGGCTGTGGAGAGATTGAAACTCTCATGCACTGGTGGTGGGATTGTAAATGTTAAAACCACACTGGAAGGCAGTTGGAGGTTTCCTCCAAAAGCTAGACATAGAAATCCCATATGATCTAGGTATTAATAATAGGAATATACTCCAAGAGCACTAAAACTGAAACACAAATGGAGATTTGTATCTGATGTTAATAGCAGCATTTTTCAAAGGATCACACTTTCAGCAATTCTATTCAATATAATATTGGAAGAACTTGTATGGAAAGCCAATACTAAATACCTGTAATAAACTGAATGTTTTCTCATGATGTGGGAGTGGGGAGGTTCAAGCTAGAATTCACCCTGAGGCACCAAGCCAATCCTTAAGTGTTTACCAGATTCTTGCATGTGCTAACCCCTCCCTCCTGAGTCTAGAAGAAGGTTTTCAATAGAAAGAGCTTAGCTTCATTTGCATTGAATTTTCTTTGTGATTTACTTCCTGATTATTTTGAATAAAGATACAGGAAAGCTAGGATTGGGGTCTTCAGCCAGAACTGCTAGCATCCTGTTTTTCATGCTCTGCTCTATCTCATTCAGGCTGTCTGTCTCGTTATTAATAATTATAAAAATATTTTACCCTTAGTCTACAACTAACTTGTTAGGGTAATACAGTAAGAGAAGGAAATAAGGGTAATCCAGATTGTCAA
>NW_006399953.1:5020552-5022841 GCF_000299155.1 Elephantulus edwardii
GCTTTTCAGAGGCAGTTGATCACAATGGAGGATATTGTTCATCTGTCTTTGGAAGAAAACTTGTGGCCTCAAACTGCATGCCTTTGGGATTGCAGCATAGCTTTCTGACACTTGGCCACCAGGGACTCAATATATTGAAAATGACAGTCCTAACAAAAGCAACCTACATGTTACACAAACTCCCATTACCGATACCAAATTTGTTTTTTCAAGGAGGTGGAAAATACAAAAGGCAAGTCTATTTGGGAAGGAGACAGACCTAGCAAAGCCTATATGAAAAACAAAAATGAAGTGGAAAGCATAACACTCCCTAATTTCAAAATCCAACCACAAAGCTATTATAACACAAACAGCACAGTCGTGGTACCATTCTGTGACAGACATTTAGAGCAACAGAACAGAACAAAGAACCCTGAAATTAACCCATTGTGTAAAAACCCTAAGGTGAACTGGTATCCAACAAAGGAATAAAACATGTCAAATGGAGAAACGAAAACCTCTTCAACAAACAGTACTGACAAAACTGCACTATTACCTGCAGATAGCTAAAGTAGGATCCACATCTCACACCATACACAAAAAAAAATTCAATGTGAATCAGAGACCTAAAAGTGCAAAGAGGTTAAAGTGCAAAACTGTAAAGATTATACACACTTAGAAGCTTCAGCCTATGATATAAATAGTCTGGCAAATACAGAAGAGAAATACACAGCTAGGGAAGAGGGACATCAATGAATGAGACCTTCTAAAGATTAAGTCCCTGTGTACATCAATTTTTTTCCCCCAAAATGGTGCAAATAAAGCCTACAGAGTGAGAAAAGTCATTTGACAATGAAATCTCTGCCAAGGTTCTCATAATGAAAGTTTGCAAAATACTACAGGGCCTACACAAGAAAAAGACTGATAACCCAATCACAAAATGAGCAAAAAACATGGAATGACTTCATAGAAAAAGACATAGGAAGACATGAAGAAGTGTTCAAAATCATTGACAACAAGAGAGATGTAAATAAAAACTACAATGAAATACTATTTCACTCTACTAGCAGTGGCAAAGTTTTATGGTACTTCCTCAAAAAGCTAAACATAGGACCCAGTTATTTCACTGCTAGGAATACACCCTAAGGGAAATATAATAGACATACAAATGGAAATTTGTACCATGATCTTCATAGTAGCATTGTTCACAATAATGAAAAAATAAAAACAGCCCAAGTATTCATTAGCAAATGAATAGATTGAGAAACTATTGTACATCCATTCACATGATGGACTACTATGCAGCATTCAGGAGCAGAAAAAAAAAAAAAGAAAAATACTAAACAATATAGAAGAGGCCTGAAAGCATTATGCTGAATGACCATTATTGTAAAAATAGAAGGATAACTAGTAAGATGCATAAAAGTGTCCAAAGAAGGAAGGGGAAAGGATAAGGAGCCTGAAATTGGGAGGAGGGGGATGGTGGAAATTCTGAGGTCATAGAGATTGGTAGGTGGATGGAGGGGGTAAAGGAATTAGGAAAGATCGAGCAGGGAATCTGAAAAGAGAGTAATAGTGGGCATTGATCAATTGTGATTAATTTTATAAGACACAATGCATAAAAATGATCAAATGAAACAATGTGAATGAAGGAATGTGTGAAACACAATACATGTGAATGAAACACAAAGTATACAATGTTTGTATGCAAACCTATATAAAATAAATTTTAAAAGTGTTTATTCACATACGCACATTTAAAAAAAGTAAGCTGATATTGAAATGTTTCAGGAAATATCATATGCTCAAGATCCAGTGTATATGAAGAAAGTATTGAAGTTGTAGTAACGGTATTGGAAAAAAATAAGACTCTAGGATTTGATGAGATACCAATTGACATGCTTCAACTAACAGATGCAGCCCTGGACAGACTTAGCAGTGTACACCAGAAAAATTGGAGGACAAATGAGTTTCTGACTACCTGGAAGAGGTCCATATTTATTCCCATTCCCAAGAAAGGTGATTGAAAGGATGTAGAAATTCTCAAACAATATCATTGATATTAGATACAAGCAAAACATTTTTTTAAATTTTATTTTATTTCATTATTTTTGTGTGTGTGCCATCAAATCATATCTGACTGGTACAGGAGGAGATTGTTCCTCCTTCTCCAGCAGAGCATCTGGTGGATTCGAACCGTGTGCCTCTGAGATTGCAGTGCAACTTCCTGCCACTAGGCCACCAGAACTCGCCGCAAAACATTTTTGAAGAGCATTCAAAACAGCTAGAACAGTACATAGAGAACAAATA
>NW_006399953.1:5023221-5025260 GCF_000299155.1 Elephantulus edwardii
CAAAAGATCAAAGAGTGCAGCCATCAATATGGATTGCATCTCAGTGTCAACAAAACAGAAATTTTCTCTGCTGAACTAATGGGCACATCATAGAAGACGGAGAAAAGATTGAAGCTGTCAATGACTTCATCTTTCTTGGATCCACAATGATATCTTTGGTACCAGCAGTAAGGAATCAAGAGACATATTGAACTGGAAATGTCAGCACTCAAGGATCTGTCCAAATTTTTGAGGATCAGTGTTGTCAATTTGAGGGCTAAGGTGTACCAGATCCAATCAATTACTTGCTTTCAATTACCTTTCAGTTACTTGCTATGCATTTTTTGGACAATGAATAAGGATGCAAGAAGAAAAATTAACACCTTTGAGTTGTGGTTTTAGAGAAGAGTACTGAACATCCTAAGGACAGCCGACAGAACAAACAAGTCTCAGTGAAAGCGAATCAGGATGGTCCTTGAAGTTAAGAAGAGCAAAGCTTTGTTTCATATATTTTGGATGTGTTTTCAGGAGCAACTAGTCCTTGGAAAAAGATGTTATGCTTAAAATGGTAGAAAGTCAGCATGAGAGAAGATTCTCAACAAGATGTATTGACACAGTGACTATAACAAAGGACTCAAATATATCAGATGGTGAAGATGGCATGTGATAGGGTAAGGTTCAGATCCACTGTTCATAGGATTGCTATGACTCACAGTCAACTGAATGGTACATAGCAAAAACAGTTGTGTGGTACTAAGAGTTGATCAAGTGAGTATTGCCTGTAGAATAACTGAGTTACTGTATTTGGCTGTTGTGTGCCATAGAGTCAGCACTAACTCACACTGGATATTGAGAGGCAGTTAATCACACTAAAGAAAATTGCCCATCCTTCTCCTACAGAGTGGCCAGCAGCTGGTGGATTTGAATCCCATGTGAGTTATTGCATTCACATATAAAGCTAAGGGCAAATAATGTTGTTGTGTACAAGAGAATTGGAACTGACCCAAAGCTGAACCTCTGGCAGGTTTTCAGAAGCACTTAATAGCAAGGGGGGAGATTGTACCGAGCAGCTGGTGGCCTGCATGTCTTCAGGACTGCAGTATAGCTCCTTAAGAAACATTTATTTAAGGTTACCAGGGATGGAAGGGAAGAATGTTGGGTGGAAACAAGCAATAAGATAACAGATGTCGGGAACTCTAGTGGTTTCGGTGATATAGAGTTATGCTGCTAACCCAAAAATACCATCTTTCTGGCAAATCTAATTTATCAGATGCTGTGAAGAATAAGGATGGGAAGTCTCCTGTTCAATTTACAACTGAAAACTTGCAGAGAGGTCAGCTATGAATTGGTTCTGACACAGCTACAAATGAGTTTAAGATAATAGACACATATAATGAGTAAAGAGAAAGGTAATATACAATATAAACTAAAGATAGCATCCAAAATGCAGTAAAATGCCACTTGTTTGATGTTTAAAAAAAATGACATATTTACGTATAAATACAATTTTATTTCACATATTACTATTCTCTCAGAATTTCATCAGCTTTATTAATGAACACACTTTCAAGATAGGACATTCAGTCCCAGGCCTGCATTGCAAACACCGGGGCTCCACACACAGCCAGGGTCTGGGTTTTCACTTTTTGCCCTCCTAACTCAGTGTCTGAAACCCCATAGATCCACACAAGACAAGATCTGAGAAAGCCTTCTAATCTTCTTTATCAAATAAATGCCCAAATAAACAAGACCAGCATACCATGTCTAGAGGAGACCTAACTTTGTCTTGGAAATTATTGCATGGTGACAGCACTGTGATGCAAAAGGAAGAGCACAGACCCAAAGTCACAAAATTATAATCATGCATCATAAGCTCAGGGACAAGGACCCTTCCCCAATATGGCCTCAAGCAAAAATCCCTGAAGCTGGTACATGGGATTTGGACTTACAATCTCCTAAATGTGAAACACGCTTCAGCATGAGAGACCAATAGCAGTGTCTGGTGTATGACATCACAGAAGTGACTTGAGGTCGAAGCCATCATATGAGGTGAATAGGCA
>NW_006399953.1:5027413-5031679 GCF_000299155.1 Elephantulus edwardii
TCAGCATTTCTTAAGCTCAAGGAACTGAAGAACAAATTCAAACCTCGAGTTGCTATAATCAAGGATGCTTTGGGCAGAATATTAAATGATCCAGGAGGTATCAAAAGATGATGGAAGGAATATACTGAGTCATTGTATCGAAAGGCATTGGCAGATACAGAAGAATTTAATGAAATAACATTTGAGCTAGAGCCTATGGTGATGAAGGAAGAAGTTTAAGCTGCTTTGAAGGAAAGAGCCAAAAATAAGGCCCCACGAAGAGATGGTATACCAATTGACATATTTCAGCTAACAGATGCTGCCATGGATGTGCTCACCAAGTTGAGCCAAGAAATCTGGAGGACAACCACTTGGCCAACTGACTGGAAGAGATCTATATTTGTTCCCATCCCAAAGAAGGGTGACCCAATTGAGTGTGGAAACTACAGAACTATATCATTGATTTCACATGCAAGCAAGAAAAATAAAATATATTAGGCATTCAAATACCCTATGTACAATAGACTAACATATATGGCTACTGAGACTGAGCCCTCAAATTTGGAAACACAAAGGAGGAGGAAGAGATGTAAGCAGAAACTAATGATTGGCATTGAGAAGCAAGAATGTAGGGAAACAGGACATTGTGAAGAAATAAATGGAACGCATAAATATTGATATATTACGTATTAATTAAATGAGATAGATTGGCATGGGGCATTTTGAATCAGACTATAATATGACCTACTGCAGCAGAGATGGAAAGGTGAGAAAAATCCCAGGATTGCTTTCACTATTTAAAAAGGTCATTTATAGATCCATATTGAAATACAATATTGTGAATGACAGGATAATATCCATGTTATTACTGTTAATGTCACTATCATTCAAATTTATGAACCAATAACTAGAGCCGAAGAGGATGAAATAGATGATTTCTACCAATGGTTGTAGTCAGAAATAGATCAAGCATGCAACGAAGATGCATTAATTATAATGGGTGATTGAAATGTAAAAGTTGAGAACCAGGAAGAAGGATCAGTAGTCATAAAACATGGATTTGACAGAAATGAGGCTCAGCATAGAATTATGGAATTATGCACAATTGACTTATTCATGACAAATACCTTTTATAAGAAACAAAAATGTAGGCTATACACATTGATTTCATCTGCATAGGAATCAAATTGATTATATCTGTGGAAAGAATCTTTGGAGAAGTTCAATATCAGCAGTAAAATCTAGGGCAGATGTTGATTGTGGAACAGACCCTCAATTATCCATACATGAGTTCAAATTCAAGCTAAAGAAGGTAAAATCATATCCACAGAAATAAAAATTTGATCTTGAGTATATCCCCTCTGAATTTAAAAACTAACTCCGGAACAGGTTTGAGGCCTTGAACACTAATGAACGAAACCCAAATGAGCTATGGGAAGATATCAAGAATATCATTCACGAAGAATGCAAAAGGTCATTACAAAGAAGGAAGAAGAAATGACAAAATTTGATGTCAGAAGAGACTCTGAATGTTGCACTAGAGCACCAAGAGAAACCAAAACAAAGGGAAGAAATCAAGAACTTAAGGAGCTGAATAGAAGATTTCAAAGGGCAGCTTGGGAATACAAGGTAAAATATTATAATGAAATGTGCAAAGAGGTGGAGTCAGAAAATCAAAAGGGCCCAACTCAGCATTTCTTAAGCTAAAGAAACTAATGAACAAATTCAAGCTGCAAGTTGCAATGCTTAAGGACGCTATTGGCAGAATATTGAATGATTCGGGAAGCATTAAAAGAGGATGGAAGGAGTAAACATAGCCACTGTACTGAAAATAATTGGCTGACACAGCAAAATGTCAAGAAACAACATATAACCAAGAGGCAATGTTGGTGAAGAAGGTTCGGACTGCTCTGAAGGACTTGGCAAAAAATAAATCCCCAAGAATTGATAACATATCAATTGACATATTTCAACACACAGATTCTGCCCTGGGCGTGTTCACCAGGTTGTTCCAAGAAATCTGGGGGACAACTACCTGGCCAACTGACTGGAAGAGATTAATATTTATTCCCATTCTAAAAAAGGTGACCTAACAAGAGTGTAGAAATTATTGAACAATTTCACTAATAACAGACACAAGAAAATCCTGCTGTAGATTATCCAGAAACGACTGTACCAGTATATTGACAAAGAATTAACAGAAATACAGGCTGGGTTACAAGAGGTTGTGACAGTACAGACATTATTGTCAATGTCAGACGGATATTGAAAAATATTGTCAAAGAATATCAGAGGAATGTCAATGTACATTTCATTGACAATGCAAAGGCATTTGACTGAGTGAATAACAATAAATTGTGGCTGACGTTGAGGGAAATGACAATCCTAGAACACTTGATTGTGCTCTTGGAAAACCTATACTTAGACCAGGAAGCAATTGTACAAATAAATCAAAGTAATAATGCATGGTTCAAACTCAGGAAAGGAGTGTGTCAGAAAAGCATCCTATCTCCATAACATTTCAATCTTTATGTGAAACAGATAATTTGAGAAGCTAGATTATGTGAATAAGAATGTGGCATCAGGATTGGAGGAAGACCTAGCAAGAGACTGCATTAGTCAGGCCATAGAAACTTGCTTTTAAAAACTGAAGAGTACATGAAGAGTTTGCTGCTCAACATGGATTGTATCTCAATATCAAGAAAACAAAAGTTCTTATCCCTAGGCCAAATGGCAGAATTATGATAGATGGAGACAAAATTGTTATTAATTTCAGTTTGCCTGATTCCACAATCAACATTCTTAGCACCAGTAGTGAGAAAATCAAGGCTAGTTGCTTTGGGCAAGGCTGGAGTCCAGGGACCCTATCCAGAGTGCTAAGGAGTAATGATGTCAGACTTGAAATTAAGGTGCACCTGATTCAAACGATGGTCTTTGAAATTACTTGATAAGCCTCAGAGATCTGACAATGACTAAGGACTACAGAAGAAAAATCTTTATCTTTGAGTTGTGATACTGAGAGGATTATTTTTTTAATTGTGATTTTAGTGAAAGTTTATGGAAAAATTGGATTTTTACTCACTCACTTTTATACATTTTTCTCCCTCTTCCCCAGTTCATTTTCTTATTTTTTAAATATCCATTCATTGTTCCACAATTTCCTCCATCCCCACCACACTATACCAATATACTTTTCAATGCACCTCTTATTCTGTACTGTTGTTATACATATAATGCTTAATCATATATTCCTTTTAGACAGTTTTTCCTCTATCTCTTCTAATGTAGTGTTCATTATCTATCCCCTTTTCCTAGTTTCCCCTTTAACCCCCAAATCAGTTCTGTTTTACAACAGTGGTGTTTTGTAAAATTTGTCCATTTTTGATTGAGATACTTCACACAGTATAATGTTCTCCAGGCTCACCCATGTTGAGTATTTTATGAATTCATTGTTTTTCAATGCAACAGAATATTCTGTCGTATGACTATACTCTAGCTTTTCTATCTATTCATTTGTTGATTGGCACTTGAGTGACATCCATCTCTTTGCTATTGTGAATAATAGAGCAATAAACATGAGTGTGTGTATATCTATTTGAATATCAGCTCTGGTTTCTTTAGGGTATAATGCCAGTAGTGGAATTGCTGGCTCAAATGGTATTTCTAGTTCTAAATTTTTGAGAAAGCATCAGTCTGTCTTCATTAGCGGTTCCATTGTTTTATACTCCCACCAGCAGTGAATAGGAGTTCTAATATCTCTCCAGCATTTACTGCTGGCTGCCGTGTTGAACTTTGTTATTGATGCTGAAGTGAGATGATATCTGATAGTTGTTTTGATTTGCATTTCTCTGATAGCTAGGGATTTTGAATATTCATGTATTTGTTTGCCATCTGAATATATTCTTTGTTGAAATGTCAATATATGTCCTTTTCCCATTTTGTAACTGGATTGTTTACCTTTTTCTTATTGAGGTATTATTGTTGTTATGCGCCGTCGAATTGCTACTCATAGTGACCCTATGTACAACAGCCCTAAACTCTGTTCTGTCCTGTGCCAATCGCACTGTCTCTGACAATCCTGTCCCTATTATCCCAGTCACTGAATCAATCTACCTTATAGAGGGCCTTCCCCCCTTGTGCTGTCCCTCCACCCTCCCAAGAATGATGTCCTTTTCCAAGGACCAGTCTCTCCTCACATGTCCAAAGTATGTTAGACAGAGCCTCAGAATCCTTGCCTCCAAGAGGCCACCCTGTCTAACCCTTTCCAGGATGAATCTGTTTGTTTTC
>NW_006399953.1:5032748-5035694 GCF_000299155.1 Elephantulus edwardii
CAGGGCAACATCTGTTAGCTGAAATATGTCAATTGGTGCTGTAGTATTCTCTAAATTTTAGATACGAGTCTCTTATCAGATATGTCATTGTCAAATATTTTTTTCCCAACTTGTGAGTTTACTTTGTACCATGTTGGAGAAGTTGTTTGTTGTTGTTTTTGTTTGGTGTTTTTTGTTGTTGTTTTTGTTTTTTTATGTACAGAGGTATTTGTTTCTTAGACTGTCCCATTCATCTCTTTGATTCATCTCTTGCCTGAAAGTGGAGCAAACACCAACAACTGCCAAGAAAACAAAAAGATCTCACCTGGAGAGGGTAAAACAAGGTTGCTTCTCGGAGGCAAGGATTTTGAAGCTCCATCTTACATAATTTCAGCAGAATGCTGTCCCAGGAGAAGGACATCATGCATATTGAGAGTCAATATCTTTTTGTTCTCTTGCCACAGTGACTATGACAATGGAAGAAGGTGTATTAGAGATAGTGAGGGTAGCTTAAAATAGGGCAGGGTTCAGGGCTATTGTTCATAGAGTCACCATGAGTCATTTCATAACGTTGCTGTGACATAGCATCTCGATATGCTTTCACAACTCAATGGCACAAACACCAACAATAAGACTCCGTAACTTGGAGATCCACAAGCATGTTGTGTTTTGGTATTTTGTTTTGTTTTTGTTTGTTTGTTTTAATCCATAAAGAAAAGGAAAAGAATAAAAATTTGATGACATGTTTCTTTGTTTATAAACCTATGCGTATTAGTAGTACCTCTTATTTCATGGGGGTTTTTTGCAGTAAATATCATAGTCCATTTTTATTGTTTATTTCCAGGTCTTTGTAAATTCATAAATTTCAGTATTGAGAGAGAATGTTTATAGAAATTATACTCCAGCAATAATGGTCAGTATAAAGAAGCACAAAATAATACATGTGGCCCTGCTAAAGCATTTTCCAAATTTTTATAAATGACATTCAACTTAGTCTTTATTTGGTCTAGTAGTTTTAGAATAACTGTATTTGACTTTTGCCTGGAATAACCTTAGTTTAAACATATTCTGTGTTTGTGTTGATTCTCTAGAATTATTAATTTATCCATACAATTTGGGGTGGTATTGACATGTTCTTTTTACCATTAATACCTTTATATGCTCCATTTTTTAAAAAAATATTAACACTGATTTGCACACAAAAGTTATATATATTGTGTTTCACATACATTGTATTTCATATTTCATATCTTCCATTCATATTGTGTTTTACAAAATTAATCACCATTGATCTATGCTACCTCTTAGCACATATTTCCACATTTCCACTGGATCTTTTTAATTCAAAGCAATACGACTTGAATTCTTCTGCTCTGAATAGACGCTAGGATTAAACAAAGATTTTCAGAAAAAAAAACTCTTAGTAGAAAGATAAAGATAGGAATTGTAAGTGGTATTTAAGAATAAGTACACATGTACAGAGGTAACTCTTGGTTACCACGAAGCTGAACACTGTGACACTGATGTGTCAAATGTGAGAATGGCTACCCATAGTGTACAGTGTTTGGTGGAGCTCCCTGATTAAAACAAGTTTGGAAGCAGGGGTAGCATCCACTTCCGAACAGCTTGCCTCAGGAGACCATATGAACCTGGAGAAAGGATGAAAGTTGTATAAACGTCCAGGTCTTTCGTTCATAGGGTAGCTATGATTTGCCTATGAGCTGATGACACTTAACAATGACAACACATTAAAAAATACACACACACATATAACAATGAAAGATGTATAATTAAGAACAAGAACTTAGATTTTCTAAACATAACAATAAAAGCTGTAGTTGTTAGATACTATTGAGTCAAGCATGACTTCTAGTGACCCTATGAACAAAAGATCTGAACTCTGTTCTATTCTGTACCATCCTCACACATCCTGACAATAGCTCATTACAGCAGTCACCATGCCAATCCACCTGGTTGAGGGTGTTTCACTCCTTCACCGACCCTCCACCCTTCCCAGCATTATGTACTTCTTCAAAAATAACACCTCCTAACATGACCAAAGTATACAGGGCTAAGTCTCATCATTCTTGCCTCCAAAGAGCACTCTGGCTACATACTCTCCAAGCCATACCTTTTTATTCTCTTGGCCATCGATGGGATGTTCAGTGCTCTTTTCCAACATCACAACTTAAAGTGGTCAATTTTTTCTCTGTCGTCTTTATTTATTGTCCAGCTCTTGGAAGCATAGCTAATAATTAAAAGACTATGGCCTGAATCAGATACACCTTAGTCTTAAAACTGACATCTCTACTCCTCAATAATTTGGAAAGGTCCCTAACTACAGATACTCCTAGTGAAATGCATCTTTTTATAT
Source organism: Elephantulus edwardii (assembly GCF_000299155.1). Taxonomy (NCBI): domain Eukaryota; kingdom Metazoa; phylum Chordata; class Mammalia; order Macroscelidea; family Macroscelididae; genus Elephantulus; species Elephantulus edwardii. The sequence goes on from NW_006399953.1 coordinate 5,035,102, forward strand.
CCTGACTGCTGATACCAAGGATAACAGTTAATTGTGGATCAAAGCAAGATGAAGCTGTTGCAGAGACAGATAAGTGTAGGAGGGGCAGTCATTGTTCACCATGTAGTGAATAGTGTGTGGGGATAGGAGATTAAAGGATAGATTTGGCATTTTCAGTTGTATGGATGTTCCTACAGTCACTGTTCTGGATGCCATACCATGTAGAGACATGTTCAAAATGACTGTGCTATGCTGGACCATATTTTTGGTTATTCTCCTTATTTGATGTTTTTATTTAGTTCTTTCTTCAGCCTTTGTTTAAAATACTATAGGGTTTTTTTTCCCTCCTTCTTTTAAAACTATGGGTTAAAAAATTGTCATTTATACCTATTATCTTTGTTTTCTGGGTCTTAGGTACAAAGGTTGTGAAATACTGTCTACTTAGTCCACTATCTTACTAGTATTATCCTACTGAGTAATAAAAGAACAAACAAATCTGTCATGGAGGAAGTGAAGCCAGGGTATTCCTTTGAGACATGGATGTTGAAACTTATTATATACTTTAGACATGTTTTCAGAGAGAACCGGTCCTTAGAAAAGTGGAAATCCAGAGA
>NW_006399953.1:5038782-5053150 GCF_000299155.1 Elephantulus edwardii
CTCCTTGGAGGCAAGGATTCTGGGGCTTCGTCTGACATACTTTGGGCATGTTGCCAGGAGGGACAGGTCTTTGTAGAGGGACATCATGATGGGAGGGTGGAGGGACAGCACAGGAGGGGAAGACCCTCTATGAAATGGATTGATTCGGTGACTGGGGTAATCTGGATGGGTGTGTCAAAGGCAGTTCGGTTTGCGCAGGATAGAGCAGGGTTTAGGGCTGTTGTGCATAGGGTCGCTATGAGTCACAAATGACTCGACGGCACATAACAACAACAACAACAATATGTAACAATACATATAGTTGTTGTAATGTACCATTGAAATGCTTGAAACTCATAGCGACCCTATGTACAATAACGCTAAACCCGGTTTTACATCTAGCCAAATTATTGTTTCTGACATATCTACACCCACTACCCCAGTCACTGAGTCAGTTCATCTCATCCAAGGTCTTCTTCTCTTGCAGTGTCCCATCACCCTTTCAAGCATGATATTCCTCTCCAAGGACCAGTCTCTCCTTGCAACATGCCCCCAAATATCTCAGACAAAGTTTCAGAATCCTTACCTTCCTTACCTCCAAGGAGCAATCTGGTTTCATCCTCCAAGACAGAACTATTTGTTCTCCTAACAGTTCATGGTATATTCAATACTCTTCTCCAGCTCCAGAAATCAAAGGCATCAATTTTTCTATTATCCTTAGTAATTGTCCAGCTTTCTGATGTTTAGCAAGTAATTGTGAAGATCATAGTCTGGAACAGGCATACCTTAGTCTCCATTCTGAGATTGTTGCTCTTCAGCATGCTGGAGAGCTCTCTGATTGCATATTTTTCAATACAATTTGTCTTTTCATTTCCTGGTTGCTGGTAGCAAAAGTTAATTGTGAATTCAAGCAAATTGAAACTGTTAACAATCTCAATCTCTTTTCCAATTATCATGATGGTACCCATTGGCACTAAGGCGAGAATCTTTGTTCTCTCAATGTTGAGCTTCAAATCATTTTGAAGGCTGCAGTCCTTGACCTTCTACTGCAAATGCATCAAGACATCCTCAATTGCAGCAAGCAAAGTTGTGCCACCTGCATAACAAAGGTTGTTGGTGAGACTTCCTTCAGTCCTGATGCCAAATTCCTCCTCATAGAGCCCTGTCTTCCTGATGATCTATTCTGCATATAGATTGAAAAGGTATGGAGACAGAATGCATTCCTGGTGTACACTTTTCCTGATTTTGAACTATACAGTGTTCCCTTGTTCTCTTGTGACCACTGCCTCCTGGTACAAGTATAGGTTTCCCATAAGCACAATCAAGTGTTCTGGTATTCTCATTTATCTCAGAATTAGCCACAGTTTATTGTTATCCCCACAGTAAAACACCTCTGTATAGTCAATGAAACACAAATAGACATTCTTGTGGTACTCTCTGCTTTCAGCCAACATCCATACTTAGTGCCAAGGCTTCTTCTAAACCTAGCATGTACCTCTGGCAGTTCTCTATTGATGTGGTTTTTCAGTCCTTTTTGGATAATTTTCAGCAGTCTTGTTTGAATGTGATATTAGTCATGTTGTGGTTGTTATGTGCTGTTGAGCTGCCTTTGACCCACAGCGACCCTATGTACAACAGCTCTAAATTCTGCCCTGTTCTGAGCCATTCTCACTAATTCCAACACACCAACCCTCAGTGCCCCAGTTAACTGTATCAATCCATCCGTAGATGCCTTTGAATTGTGGTTCTGGAGAAGAGTCTTGAACATACCATGGACTGTCAAGAAAACAAATAGGTCTTCTTGGAGAGGGTGAAACCAAGTTTCTCCCTGGAGGCTTGAATTTTGAAGCTCTGTCTCACATATTTTGGGCATGTGGCCAGAAGAGACTGGTCATTGGAAAATGACAGTATGCTTGGAAGAGTGGAGGGACAGTACAGGTTTGAGATTGAAACTAGGGTGTGGCTGTTGTTCACAATAGGGTGTGAGCTGACTGGATTTGAGCTCATATTAAAAAAGGCTTTGGCCACCAGTCTGGGGCTATTTTTAGGCAGGGAAGATGAGAGGAATGGCCAGATTCTATAAAGGAGTGTTGGCTGGTTTGGGGTTGAGACTAGGGTGTGGCTCTTGCTTACAACAAGGTGTGAGCTGATTGGATTAGAACTCATATTTAAAAAGGCTTTGGGGTCCTCAGGCCTGCAACCCTCGAGCCTTGTTTTTTGTGGATCTTCCAAATAAAACAGGCTTGGAAGCAGGAGTGGCATTCACATCCTAAACAAGCTTGCCTCCAAAAACTCTATGAACTTGGAGAAAAGATGAAAGTTTTGTATTCAAGACTTTTATTCATAGAGTCACTATGGGTCATCTAAAACTCTATGGCATTGAATAATAATAACAACAACAACATAGTATATATATAAATATTTATATTTATATGTATATATATTTATATATGTGTGAGTGTATGTATACAGATATGTATGTACATGTGTGTGTATATATATGTATGTGTAGGATAGGATAGGGAACTGTTCAGTGCTGCTGTACATAGGACTGTTATACATGGCAGGCAACTCTACAGCACATAACACCACCAACATATTATATTGGTTGTTTTTTTATTTAAGCTTCTTGTGTAGAGTCAACAAGATCTCGGTGAGATCTGTCGTTACTATATTTTGGAGGAACGTTCTTCTAAGTGGTACAGCACTCTTCTGTCAATATGCTGAACTGAGGTAACCATGGGTTGCTGTGATGCTGGGCCTTGTGCCACTGAGGTATCAAATGCCATAATGGTTACCCAGAGTGGACAGTGTTTGGTGGAGCTCTCAGTATAAGACAGGTGTGGAAGCAGGAGTGGCATTCACCTCCTAAGCAACAAGCCTCTGGAAACTATGAACTTTGATAAAGGCCAGTAGTTAGAGAAAGGCTTCAGTCCTTTTGTTCATATATGTGTACATATATTTTCAATCTTAACATTGTATAAGTAAGCTCAACATTGGCATTTTATGTTTTCTATAATTTTATACTGAATTATTTACAAAGTTCAAATACATTGCTCTTTTACACACTATCCTTCCCATTTCCTTCACCCCAAACACCTATAGAATTGTGCAACCCTATATGATTAACCCCTCTGTTTCCACCCTCCATCCCCTTGGATCCTCATACTTATTTTACAATAATGGTTTTATAGAGTGTTTGTCCTTGTGGAACTGAGTTAATTCATTCAACATAATTCTCTCCAGTACCTCCCAAGCTAGGTAGTAATTTGCAAAATTATTGTTCCTGCATGCCACTTAGTATTCCATTGTATGAATATACCACAACTTGTCAATTCATTCAGTTGTGGTTGGATATCTGAGCCTTTTCCATGTTCTTATGATGGTGAATAACAGTGCTATGAACATTGGTGCACAAGTCTCCATTTGAGCCTCAATTCTCATCCTCTCAGGGAATATTCCAAGCAACGGAATAGCTGTGTCATATGGAATTTCTATGTTCAACTTTTTGAGGAAGTGTCAAACTGCCTTCCAGAGAGGTTGAACCATTTTACAATCCTACCAACAATGTTTAAGAGTTCCTATCTAGCCACATCCTCTCCAACATTTATTACTGGCTGTCCTGTTAAACTTTGCACTGCTACTGGAGAGAGTTGGTATCTCATTGTGGTTTTGATTTCTGTCTTTCTTTTTGCCAGTGATTTTGAGCATTTCTTTATTTGTCTGTTGGCCTTTCAAATATCTTCCACTGTGAAAATTTTTCCCCATGTCATTTGCTCATTTTGTAATTGGATTATCAGACTTTTTTCTTGTGGAGGCCAAAGAGTATTATATAAACTTTTGTTATGAACTGTTATCTGAGATGGTATTGCCAAATGTTTGTTCTCAGTTGGTAGGTTTTCTTTTCACCCTGTTGAAAAAAGTTTTAGGTATACACAGGGATTTAAACTTTAGAAGGTACAATTCATCAATTTTATCCTATTTAGATTGTGTATTTCTGGCTGGATTTGGCAGTCTCTATACTCTAGACTAGGCCTTCTAAGCTTGATTCCAGTTTATCTGTTATGAACTTTATGGTTTTGGGTTTTACTCGAAGATATCTGATCCATCTTGAGTTAACTTTTTAGTATGGCATGAGATGTGGATCCTGTTTCAACTTTTTACAGGTAGCAGTCCAATTTTGCGAGCACTATTTGTTGAAGAGGTTTTCATTTTCCCATTTGATAGGTTTTATTTCCTTGTTAAATATTAGTTGATCATAGATAGGTTGAGTCTATTCCTGGGTTCTCAATTCTGTTGCATTGGTCTATGTGTCCGTCATTGTACTAGTGTCATGCTATTTTGATTATTAACACTGTATAGTAGGTTTTGAGGTGAGGTAATATAATGCCTCCCACTTCATTTTTGTTTCTCAAAAAGCTATTGCTTATTTGGGTATTTTGCCTCTCTAAAACGAACGTGACAATTTCCCTTTTGATGTCCTTGAAAAACAAATTTGATTATCTGTATTGGTTTCACCCTCAACATGTAGATTATTTTTGGTCGGATTGTCATTTTCACAATATTGAGTCTTTCTATCCATGAATGGGCACATTTTTTTCATTTCTTTAGGTCTTTTATTGTATCTTGCATAAATGTTCTGTAGATATCTTTGTGTAAGTCTTTTGTATGTCTAGGTAGGTTCACTCCAAAGTATTTCAATTTGTGGTTGGAGGTTGTAAATGGTATTGCTTTCTTTGATTCCTTTTCTGAGTTCTCTTTGTTACTATAGACGAATCCCACTGATTTTTGGATATTGATCTTATATCCTGTCACTCTACTAAACTGGCCTACTAATTGAAGCAGGTTCTTTGGTTTGGGTTTGTTTTTGTGTTTTTTTGGTGGGGTTTTTTTTTGTTTGTTTGTGGTTTTGTTTTTGTTTGGATTTTTTTTTTTTTTTTGTCTAGCCTTTGGGGTTTTGTATGCACACTATCATATTTACATATAGCAATAGTTTTAATTTCATTTAAAATTTCTTCTTTAGTTGTCTTGCTCTAGCAAGCACTTCTAATACAATATTGAACAGAACTGAGGACAAGAGTCATCCTTGTCTGGGCCCTGTTCACAAGGAAAATGCTTTTAGTCATTGTCCATTGAGAATTATATTGGCTCTTGGTTTTGCATATATGTTTTTCAATATGTTGAGGAAATTCACTTCTATTCCAATTTTGCTGAGTTCTTTTATCAGTAAAAGGTGTTGTATTTTGTCAAATGCCTTTTTCTGCATCAATTGCTAAGATCATATGACTGTTATTATTATTTACTTTGTTAATATGGTGAATTACAATAATTGTTTTGCTTATGTTGAACCATCCATACATACCTGTTATGAATCCCACTTGGTAATGGTACATTATTTTTATTCATGTGCTTTTGGATCATATTGGCTAGAATTTTGTTAAAGATTTTGTCATCTATTTTCATAAGACATATTGGTGTGTAATTTTCTTCCTTGGTAGTATCTTTGCCTGGTTTTGGTATTAGGTTAACGCTTGCATCATAGAATGACTCTAGAAGTGTTCCTTTTGTTTTCAGTTTTCTGAAATGTTTTAAGTAAAACTGATGATAGATCCTCTCTGAATGTTTGGTAGAATTCAGCACTGAAGCCATCTGGTCAAGGACTTTTCTTTTGGGGAAGGTTTTTTTATGATCTTTTAATTTCTTCTTTTGTGATGGATCTGTTCAAGTGTTCTATGTCTGCCCTTGTCAATCAGGTAAGGCATGAGTTTCAAGAAATTTGTCTATTAACTCTAGGTTTTTTAATTTATCAGAATATAGTTTTTCACAGGAATCCAATATTATATTAAATTTAATCTCATTCTGTGGTAATGTCAGCTCTATAATGTCATTTTTATTTTTTTAGCTCTATCATTTCTTAGTTATCTGTGCCTTCTCTTTTTGTTTTTTATAGTTACTGTTTTGGTAAGTTTGCCAGTGCTTTGTCAGTTTTATTGACACTGGGAAAAAAAATAGCTCCTGGTCAAGGAAGAATTCAAGATACTAAAGAGCTAATGAAAGATTCCAAAAGGCAGCATGGAATGACAAAGTAAAATATTACAATGAAAGGTGCAAGGAGCTAGAGCAGGAAAATCCAAAGGGCCGAACACGTTCAGCATTTCTTAAGCTCAAGGAGCTGAAGAACAAATTCACACCTCCAGTTGCTATAATGAAGGATGATTTAGGAAGAATATTAAATGATCCAGGAGGTATCAAAAGAAGATGGAAGGAATATACTGAGTTATTGTATCGAAAGGAATTGGCAGATACAGAAGAATTTAATGAAATAACACTTGAGCAAGAGCCTATGGTGATGAAGGAAGAAGGTTCAAGCTGCTTTGAAGGAAATAGCAATAAATAAGGCCCCAAGATAGATGGTATACCAATTGATATATTTCAGCTAACACATGCTGCCCTGATGTGCTCACCAAGTTGTGCCAAGATCTCTGGAGAACAACCACTTGGCCAACTGACTGGAAGAGATCTATATTTGTTCCCATTCCAAAGAAGGGTGACTCAACAGAGTGTAGAAACTACGGGACAACATCATTGAGTTCACATGCAAGCAAGATTCTACTGAAGATTATTCAAAAACGACTGGAACAGTACATCAACAGAGAACTGCCAGAAGTCCAGGCTGGGTTTAGAAGGGGTTGTGGTACTAGGGATATTGTAGCTGATGTCAGATGGATCTTAGCTGAAAGCAGGGAATATCAGAAAAATGTCTATCTGTGTTTCATTGATTATGCGACTATGTGGATCATAACAAACTGTGCCTGACTCTGAGAAGAATGAAAATCCCAGAACGTTTAATCGTGCTAATGAGAAACCTATAGTTGGAGCAAGAGGCAGTCATCAGAACAGAGCAGGGTAACACCGCATTGTTCAAAATTGGGAAGGGTTTGCGCCAGGGATGTGTACTATCTCCATACCTTTTCAACCTGTATGCCGAGCAGATTATCCGAGAGGCTGGGCTCTATGAGAAGTGTGGCATCAGGATTGGTGGAAAATCTATTAACAATCTGTATTATGCAGATGACACAACCCTGCTTGCTGAAACTGAGGAGGACCTCATGCACTTGCTGCAGAGGGTCAAGGACTGCAGCCTTCAGTATGGACTGAGGCTCAGTGTCAAGAAGACAAAGATTCTCACCACTGGATCAATTGGTAGAATCAGGATGGATGGCAAAGAGATTGAGATTGTTCACAGCTTCAGTTTGCTCGGCTCCACAGTCAACACTCTTGGCACCAGCAACCGGGAAATAAAATGTATTGCGACGGGAAAGTCTGCTGTTAGGGACCTCTCTAAAGTACTCAATAGCAAAGGTGTCTCTCTGGAGACTAAGCTGTGCCTGATACAGACCATGGTCTTTGCAATCACTTGTTATGCATCGGAGAGTTGGACTAGGTAGGGAGGATAGAACGAGAATTGACGCCTTTGAGCTGTGGTGCTAGAGTATTGAATGTACCCTGGACTGCCAACGAAACAAACAGATTCCTCCTGGAGGGGTTAAACCAGGCTGCTCCTTGGAGGCAAGGATTCTGAGGCTTCGTCTGACATACTTTGGACATGTTGTAAGGAGAGACACGTCCTTGGAGAGGAACATCATACTTGGTAGGGTGGAGGGACAGTGCAGGAGGGGAAGACCCTCAATGAGGTGGATAGATTCAGTGACTGGGGTAATCAGGATGGGTGTGTCAGAGGCAAAGCGATTGGCACAGGTTAGAGCAGGGTTTAGGGCTGTTGTACATAGGGTCGCTATGAGTCGCTATGAGTTGCAAAGGACTCGATGGCACATAACAATAACAACAAACCTGGTCTTATTGATGGTTTCAAAATTTTTTTCCCTGTTTTCTATCTCATTGATTTAGACAAAAGATTGGTGTGTCATTCAAGGAATATTCATTTGAAAATTAATAAATTTGAAGTGAGGGCACTGAGGAGTTTTAAAGACACATCTTTGAGCAGAGAGTAATACACATCAAACATGACCCCCCCAAAAAAATAACCACAGCCCTAAAAACTTCCCTTTACTTGTCCATCAAGACCACCATCCACAAGCAGCAAAAAGCCAAAACTCCCCAAATACAAGTATATAAATATATTTAATATATTTAGAGTGGCCTAGTGGTAAGTAATTGTGCTGTCGACCTACAGGCATATTTCTCAAATCCTCCAGTTCCTCTACAGGAGAAAGATGAGCAATCCACTATTATTACTGCCTCTGAAATCTTGCTAAATGGTCAGTTATCAGTCAGACTTGATGGTACACAACAATAACCACCACTCACTTTAGAAGCCATTCAGTCCAAATAAAATTTTTGTTGGAGTACTTATCTCCATTCCTTTAACTTATCAAAATACTTCTTATAAATACCATAATAATGGCTCTGTTTGAAAGAACTAATAAATAGCTATTTGTATGCTTCTTGCATTTTCGGAGATGTTTTTAAACTTCAGTTAGTTTATTTTCCAGTAGTAATTTTCAACCCAGGAAATTTCCTGTTCTTTAATTTAGATCTGTCTTTCTCTTGAGTCATGCTTTCTGCTTTGCTTTCATTGTCCCTAAGTTAAGCACTCATATTCACATTTACAATAGTGACTAGAATGCAGTGGGCTTTCTAAAAGAGGTCCCTAAAAGAAAGCATTCATTCAAGGAAGCACTAATAGAAAAGGAACAGGTAATACCATTGCATATCATTAAATATTATGCTAATTATAAGGAAAATAAGTACATTTTAATGCCTTACATAGGATGACAACATATTGGTTGTCTTAAATTTTCCTTTTGTTCAGAGGAATTTGTATGTATATAATAGTACGTTGCCAAGCTGTAATTAAAAATTGATGTCTGTGGGAGTTCTAACCATGGTGGAACCTGTCAGATTCCAGCCAGGTTGTATTTGGCACTGTTCTGGATTGGCTTTGCTTCTCTGAGAGTCGTAGACTGAAGAGTGACTGCCGACAGCCAAGACATGAGCTTGTGGAGCAGTAAAGATGCCATTTACACAAGGAGTAGGGACATAATAGGCAAGAAGCATAATTGATTCTTAATTGATGTTCTGAACTGAAATTTTGGCAAAATAACCCTAAAGAAATATGGGTAATTTGGTTCCTCTTAGGCCAGCTAAGTACCATATAATGTTTTGTTAACCTACGCACTAGGGCTTATATTTGTTTTGACACCATGTTTTAATAATATAGAAGATGTATAATCTCACTGAGGAAGAAAAATGAAGTCCTTCTATCTCTCTAGATTCATCTTCAATTAGATTATTTTGTATAACATAGTTTACATGGAATGAGTTTCTTTCTCATTTTGGTATTGTCAGAGCAAAGACACTAAGATTTTTTTTAAGTAGCTATTCAATAAGCACACTTCAAAAAAGCAAAACAATAAAACCGTTTGCTTCATTTCTTGTTCTCTTGAAAACTTAAATCTCACCTCTTTAACAGATCTCTTGGTAACTTTATTATCATTGCAACTATCTCACATGCTATGTTAACCTTTACCAACTGAGTTGATATTGTTTTATAAACTGGTTATGTATCCCTTAGTGAAAAATACCCTCACAGCACACTATATGTGATTAGTAGCTATATACATTCTTTAGAGATCTCTGGTGTCCTAGTGGGCTAAGTAGCTTGCTGTCACAATCTAAAGGCAGACATTTCAAACTCACTAACACTCCACAGGAAGAAGTTGGGAAATCTGCTTCTGTGCAATATGCATCCTCTGAAAACCCATTGGATTATGAATTGGTTCTGAGCTAATGGCGTACAAAAACAACATATACAACTGATACACAATTGCATTATAATCACATTTTACAACTGGAAATATAATTTCACATATGCTGTTGAATTCTCCCAGAGATAAAAGTGGTTTTAATTTTTATTATCAAATAGTGAAAGTTAAAATCTGATATTTTAAGCAATGTACTTAATGCATAATCTACTTAATTCTTTGCAATAATTTTTACATTTATGATTTTTTTTCTTGGTTCTTTTTAATGGACCTCCTACATACTTTTAATTTTATCTGCTATTTAATAAGTTCTAAGGATACATCAAGTTCTTTACTTAACATACTATTCAATCTTATAAGAAAATTATAAGATATGTGAGAGGAAAACAAATGCTAGGTTAGTGTATGGCAAGTAAATTATAGTCATAAAAAAATCTTTAAAAATTCCTAGTAAAGTCTAATTTTCCATTTAATTACCTTGAGATTCTTTACATAATGTTGGAAATTGTTCATGATTTAGTTCTGAACTATCTCTGTGGATTCATCTTCAGTTAGATCTTTCATTGTACCATAGTTTTCATCCAGTTAATTTATTTCTTCTCTCAAACCACAGATGTGATTTCCTCTATCAACCACCTGTTTTAAGTTTTCTTAGGTGGAATATCATACTGTTCTCCACTTTATATCATTTGATTTCATGCACGAATATGGAAATTGAAATCTAAATGGTCTAAATTCTTCATTAAAATTAAGACATTCTGCCTATATCATACAGCATGTCTTGTTGATTATTATACTCTAATATTACAAAGTTCTACCACCAATATTTCCATTTACTTTGCTTCTTATAATAGTTATTCCATTTATTTTGTGTTTTATGGCTTAAATAATAAAATAATAGTGTGTTTATTTTGAGTCTTGTGCTAATCTTTGACCCAATTGAGTGTGGAAAATACAGAACAGTGTCATTGATTTCACATGCAAGCAAGATTCTGCTGAAGATCATCCAAAAACAATTAGAACAGCACATCAGCAGAGAACTGCCAGAAGTCCAGGCTGGGTTTAGAAGGGGTCGTGGTACCAGGGATATTATTGCTGATGTTAGATGGATCTTGGCTGAAAGCAGAGAATACCAGAAGAATGTCCATCTGTGTTTCATTGATTATGCAAAGGCATTTCACTGTGTGGACCATAACAAACTGTGGCTGACTCTAAGAATGGGAATCCCAGAACATTTAATTGTGCTAATACGAAACCTATACTTGGACCAAGAGGCAGTAGTCAGAACAAAGCAGGGTAACACTGCATGGTTCAAAATTGGGAAGGGTGTACGCCAGGGATGCATCCTGTCTCCATACCTTTTCAACATGTATGCAGAGCAGATTATCCGAGAAGCTGGGCTCTATGAGGAGAATTGTGGCATCAGGATTGGTGGAAGGTCTATTAACAATCTCCATTATGCAGATGACACAACCCTGCTTGCTGAAACTGAGGAGGACCTCATGCACTTGCTGCGAAGTGTCAAGGACTGCAGCCTTCAGTATGGACTGAGGCTCAATGTCAAGAAGACAAAGATTCTCACCACTGGACCAATTAGCAGCGTCAGGATGGATGACGAAGAGATTGAGATTGTTCACAGCTTCAGTTTGCTCGGCTCCACAGTCAACACTCTTGGCACCAGCAGTCAGGAAATCAAAAAGCGTATCGCGATGGGAAAGTCTGCTGTTAGGGACCTCTCTAAAGTACTCAGGAGCAACAGTGTCTCTCTGGAGACTAAGGTGCGCCTGATACAGGCCATGGTATTTGCAATCGCTTGTTATGCCTCAGAGAGTTGGACAATGACTAGGGAGGACAGAAGGAGAGTGGATGTTTTTGAGCTGTGGTGCTGGAGAAGGGTACTGAATGTACCATGGACTGCCAAGAAAACAAACAGATTCATCTTGGAGAGGATTAAACCAAGCTACTCCTTGGAGGCAAGGATTCTGGGGCTTCGTCTGACATACTTTGGACATGTTGCCAGGAGGGACGGGTCCTTGGAGAGGCACATCATGCTTGGGAGGGTGGAGGGACAACGCAGGAGGGGAAGACCCTCTATGAGGTGGATTGATTCGGTGACTTGGGTAATCGGGATGGGTGTGTCAGAGGTGGTGCGGTTGGTGCAGGATAGAGCAGGGTTTAGGGCTGTTGTGCATAGGGTCGCTATGAGTCGGAAACGACTCGACGGCACATAACAACAATAACAACAACAATTATTTTAATATTAGAAATGAGGCTTGTTATTGTTGTTAAATGCCACAGAGTCACAGGCAACTCATAGCGACCCTATGAAGAAATGTCCTCAACACTTGCATGTATTTCATCCTTTCTCCAGGTTCATTGGGTTTCTGGAGGCAAGCTATTAAGGAAATGGATTGCCACTCCTGCTTGAAGCTTGTTTTAAAAGGGGAGCTCCACCCACCACTATCTGCCATGGGTAACCAACCATTAACACCTTTGACAAATCAGTGTCACAGTGTTCAGCCTCACAGCAACCACAAGTTACTGCTGTACGGCAGGTGGACACACCAAGGCTAGAGAAATGTTTGAACAAAAACAATGGAAGACTGGACCAAGGGCTGCAGGTCTGAGGGTCCTTGGGTATTTTACCATTCCATCATGCACAAATGCTGCCAAACTCTGGGCCAGAGACAGACCCACAGTTCGTCTGGCAAGTCTGCTTTACCAACCTCCGTTTGGGGCAAAAAGAAAGCTACAAGTGCCTGGAGCCCTCCATACCTGCCGCTCATGAAGAAACCAGAGGCCACGTGCAGCTGACACTAAGTGTCCCAAGACACTAGGCATAGACTGACCTCTCAGTATCTCACCATTCCAGCATGGTGAGAAACTGAGATGAGGCTTAGAGGAGTTAAATAGTTGTCTTATTTATTTAGTTAGTTATGTATGTATGTATTTATTTATTATTTATAATGGCTTATTTATTATTATTATTTTGTGCGCATGCCATCAAATCAGATCTGACTGGTAAAGGAGGAGATTGTCCCTCCTTCTCCAGCAGAGCATCTGGTGGATTTAAACCGTGTTCCTCTGTGATTGCAGTGCAGCTTCTTGCCACTAGGTCACCGTCTTACTTATTTTATATAGGTAGATGAGAAAGATTAGAAATATATGTGTAAATCCAAAAATTTACTACCATTGAGTAAAGTCTGATCCATAGAAATGCTGAGGTACAAAATAGAATTGTCCATAGGGTCCTTAAGAATGGAATCCTTTTTTTTTTTAGTGCACGTTCACAAAGAGATTGGTTTTTATCATTAACTTATGCACATTGTCCTCCTTATCCTCTCCCACAATTCTCTTTGTGATGTTTGTCATCTTCCAGGCTATTAATTTATATATATATATATATATTTGGTAATTATCCATTCTTTCAGGTTTTCTCCCTTTTATCTTTATGAAAACAGATTGCACACAGCTTTTGTCTGTAATTTTGGATGAGTTCTAGTAACCTTTTAATTAACAGCTGTCACCCCAGGGCTACCTCCCCCTCTGTCTTTATCTCTCTATATAATTTGTTGTTATTGCTGTTGTTAGGTGCCAGACTGTCAATCATAACTCACAGGAACTCAATAAACAACAGATCCTGAATGTCTGGTGTGTTCTAGTTCATTGTTGCAGTCACTGTGTCAATCTTGTTGAGGGTCTTCTCTTTTTCTGATGATCCACATTTCCTGGCACAATACATGCCCAGAATAAGTGAGACAAAGTTACCTTGTCTTCCAAGGAATTTTGATTACACTTCTTGCCTGACAGACTTGTTTATTATTTTTGCAGTCCATGGGATATTAAAAATTCTTTTCCAGTACCACAATTCAAAGAAATTTGAGGTTTCCCCAGCATAGTGACAGCAGGGCCACAGCTGAGATCAAGGTCCAGACAAGGACTGAGTACTCTCTGCAAAGAGAGAATTCTGTCCAGCCCCCGAGAGGAGATACTAGATGCCCTCTGCAAAGAGAGATTTACACCCAGCCTCCCACCAGGGGGCCTTGTCTGAACTTTGGTCTTAGTTTAAAGATTAAGCTAATGTTGGCAGCATTTTAGTTTTAAGGAAAAATATAGTCTTCAGAGATTGAATCTTTTTGAGTATGATTGGCCTAAACTAAATAAAAACTGTAGAGAGACTAAGAAAGGGGCTTTTCACAGTGCCATGCTGTGAGAAGACCTCTGCCTTAGCCTTCTCTTTTTCTGAACTCATTTCCTCATGTCCCTGCTTTCATTCTGCCTCCGGTTTGCAACAACATTGATTGTTTTTCCATCATTCTTATTTATGGTCCAACTTTCAGATGCATAGGAAGTTATTTAAAACACTCTGTCTTGGATCATGAGCATTTTAGATGTTAAACTGACATTTTTTACATCTATCTGTAAATTTTTGTTGAGTACCATCGAGTAGCCCATTATTATCAATGCACCTTGATTGCATGTTCGATCTATCTCTGCCTGTAAGAGTTGGTAGAAATCATCTATTCTTCTATGGCTCTGGTTGTTGGTGCATATATCTGGATGATAGTAGTGTTCACTGGACTTCCTTGTAAGCTTATGGATAT
>NW_006399953.1:5054595-5063199 GCF_000299155.1 Elephantulus edwardii
GACTCGACGACACATAACAACAACAACAACAACAACCATCGAGTCAAAACTGACCCATAGCTAACCCTCTAGTTTTCTGAGGCAGTAAATCATATGACAGGAGATTTCCCTTTCTTCTCTTGTGGCCCATCTGGTGGATTCTAATCATGTACTATTGAGATTAGCGTGCATACATAAAATATTGCTGATGATTATTTTTAAAAGATTTCTCAGATAGAAAAATGCAATTAATTAAAGCTGCATTTAAGAGAAGCTATGGCAAGAAAGGTATCATTGTTGATATCAAATGGAACTTGACTTAGAGAATACGAGAAAGATACCTATTGTGTGGTATTGGCTATGAAAAAGCATAAGAAATTATAGCTAACATTGACTAAGAAACCAGTATCTGAACAGAACAAGGGAACACTGCATGGTTTTAAAAAAATAGTAAGAGTCAGAGTTGGGTTATTTATCCATATTTGTTCCATTTTCATTGTTCCATGTGTATACAATTTGTATGCTGAGCAATAATTTGAGAGGCTGGAGTTTTAGAACAGTAATGTGACATCAGGATTGGAGGAAAAGTCATCAACAGCCTGTGTTATGCAGAAGATACAACCTTGCTTGGAGAAAGTGAAGAGGATTTGACTCAGTAGTTTCAGAAGATCAAAGATCATAGCTTTTAACATGTTTTCTCCATTACAGATGGGGAAAAAATTGAAGATACCTAAGATTTCATTGTACTTGCATTCACAACCAATGCCCATTATACCTGCAGTCAAGAAATTTAAAAAAGGGGGGGTATATTGGAATAATCAGGATAGTCAGCTGTCAAGGACCATTCCAAAGTGCTAAAGAACAAGGACATCAATTTAAAGACCAAAGTGAACCTGATAAAAACCATGTTCTTTTCAATTGCTTCTTTTGCATTTGAAAGGTAGACAGTAAATAAGAGTGACAGAAGAATTGATGTTTTTGAATTGTGTTGTAGAATAATACTGATTATCCCAAGAACTGCTAACAGAACAAACAAGCCTTTACTAGAGGAAGTGCAATGAACCTGTTTCTTAGAGGCAAAGATTGGGAAACTTCATTTCAGATACTTTGGGCATCTTGTCAGAAGGGATCAATTTTTGGAAAAAGAACAGCATTCTGGAAAAGTTGGAAGATGAGAGAAAGAGAAAAGGACTCTTAACAAGATGTATTGACATAGTGACTGTGATAATCTGCTTGAGCATATCAAACATCACGAGGATGACACAGAATAAAGCAAAATTCAAATTTTGGGGATTTTTTCATAGAGTCATTATGCATCGTAATAGACTGGAGGACACCTAACAACAACATCATCATATTTATAGATATACAGATTCGTCGAGAATTGACCATATATTAGGACAGAAAGCAAGCTGCAACAAATTAAAAAACAAACAAACAAACCAAAAAACCACAAACATTGAAATAATAGAAAAATATCTTCCTAGATCACAATATCAAAACACTAGAAATGAAAAAAAAATTGAACTTAGGATAAAGGATAAAACACACCCATGTGAAAGATGAATACTATCTTCCTAGCTGACTATTTGGTTGTTGTCATTGTTTTTGTTATGTGCCACTGAGCCACCTGCCACTCATAGTGATCATATGCACATTAGCTCTGAATGCTGCCCTATCCCGAGCCAAACTCTTTGTTCTGACACACCTACCCCCACTATCCCAGTTACTGTGTCAGTCATTCTCATCTGGGGTCTTGTTCTGTGTTATTCTTCCACCCTTCCAAACATAATATCCATCTCCAAGAACTGGTCCCAACTATCAACATGTCCAAAGTACGTGAGATGGAACTTCAAAAATTCTTCTAGAAGCAACTGGGTTTCACTCTCTCCAGGACAGACGTATTTGTTCTCTTGGCAGACCATAATATGTTCAATACTCTTCTTCAGCAAAATCCAAAGGCATCCATTTCCTTCTCTAATCCTTATTAATTGTTAGTTTCTGGTAAAACATTGTTTCTCTGGAGAGGTACTTGTCAGTAGATTTTTCCAATATAACTCATGTTTTGATTTCTTGACTGCTTATGACAAAGTTTGATCCTAGATTGTGCTAAGGTTTTTGATATGAGCAAGACAAAATCATTAACAATTCTAGTCTTTTCTATGTCTATCATGATGTGGTCTATTGGTCTGATGGTGAGGATTTTTGTTTTCTTAATGTTGAGATGTAATTTATATTGAAGATTTTAGTTCTTGGCCTTCTTCATCAAACACTTCAAGTTCTCCTTAGTTTCAACAAGCAAGGTTGGTCATCTACATAATGTAGGTTATTGCTGAAATCATTAACCATTATCCACCAAGGCTTCTCTGTAAAGAAGCTAAGTGTACATTAGTTGTGAGAAAATCTGGTGTATGTGCATGTACACTCATTTAATCAAACAGAAGAGGAATAATATGGGGTTTTTTTCCCCAGCGCTACAGATTTTCCTAAGAATTTTATATGTATTATTTTTTTTCCTCTTAGCTTTGAAGAATAGATTATTTTAATTACATATAGATTTGACAAAATAGTCTGTATGGAGTTGCATTGTTAACGCAGCAACTCCCTGGTGATTTGAATCCGCCATGGATCTTTAAAAGAAAGATGGGAAATATTTTCCTGTGCAATTTATAGCCTATTTACTGGATGATCAACAGAGCTGGTTCTAATTCAATAATAATGAGTTTAGATCTGATCCACTTCCAGAACAAAAAACTTAGAAATGAACAACTTAATATATGTAAGTTTATACTAGTAATAAGTGGTAGAATATATGTTTAAGTCAAAAGAATCTGACTCTAAATCTTTCATTGATTTTCATATACTCACACATAATGATCTCCTGTTTTCCTTATGCCTACAGTCTACCTTGAAATTAGCCAATGATGTATTTTCCCGGTTCACTTTCTAAAAATTGTGTATCAGTTTGCATACTTGATTGTATTCATTGTGTATCATTCATGTACATTGCATTTCACACATTCCTACATTCACATTGTGTTTCAAATGATCTCATATGTACTTTGTGTTTTATAAAATTAATCTCCATTGATCTATATCAGCTATTACTCCATCTTTTCCTATCTCCATTGGGTCTGTTCTAATTCCTTCACACACACCCTACCTCTACTCACTAAACTTTGTCATTCTGTTGATTTTCTCCCCTCTCCATTATTTTGTCCACATCCATCCATCCACATCATACAACTTCTCTTCCCAGGCCCCCTCCTCTTCCCCTTTCAGACTTTAATCCATGTTTTACTAGTTACCTTCTATTTTTTAAAAAATGATCTTATACAGTATTTTTCCTTATGAGACAGTTAGTTCACTCAGCATATTTCTCTCTAGCATCTCTCATGTTATAAAGTGTTTTACAAAATCATTTATTCTTACTGCTGCATAGTATTTCACCTTCTGAATGAACCACAATTTCTCAATCCATTCATTTGTTGATGAGCATTTGGGATGTTTCTATTTTCTTATTTTTATCAATAATGATGCTATGAACATAGCTGTACAAATCTTGATTTGTTTCTCATCTCTATTTCCATTTGGGAATATTCCTAGGGTTGGTCATGTGGTATTTTTATGTTCAAGTTTTTGAAGAAATACCAAACTCTCTTTCAGACTAGTTGTACCATTTTACATTTAATTCTACCAGCAGTGTATGATAGTTCCAATCTTTCCATATCCTCTTTGACATTTATTACTCGTGATCTTTAGCCAATGATTCTTGGTTAATGTCCCTGCAGTTTTGTCTAAGAGCTTTATACAACCTATAATCATCCTAGGATTAGAGTCTTCCATGGAGTTCCAACCTTACACTGTTGAAAGAGAAGATATTTCATAAGGACAGCTGTAGTAAAAAGCATTGGAGTAGGATAATCTATACACAGTACTCAAGGCTACAAATCTTCTCTATATAAGTTTTTGTAGGATTCATAATCTGATTCTTCTTGGGCATAAAAAATAAAATCAAATCTCTACAACTGTACCAAAAAGCAACATCATGATATGTGAGGAAAATATTGAGGTTATCAAGTTTTTGCTTAATGTGGGCTCACAATCAACATCTATTGAAGTAGCATAGATTGCATTGGACAAATCTATTTTAAGGAACCTCTTTAAAGTAATAAAGAGCAAGGATATTATTTAAAGACTAAAGTGTTCCTGATTCTGGCTATGGCATTTTTAATTGCTTTCTATGCATCTAAAAGCTGAATAATGAATTAAAGTAATTCTGGAGAATTGTTATCTTTGAAGTGTAATATTGTAAAAGAATATTAAGTATACTATGGACCATCAAAAGAATGAAAAAATCTGCCATAGAAGTTGTTCAGTTGGAGAGCTCCTTAGGGGCAAAGATGGTGAGACTTCATCTCACATACTTTGTGTTGCAGACCAAGGGTCCCAAAGAACGGAATAATTTTATAATTATTAATAATGAGACAAACAGCCAGGAATGAGATACAGCAAAGGGCATAAAACAGGGGGCCAGCAGTTCTCAACTAAAGATCCCAAACCAAGCTTCTCTGTGTATTTATTGAGAATCTGGGGAAGCAAATAATAAAAGGAATTTCTTGCAAATGAAGCTGAATTTTTCTCTATTGTCAACCTAATGCTCTAGCTCAGGAAGTATTTCACAGGTAGTAACCCTCCCTCTGTAGGGGGGCCCTACCTGTCTCCTTTCTGCAGGGAACAAACAACTCATTTTCCGGAATCTACAACAAGAGAAATCCTAACTTATAAATCTGTAATTCCTTCAATTCCTGAACAAGGGTTTTCATATAATATTTGGTATAAAGTTTGGCTTCCCATAACTTTGGGCACATTTTTAAGAGATCAATCCTTGGAAAAGGACTTTGGGAAAGTGGACAATCAGAAAAAGAAATGAAGATCATCAAGCAGATGAGCTGAAAAAATGATTATAACTGTAGATTTAAGCAAGACAGAGATTGTGAACAGGACGTGGGATCAGGTAAGATTTTGATCTGGGATACGGTACACAAAATTGTTATTAGACTCAATGGCACTTTAAATAATAACATAAACAATATTATTGAAATAGTTTATAACTTGCACCAGAGTTGAAACAGCTAATGTGAAGTTTTTACTGTTTTTTATTATTGTGCCAACCATAAAATATCTACTGATTAAAGTGCGTGCACGCGCTCGCACGCGCGCACGCACACACACACACACACACAACATACATACTCCATGCATAGCCCATACACATACACAGCCACATGATGAAAGAAAGTATGAAAAACAAGTTGAATTTTTCATTTAACACACTGCAAACAAAAGAGAACAATAAGTGAAATGTCAGTTAAGTCAAAGGCTCCACAGGAAAAAGAACTTAGAGAATATAGGACACTGGATAGATAAGCATATTCAGGATGGAATAGGAGTTTTAAGAGATAGAGGATGGAAAATAGGAACTTTCATTTTTAAGAGAATGCTCTGATTCCCCAGGAAGTCTATGCAATCACTAACTTTCAAGTCTCAGTCCCAATTTCGCTTCTACCATTGTATTTCACTGTCCAGTGTGATGCTGTACTCTCCTTGTTATTCGCTGACTCACTAAATACCGGTAATTAGGCCAATAACTGAAACAATCTGTTCTCTACAGCCTGATTTTAGAAAAAAGGCCCATTGCTGTGAGTGAATTCTGAATCCTGACTATCTTTTAGTAGGTTTCTGAGGATATAAATCTTTACAGGATGTAAATCTTTACATTCTTCATTGACCAGCTGGTAGATTCACACTGAGGACCTTTTAATTAACACCCAATTAGTAGTGCACTATGCCACCAGAACACCTTCACTGAAAAGAACTTATCAAAGAAATTATTATAGCCGTAATAATTAACATGTTGAAAATGTGTCTGCTATTCATTATTTCTCTGTTCTATAATTAACATCATTTCTATATGTTCATAGAGTTCCAAGAGGCATCTGGTATAGGAAGGGGAAGCCACTCCTGCTTCCAGACCTGAATTGATCTGGAACCTCCTCCAAACACTGTCCATGTTGGGTAATCATTATGGTATTTGACACAACTATGGCATAGTGTTCAGTATCACAGCAACTCCAAGTTATTTCAGTACAGCAAATAGACAAATGGCTGCTATATCTCTGAAACAATGTTTATCTTAATAAAGTTGGTCTGAGCAAATGCTGTTGACTATGATAAAACAAGTGTACCCTGTGTTCAAAGGGTCAGTATGAGTTGTATTCAACTTGATAACACTTAACCACTGCTAAGTGAGGCTATTGTCGTTATATTTTGGATAAACATTCTTCTGCTTTGTACATCACTCTTTGTCAATTTGCTGTATTGAGGTGATCTAGGTTTGTTGTGATGCTGAACCTTGTGCAAGTGGGGTATCAAATATGATAATGTTTTCCCAATGTGGACAGTGTTTGATGAAGCTCTCAGTGGTAAAACAAGTTTAGAAGTAAGAGTGGTATCCACTTCCTGAACCACATGCCTATGGAAACTATAAAACTTGGAGAAACAACAATAGTTATAAAAAGGCATTAGGTCTTTTATTCGTAGTTACTATGAGTCATGCTTTACTCAACAGCAATTAACAATGATTTATTACTTCATGTACCCTAAATAGAAATGTGGTTAGTTAGGTGACAGGCTGTTCACCAGAAAATTCACAACTAAAATCTACAAGCCATGCTGAAGGGGAAAGATGAGCAATTTCTTGCATTTGGAATCTTATGGAGTTTCATCATGAGTTGGAACAAACTTGAAGGCAGTGGATTTTTCTTTATTCACATATTATAAAAGTGAGAGGCATAAACCCTTCATGCTTTTCTTTAACTGCTACACCTGATAAATCCTTGATTTCTATGTATAGTTAACCTATATACATGTTATATGTTAAGCACACTGAAAGGAAATAAGAACATGATGGAGTAGATTCTTCCTACAAGGAGACTTGAGGAACTGATGAGTCCATAATATCCAGCCTCCTGTTGGACCCTGTAGGGCTTGAATGAGAAGACTCATTCTTGAAGCCTTTATAGGTAAATAGAAAATAGCATCACATAGTGGGAGTTTGACTGAACACTCCCAAGATCTGGACTCCACTCTTGATCAAACGTGTAACCTCCCACAGCTCTAGTTTTGACTTGATACCTTTACTTCCAAAATAAGTATAGATATGAGAGCTCTGGTGGCCTAGTGACAAGAAGCTGCACTGCAACACTGAATGCATGAAGTTCTAATTCACCAGCTGTTTCACGAGAGAAAGATGAGTAATCTCCTTCCATGTGATTGCTGCCACTGAAAATCCTCTGGAGGGCCAGCTATGACTCGATAGTGCACAACAATATTCCTTTCAAAAGATAACTAAAAGTTACTAGGAAGAAAATTATTGCTTCTCTCCTTTGTAATGTATGTATATCAACTCCTTCTAAAATTAATAGAGGCGCTAAATATGACAATGACAAAATATTGATTTGACTCTCTGAAGACCACCATAATAGCTACAGAGTGTACAAGGATATTCTGTCTCTTATCCATCAGTACTCATCACTTAGGGTACATGAGAACAATAGAATCTTGATCATGTCTGACATATTTAGAGTAGCAAATTTAATTTGAACAGAACCAAAATGGATATAATCAATGGAGCTGCTATTTGATATGCAAAGCACAATTTATTTTTTATATGTAGCTTTTGTTGTTGTTTTTATGTGCCATTGAGCTTCCTATACTCATAGCGATCCTACCTTCAATAGTTCTGAACCTGCTCTATCCTGGCCTACCTCACTGCCTCTGACCTATCTACCTCCATTGTCCCAGTCACTTAGTCCATCTCATTCAATGAGATTCAACATTCTCCTCTCTTGCAATGTCCCTTCACCCTTTCTTTAAAGCACAATGCCCTCTCCAAGGACTGGCCACTCGTGTGTGTGTGTGTGTGTGTGTGTGTTATTTTTCTGGTGGTAGAGTTTGTCTCATGCTGTGTTCCTAACCAAAAGCCCACAGTTTGAACCAGCTACCTACTTCACAAAATAAAGATGGGCAATGGGCTCTTATAAATCTTTACAGCTTCAGAAACCCATTAGAGAGTGTAAAAGGAGCAAGGACAGCATGAGGACAGACATATTTGACCCCTACAAATGCCACAAAGGGGAATTGCCCCTGTGCCCCCCTTTATTCCTATACCTCCTTTCTACTAATTCCAATTCCAATATTCCTACTCTACTAAGTCCAAAATACATTGTAAGAGCTCATAGAGCATATGGTTTCATACTCATAATCATGGGTTTATTGTTGTTCTTGTTGTGTCCCATCGAGTCAGAACTTACACATAACTAACCTTCTATCGGGTTTTTGGGCACAGTAAGTTGCATGGGAGGAGATAGTTTATCTTTCAGAAAGTAGTTTGTGTCTTTAAACCACATGTTTTATTGGCTTATGAAAGAATCAAAAGGTTATAATTCCTAGGTCTATGATCCACCGTGAGTTGGTTTTTGTGTATGGAGTGAGGTGTGGGTCTTGCTTGAGTCTTTTGCAGATATTTTTCCAATTTTGCCAACACCATTTGTTAAAAAGGCT
>NW_006399953.1:5063299-5063919 GCF_000299155.1 Elephantulus edwardii
TAAGTCATTGATTGTGCAAAATTTGATCATTCTCTCTCCAGCTCCATTTCTGCCACCGAGTCCATGTTTTCCAACTGCTGAATCTTCTTCTTTGTTCCTGACTTATGCATTCCAGTCACCCATTATTATCAATGCATCTTGATCGCATGTTCGATCAATCTCCGATTGTAAAAGTTGGTAAAAATCTCCTATCTCTTCTTCCTTGGCTCTGGTTGTTGGTGCATATATTCGAATGATAGTTGTATTCACTGGACTTCCTTGTGTGCGCATAGTAGGTAGTCTTAACCAAAATAATGGAATCGTGTTTGAAATTGTAGAAATAAATTATATCAGAATAAAATTGACTAGGACATGGTCATTAGAAATTGTTAAGAAAGAAATGGAACGCATAAACATTGACATAGTAGGCATTGGAGAGATGAGATGGACTGGCATGGGGCATTTTGAGTCAGATTATCATATGATAATGCTCCGGAGATGAACCGGTGAGGAAAAATGGAGTTGCTTTAATAGTTAAAAAAGTCATTGCTAGATCCATCTTGAAGTACAATATTGTCAGTGACAAGATAATATCTATACGCATACATAGGAATCAGATCGATTACATCTGTGGAAAGAAC
>NW_006399953.1:5064019-5067423 GCF_000299155.1 Elephantulus edwardii
GAAAGCCCAAAATCTCTGTAAATGTTTATGAAATTTAATAAAATATAATTATAGGAAAAAAAAGGTTATAATTCAGGTTAATAGTAGAATATAATCACTCAGTTAGGACAGCTGTTGAATGAATCTGCAGGCACATCAGGCTTCAACCTCACAGCTTTAGGCCAGTGTTATAAATTTCTTAGTTCTGCCAGTTATATTTCCCCTCACCACCTTCCCCGTCCTCTAATGAACTTGGGAAAATGTTTCTACTTCTGGTTCCAAGGAGCGGTAGTCCCAAGGTCAGCTCTGTCTCTTACCAGATCTCTGGTTTTCTGATGCTATTCCTGTATCACCTGGTCTGTGTGGTGCAGGGACTTTTGGCCCTGAAAAAATGTACACTCTGCATATTCTGCTTCTTACTTGTTGGTGTTAAAGTTTCCAAATTCTTCTGCTGAATCCACTCAGTTAAATGTAATTGCAGAGCATTTCCTTCTGGATAGATTAAAAGACCCTGTTCACATATTCCCACCCACCCATATGGCAAAGTTGAAGTCGATGGCTAAGAAAACTATTTTGAACATAAACCTTCAACACAACACAGCGTGACTCTGAGTTAGAGCAACAGCAGGTTTATCTACTTATTTGTTCACCTTATTGAAATATTTGTCTCTGTCAAACATACTGTATGTTAATTATGCCAAGGCATAGAAAGCTGTTTTAATTAAGAAAGTACATTTTTTCCTTGGGAAAAGTAAAATAATCCTCTATGTTCTCAAGATTGGAAAAGAATGTTTCTCTTATCTGTGAAACAAGAGAGATCTCTGGTGGCTTGATTGTAAGGAGTTGTGCTGCGAATCAAAAAACACAAAGCTCAAATCTAACAACTGTTCCAAGGGAGAAAGATGGGCAACCTCCTTCCAAGAGATTTACTGCCTCTAAAAACCCACTTGGGTGTCAACTATTAGTTGGTTTTGACTCAACAGTACACAGCAGCAACAACTGTGAAGCATGTACTAAGAATAACTGTCAATTTTAAAGCTCTCAGAAGTTAATAACTTTTGTGAAGCCAGTAATGTCCATTTGCAGTGAATGGGGGGGTCTATAAAACAACTGTGATGGATATACTGCTACTGAAAAGACCATTTAATTTTAGCTATTAAAATTCGAGTGGATTTTACAATGAGATGTGATTTTATATAATGATCCAGGTATCAAATGTTAACACTGGGATGTAAAAATTCCGAATTTTATAAATATCTACAGTTTGCATGGTGGTGTTGAGAACTTGCTTAATTCAGTTTACGGATACAGGAAAATTGATACATGAAAAAAATACAAGGTGAGAATTTACAGCAAAATTATAAAGAATTTAATTACCATACGTCTCCAGTTTAAAACACTACAGATGTTCATCTAAAAATGCATATTTTTAAATAAGAAATTTCTACAAATAAGAGTGATTCATCTTCTCCAGGACTTAGACATATCATGTCACTTCATACATTATAATCAACTACCATTTTAATTGGAAGTTGTCATTCACCCAGCACACCAATCTCTGAAGAGATCAAGTAACAGTTTGTACAGCTGCTCCATGCTTTGCCTGTCATCTTTGGCCTGACTTTGAATATCTCTCCCTCTACCTTTTCCTCTCCTTTAGATAATCCCCCTCCTCCATTTTCCCACTCCCACTGAGCTGTCAAGAGTTGAAATACTGTGATATGAAATCATTGCCACTATGGCTCTAAAAAAGGGGAAAGCTTGCACTAGATTTTGATCAAAGAGAATCATTTATAAGATAGTTGCAGCACAAAACCTTAGGGAGAGTTTATTTTTTCCCTTCAAGCATCAGTACTATGTGAAAGAACAAAGACAAAGAAACATATTTTAAAACATATTTTTGCTTCTAACAGCTTCTAACGGTTTATACTACACGATGTTTATCGTTGTTCTACCTTGCTATTCAGTAGCTTATATTAACTAAGAACATGTAATTCTAGTAAAAATAGAAAGAATGCAGGATAAAAGAATTATAGTTCTTAAGAAAGATAAGATGATTTTGCACAGAAAGGAAAAGTTTTGGAGGGAGTTCATAAGGTTGCCATGTGGTAATGAAAATTGGGAAGATTTTTGGGGTATTTTAAATTCTCCATACATTTTTTTAAAGGATGTATTTCTATTGTGCCACATTTTGTTATAGTCTTTACCTTGATGGTAAACATGCAGTTGTCCATATTCAGACGAGAGAAGCTAACTAGTGAGATTTTATCTTTTAAGGAAGCTGTATAACTACTGAAACACTTCACAGTCTTTGTGGTGACAACATACACTGAAGTCCTAGATTATCACTGGACTATCTACCATTATCCATGCTAGGCATCAAATATTAAAATTCTGATGACTCTTTTACTTGTCAGTGTTAACAATTAGAGAAAATCGTCCCTTTCCCAGAAATGATGGTAATTTGAGTGAGCAATAGTAATTTTTATTCAATGATTTTAAATAATACTCCTATTGTCTTTATTGGGTGTAAAAGGTAAAATTTTAAAAAATGTAAAATGAAGTAAATAATGCAGTTTGCATAATAGTACTCTGCACTCAAATTTTAAAATATTTATTCATGTTTTGGTTTTGAACAATCTCTGGGCACATATACAAGAAATGACACATTTATTCAAAATTTATTCTTTTTTTTTCTTTAGTTTTATAAAAGAGCATCCATTGTCATCATCTCTGCGTGAATATAAAGCATTAAACATCCAACAGCAAATATGAAATCAAACAATAAAAATGAACTAGAGAAATGTTATGGCTTTAGACTTTGAAGGTCAAAAGTAAGGATATTTTCAAAACTATATTATGAAGACAGCAATTTCTACTTAAAGGTTTTAGAAACATATGAACTGAATGCACACTGAAAGAAAAGAAGGGAGGAAAGTAAAGGAGACAGATAATTAGTAGGACAAGAAGAAAAAGCTAGAGAATCTGTTAAAATATGCAGACTTGGAAATTATCTAGTCTTCAAATTGGCCCTGTGAATTTGTTGTGTGCGTGGATTTGTGTGTATATTCTGGGAAGGACTATTTTAAATGATATGGCCTAGTGGGAAGAGTCATTAACAACCTCTGTTATGCAGATGACACAACCCTGCTCGCTGAAACTGAGGAGGACCTGAAGCCTTCAATACAGATCAACATCAAGAAAACAAAGATTCTCACCACTAGGCCAATTGGAAGCATCAGTATGGATGGTGAAGAGATTGAGATAGTTAACAGTTTTAGTTTACTTGGACCAAAAGTCAAGACTCTTGGTAAAAGTAATCAAGAGATGAATCACATTGGTAAAGTCAGCTATGAGGGACATCTCAAGAGTACTGAAGAGCAACGACATCAGGCTGGAGACTAAGGTGTGCTTGATCCAAGCTA
>NW_006399953.1:5072857-5092064 GCF_000299155.1 Elephantulus edwardii
ATTGAGAATACCATGGACTGCTAGGAAAACAAACAGATTTGTCCTGGAAAGGGTTAAACCAGGTGGCTCTTTGGAGGCAAGGATTCTGAGGCTCCGTCTAACATACTTTGGACAGGTTGTGAGGAGATACCTGCCCTTGGTGAGGGACATCATGCTTGGGAGGGTGGAGGGACAGCAGAGGAGAGGAAGGCCCTCTATGAGGTGGATTGATTCAGTTACTGGGATAATTGTGATGGAAGTGTCAGAGACAGAGCGATTGGCACAGGACAGAGCGGAGTTTAGGGCTGTTGTACATAGGGTCGCTATGAGTCGCAATCAACTCGAAGGCACACAACAAGAACAACAACAACAACAACAGGACAGGGTATTCTGTCTGCCTTCTCATCAGTGTTTTTCCAGTATCTAACAACATGCTGAGTATTTGTTTTAAAAGGAGAGTAAAAGAACTGTGCAAGTTGGTGACCCTTTGATTGTATGCTGGAAAATTTCTAATCTAAAACTCATTCAAATACGGTCAATGGCAAATATCCAAAGGCCAAAGTTTGAAAACTTACATCAGTTAAACAATAATACTTGATTAAAAAAATTAGAAAGTCAGGATTTCTGTTGTTAGTCTTTATGCAATGATTATATAATAAATGTTATTAAAGATATAAAAAAATCTGATGCTGTAAGTATATAAGTTGTATGCTGTGGATGGATGGATGGATCGATGGATGGATGGATGGATGGAGACAAAATACTACCAAAAATTCAAGGTGGAGAAAAGTGTATACATAGATATAGATCTTCTTAAAGATAACAGCCTTGAAAAACCTTTGGATCAGTTTTACTCCGCACATACTTGTGGTTGCTATGAATCAAATCCGCTGTGAAGCAACGAATGGCAACCAATTGTGGTTACGATAGGCACTGAGACATTGAAAGGAATTCTCACAAACTCTGCAATATTATTTTCAGGGAAATAAACATACCTGACCTAACTGTGAGACTCAAATATGACAATGGTATATATGCAGATACTATAGGATTACCAACTGAGACTTTTTAGCAAATAGATCAAAGTCCTAGACATATGTGACCACTCATCTGTGCTGAGGTCTTGAGAAGAATGCTACTTGATTCTTGCTTGGAATAGATTCAAATTTGTACCCAATACAGATAAAAATGTGATCCAACTTAAAATATTTAAAATGAAAGGTTTTGGTTCTTGATTTACTTTAATAAAATAATACAATTAATATTACATTGTTATTGTTGTTATGTGTCATTGAGTCATCTGTGACTCATAGTGACCCTATGTACAACAGCTCTGAAGCTTGGCCTGTCCTGGGTCGGTCTCACCAACTCTGACATGCCTGCCCAGGAGGCAGTGGTCAGAACAGAGCAAGGAAACACTGCATGGTTCATAATTGGGAAGGGTGTACACCAGGGCTATGTCCCATCTCCCTATCTTTTCAATCTATTTGAAGAACAGATTATCTGGGAGTTAGGCTCTCTGAGGAGAAATGTGGCATCAGGATTGGAGGAAGACTCATCAATCATCTGCACTATGCAGATGAGGAAGACCTGAAGTGCTTGCTGCAGAACATCAAACACTGCAGCCTTCAATATGGATTGAATATCAATGTCAAGAAAACAAAGATTCTCACCATTGGGCCTATTGGTAGCATCATGAGAGATGGTGAAGAGATTGAGATTGTTAATAGCACACTCTTGGCACCAGAGCCAGAAAATTAAAAAATGTATTGCATTTGGAAAGTCTTCTGTCAGAGGCCTCTCCAAAGTACTGAAAAGCAACAGTGTCAGTCTTGAGACTAAGGTGTGTTTGATACAGGCCATAGTGTTTTCAATCACTTGCTATTTATCAGAGAGCTGGACAATAACTAGAGATGACAGAGGAGAATGGATGACTTTGAGCTGTGGTACTGGAGAAGAGTATTGAATATACCATGGACAGAAAGGAGAACAAACAGGTTCATCCTAGAGATGCTGAAATCAGTCTTCTCCTTTTGGAGGCAAGGATTCTGAAGCTTCTTCTGACATACTTTGGAAGTGTTGAAAGGTGGGTCCATTGCTTGGAGAGGGAGACATCATGCTTGGGAGAGTGGAGGGACAGCACAGGATAAGACCCTCGATTAGATGGATTGATTCAGTGACTGTGGTAATGGGGGTAGGTGTGTCAGAGACAGTGAGATAGGCACTGAATAGAGACGATTTAGGCCTGTTGTACATAGGGTCGCTATGAGTTGCAGGCAACTCGACGACACATAACAACAACAACTCCTTCAGGAGAAAAGGTGAAATGATCTGCTTCCATTAAAATTAGAATCTATAAAAACCTATGAGGAAATTTTCAGTCTTACAAAGTTGTTAAGTGTAGGAATCCACTCAGCAGTGCACAACAATATTATGTTTATTATATTTTCTTCTTTCAAGTAGATCAAAGCTCCATAGAGACAAACAAATAAAAGACCCTGTAAATCAAAAGTACTTCATTAAATTAATTTCAACCTAGCACCTTCTCATTTCATTTTTTGTTCTGAAATTTGATTGGCAATATTTAATAAATGTTGTTACCTTTCCAGGATAACCTATGATAAGATTTCAACATCCATTATCATATACTTTGTAATTACTGGAACTCCACTTTATAGTGATATTAACATGCTTAGATAAAAAGAATTATATCCCAAGACTCTTGCATCTAGATGAAGCCATGCAATATATGTCTAGTCCATGATATTAAACAAGATTCTTCTAAGAATTTCTTGAAATATCTCTGCCTCTTATATACTGCGTCCACCCTTGTTTTTACTTCAGTTGTAAACATGAAGCTGGGGTGTTGTATACCTTGAGACTGAAAGACAACAAACATAAAGACATTTATATATACTTAAGGAAAGATGTAAAATATTAAAAATGGTAAATTAATAATTATCAATTATTTAAATAGTTGTTGTTTTTGTTGTTGTTATTTGCAGTCGAGTCGCTTGAGACTCATAGCGACCCTATGTACAACAGTCCTAAACTCCGCTCTGTCCTGTGCCAATCGCACTGTCTCTGACACTCCCATCCCAATTATCCCAGTCACTGAATCAAACCACCTCATAGAGGTCCTTCCCCTCCTGCGCTGTCCCTCCACCCTCCCAAGCATGATGTCCCTCTCCAAGGACCGGTCTCTCCTCACATCATGTCCAAAATATGTTAGACAGAGCCTCAGAATCCTTGCCTCCAAGGAGCCACCTGGTTTAACCCTTTCCAGGACAAATCTGTTTGTTTTCCTAACAGTCCACGGTATTCTCAATTGTACTTTTTAATATTTATATTTTATACTGGTTTACTTATAAAGTTCATATGCATTGTTTTTCATACTGGACCTTTCCCCTTTTGAGGGGGAAAGATTCAGGGTGAAAAATAATGACTATGAACATAGGGTCACACAATTTGATGGGTGAAGGGAGGGATAGGTAAAGTAATTGTATCTTTGTTTTACTATGTTCTAATCTCTATTTTACTGTGCAATAATTTTTGACAAATTATCTGTCTAGGGAGCTCTGGTGGCCTAGTGGGAAGAAGCTACACTGCAATCACAAAAGCACAGGATTAGAGGCCTCCAGGAGTTCCCTGGAAGGATGGGCAATCTCCTCCCATGTGGTTAACTGCCTCTGAAAACCTGCCAGAGGGTCAGCTATGGATTAGTTCCAACTCTATGATACATGATGACAACAACAACATAACAGTACCTCAGCAAACAGATAGAAGTAGGTGATTTAAAGCTCAAGTCAAGGAAAAACAACTTTTAACTTCTCAAAATTAATTGGAATAACAGGACTGCTAGGAGAATATGTTCGTCCTGGAGAGGGTGAAGCTGAGCTCCTCCTTGGAGGCAAGGATTCTGAAACTTCGTCTGACATACTTTGGATGTGTTGCAAGGAGGCACAAGTCCTTGGAGAGGGATGTCATGCTTGAGAGGATGGAGGGACAGCGCAGGAGAGGAAGACCCTCTATGAGATGGAATGACTCTGTCACTGGGGTAATGAGGATAGGTGTGTCAGAGACAATACATTGACAAAGAATAGAACAGGGCTTCGGGCTGTTGCACATAGGGTCACTTTGGGTCGCAAGCCACTCAACAGCACATAACAGCAACAACAACAACAACAACAATGTGAGAATATAGCAGATTATTACTAGCTTAAATCTACTTTATTAATAAATTAAAATATGAAAGGTTATTATTATTGTTGAATTATCATTTTTCTTGAAGAGTTAGAAAATTGGGAGCAATAACAATGGCTTGACTATACATGGGATTCTTGTATATGAATATATATGCATATAAAGTGCCCTTGAAACTAAAAAGGTAGGTAGAAACTGGTGCTCAAGAAAGAACTGGACCTAAAAATCTAAAAGCCATCATCAGCCTCTTTGTTTCTTGGATCTACACTTTGTATGTAGCCGCTTTGATATTCTCCAGTAAATTGGTGAAAATTACTACTTCTTAATCCACATGGCGTGAAACTGCCATTCTTCACCATCTGGCCACTCAAAGAAATTGTTTCAATCCTCTAAATTGATTCAAATGCCTGAGAGAAGTCTAGTTTGAGTCAGGTGTCCATTCTGAAATAGCAGTAGTTATTTATAGTCAGGATAGAGACTCGAAAGAGTAAACTAGAAAAACAAGCAAACAAAAATAAAAACCAGTAATAAACATAGAACACATTGTTGCTTACTCACTAGAACAGTCACTTAAGATTTTAAGTTTCTAAATAACATTGAGTTGCTCTGCTTTTCCATTTTCTGTGATGGAACTTTATTATTCTTTTTTTTAAAGTTTAGTCTTTTTTTAAAAATAATTTTAATGAGAATTTACAGAGATTTTGGATTTCCATTCATTCATTGCTTCACTTATCTCCCTGCCCATCCCTCCCCCACTCCCCGCCCCAGTTCGCTCCTCTCTTTCAAAAGTAAAAGAAACACTCCTTCCCTGGTACACAATCCCCCTGCACCCCTCCTACTGCCCCAAGTACACTATGCAACCTTAATTGTGGACTTTTGTGATAACCATAAAACTCTATTATACATTGCTTTTAAATTATTCACTCCCTCATCTGTTTTAGTGCAGTCTACACAATTTATCCAGTTTTTCTGTCTTACCCCAACCCTATTATCAGTCCCATTTTACAACAGTGGCACCATGCAATATTTGTCCTTTGGCATCTGAGATATTTCACTCAGCATGATGTCCTCCAGGCTCACCCATTTTGAATAATATTGCATGAGTATGCATAGTAACGCTACTACTAACCTTCCTCCCATCCTCTTCAAACCAGAAGCTATCTATTTGATTAGAAAGAATAGGAGGAACTGAGTAATTACATTCCATTAATTCTGAGTTTTCTTTGTATCATTAGATGTAAGCCATGTCCTCATCTGTATCTATTTCCATGAAGCAAGAACATTTTGATTACAACTGAGAATTAAACTTTAAAGATATATTAATTGTTTAATTTTTCACTGTCCTTGAGAGTACATTTTATTTTGGTGGGCTAGTGGTCAGAAGTTGCAATCCAGTACTGAAGGCACCTGATTCAAGACCACCAGCTGCTCTTGGAGAGAGAAGAATGAGTAATCTCTTCCTGTGCATTTTAATCCCTCTGAAAAAGCCTCTGGGCGGCCAGCTATGGGTCAATTCAGACTCAAAGGCACACAACAAGGCAATAAGGCAGAAATTTCTGTTACTATTTGTGTGCATTTGGATTTTTTTTGCTATGTCAGATTTTATTCAATTTTGAATATCCAGTATAAAAAACCAAATCCTTAAAAAAATGCCTTCCTCTTTCACATATACTAGTTTAAAGATAGGCATTCTACCTCTTGTGGGCAACTCTGCAAGCTTAAAAGTTCAAATGTTCTCCTTAAAGCTATTTGCTCATAAACCCAGTCTCTATCTCTAAGTCAAAATGAGAGTTAGAGTTCTTGTCATTATATCCTTTTCTTAAAGAACATGAGTAGAAAAGGGTCAAATATGAGAAAAGAAGAATTTATTCTATTAATCTATTTTAAGCCACTGTTTAACACATTGTGATAATACCTGCTTCTTGTTTTGACTTTGACTCAGAATCAATCCATCATTGACATTCCAGGGAGTTTTCAGAGGCAGTGAATTGCATGGAATGAGATTTTCCATACTTCTTCCTAAGCACCTGGTGGATTTTAACTATGCTTTGAGATTGCAGGGCAGATTATTACCATTAGACTTCAGAACTTCCTAATATTTGCTTATTATTGTTGCTGTGCACCACTGAGTAAGAACCGATCCATAGTTGACCCTTTGATAGGTTTTCAGAGGCAGTTACTCTGCATGGGAAGAGATTGCACATCTCTCTCCCACAGAGCAGCTGATGGAATCAGTATGTCTTTGGGATTGCAGTGCAGTTTCTTGTCACTGAACCACCATGGCATCCTAATATCTATTTGGAAAATAAATAATGGCATGTAATACTTTTTAATTTTTCTTTATTTGTGATGACCATGTGCTCAGCTAAAAACTGAAGATGCCATTATTGTTGTTATAGTCATATACCATTGGACCTACTCATTGCTGACCCTTCAGTGGGTCTTCAGAGGCTGTAATTATAAGAAAGAAATTGATCATCTTTCTGTTATAGCATCTGGTGGATTCCAGCAACTTCCCTTGGATTAGCAGTGTAACTCCTTACCTGTTAGATCACCAGAGCTCCTCTAGGGGAGAAGAGAAGGATGATAGTGAGGTATAACATCTCAGGTCAAAATCTCTTCCAGAAGGATCTGACTTTTAATGAGGGAAAATGGAAAAGAAACATAGATCCAGATATCAGCATGAGCTGATGGCAAATTCATCACATTCATCAACCAAAGGTATATCTGAGTGTTGTTAACAAGTGCTTGCTTATATCCATTATGTGCACATGAACTCAGAGAAGAGGTATTACTTATCAGCTACTGAAGCTACACAAATATTAAGTATAAATAAAAAAATTATCATGAAAGAACAAGACAACATATATACAGTATTTACTTCTTTTTAACACTGTTTTGTGTTTGGGATAGGTCATAAATAAAATAAGTAATATACTTCCTAAACATCTGTTCATTTATCTATTTGTTATCATTAAACTATTTACCTCTTCAACAATTTTTATTAAACATCTATCAGGTGGAAGAGATTATGCTTGGCTCTAAGGATGTAAGCAGAATTTACTCACTATTATTTCCCTTGAGGATCTTGTCTTCTGGTATTTATGACTGTGCTGTATTCTTTATAATTATACAGATAAGCCTTTAGGGATTACTTAATTTTAATTTGTTTTTAATTAAATGGATAAAAAATAGATTACTCATGCTATCAAAATTTCTGTTTTCTTTGATTTTCTATTTCCTTGGCATTTTACACTCATTGATCAAAATTCAAACAACCAAAGTGCTAGGACTTCATGCTTAGAAAAATGAGTAATGTTGGTTCCTGTGTCTTTTGCTTGGAGAACACACCCGAGAATATAGTACAAAAGCCTCTAGGAGATGAAATCCATTATCCTGATGAAAGTATTAACGTTCAGGTCTGGTCCTTTGTTTTGCTGGCCCAGCAAACTTATTTTCTCAGCATACTAGGAAAGCATTACTATCTTTGAGGTAGACACACATTAAGCAAGCTCTTAGGACACTTATAAATTCAAGATGGCAAGTGATTTATTTACAATGAGAAATATCACTGTCACAGGAATAGCAACACTTGCATCCTCATAAGCAGCTCATTTTCTTCATCTCTAGGTGGACCAGCACTGTTGTCATTTCATGTGATGAATGCCAATTCAACATTTTATAAAACATTATTATCTTAAGTACCACCACTGATATAATTTCTATGACCAGATGTTACTAATGACAAGTAACAACCTATTTATGAGCAAACATGAGAGCTAGGTAGATTCCCCCCTTTTTCTTATATTAAATTAGAAGAACATTTTAAATGGCTTGAGAAAGTCCCCCAATGAGATGGATTGATAAGGTGACTTCAGCAATGAGATCTTGTGTATCAAAGACAGTGAGGACGGTACAGGATAGAATAGGGTCTTTGTGAGCCATACTCAACTTATGGTACCTAACAACAATAGCAAAAGTGTGCATAAATACCACAAGACAGTAGCAACAACAAAACAAGAACAACCTGATAGAACTCAGTGCCCTGTTTGGGTTCACAGTTTATTTTCGAAGAGCAACATTTAAATAGTGGTCACCTTTCTATTGTTAACGCTTAACATAGATCCTGCTATATTAATATTTTTTTAAAAAATACTAAAGAGGAGATGTGAAATAATGTGATCTTCCAGTTAAACTC
Source organism: Elephantulus edwardii (assembly GCF_000299155.1). NCBI lineage: Eukaryota > Metazoa > Chordata > Mammalia > Macroscelidea > Macroscelididae > Elephantulus > Elephantulus edwardii. The sequence continues at coordinate 5,081,238 of NW_006399953.1, forward strand.
TAGAAAGATATGTACCCCTAAAGCAGGGGATGATAAAATAATAGTGTGAATACAAATAAATGTGAAGATAACAATAAAAAACATTACTACAATAACAGTCCCAACTGTGAAAAAGCCTAAGTAGATATTGGAAAATTGAAAAAAATATGAAACATGTCAAATATTAGAAGATGTTAAGTGTATATAACTATAAAATTATTTTTGAAGGTATATAGTTGACGTTTTAAACTATTGATATGCAAAAATATGTCGGAAGCCAATTCTATATAAGGGAAGAAAGAAAAATAGTAAAAAAAGTATTGTCACTAATGATAATGAAATGCAGGTAGAAAAATACTAAATATGTAGTTAAATACTAGAAAGAATAATCAAGGTTACACTTTTCGGAAAGATAAAATTTGAGAATATGTGGTAAATAATGAGAATACATTATTGCAGTGTTGTTATTTTGATTTTTAATTTTATTTTATATTGATTTGAATATAAATTATACACAAAATTCGTATTATTCTTTTTCATTAATGTACATTGTGTTTCTTACATTCCTTCACTCACCTTTTGTTTCATATGATCTTTCATTTAGTGTGTTTTATTAATTACCATTGATCTACGCCTACTATTACCCTTTCTTTTCAGGTTCCCACGGATCTTTCCTAATTCCTTTACCCCTGATCTGGCTCACCAATTTTTTATCCCAGAAGTAAAGAATTTCAAGTCTCTCACCTAATATACAAAAAGAAATTTAAAAAATAGGGTTCAATTTTGACCTTAATCATTTCAAGGTAAAAAATTTCATAATTGGTTACTATTTTCTTTAGGTCATTCATAATATGGTTAACAAGTGGTCTCAAATAAAAATGCCCTCTCTTTCTGAGAAAATTTTATTCAGTCCACTATTTTGTCAAGCATGCCATTGCATTTCTGAACCGCTAGAAGTTGAAGAGCTTTATAATAAAAAAGAGAGATAACTTTCATAGTTAGAAGTAGAGAATTTTGACCAAAAAATTTGAAGGTTCAGATTGCTTTTATGCCTGCATGTTACTAAAACTCTTTAATTATTGCTTCTCATATACTTAAACAAAGTTGTTGTTGTTGTTGCTGTTGTGTCCCATAGACTAAGAACTGACACGTAACTGACCCTCCAAGAGGTTTTCAGAGGCAATAATTACACATGAGGAGACTGTCCATTCTTCTCCCATTAAGCAGCTGGTGGCCTCAAACAATGTGCGTTTGGGATTGCAGTGCAGCTTCTTGCCAGTAGGCTACCAGAGCTTCCTATTTAAACAAGGTAATTAAAACAAAACAAAACAAAAAAACCCAACAAAAAACCAAAAAGCACACCAACAAAAATCCACTTTGTGATGTTGTTGATATGTGCAGTCAAGTTGCCTTTGAATCATAGTGGTACTGTGTTAGAATAGCTACAAAATCTGTCCTATGCTGAGACAATCGCATTACCTCCCTCATACCTACCCTAATCACTGAGTCAATCAATTTCATCCAGGGTTTTTCTCTCCTGCGCTGTCAGTTCATCCATCCAAGCACAATGTACTTCTCTAAGGACTGGTGCCTCTGATAATACGCCCAAAGTATGTGAGATTAACCTTCAAAATCCTTGCCTTCATGGAGCAGCTTTATTTCACCATCTCCAGGACAGACTTGTTTGTACTCTTGGCAAACAACAGTATATTCAATACTTTTATCCAGAACTACAACTTAAAGGCTTCAATTCTTTTTTTCTATCATCCTTAGTCATTGTTCAGCTCTCTGAACAAGTAACTGCAAAGACCATGGCCTAGATTGGGCACACCTTAGTCTTCAGAATGGCATCATTGCTCTTTAGTACTCTGGAGAGGTTCCTGACAGATTTTCCTAATACACTTCTATAAATTCTATTTTTTATTTCTTTACTGCTGGTGTCAAGAGTGTTGATTTTGGAATCAAGGAAGTCAAAATGGTTAATAATCTCAATCTTTTCTATCATTAAGGTGTCAGTTGGCCCAGGGGTGAGAATCTTTGTTTTATTGATGTTGAGCGTCAATCCATATGGAAGACTATCTTTTACCTTCTACAACAAATGCCTCAGGTCCTATTCAGTTGTGCAAAGTTGTGTTATCTGGATAACAGAGGTTGTTGATGAGTCTTCCTCTAACCCTGATGCCACCTTCCTCTTCAGAGTCCAGACTCCTGAATTATCTGTTCCACATATAATTGAAAAGGTATGAAGATAAGATACATCCCTGACACACTCCTTTCCTGAATTTGAACCATGCAGTGTTTCCTTGTTCTAGTCCTACAACTGCTCCCTGGTCCAAATACAGGTTTCATATGAACACAATTAAGGGTTCTGGGATTCCATTCTTCTAAAGGTTATCCACAATTTGTTGTGATTCACACAGTCAAATGTCTTTGCATAGTCAATGAAACACAGATTGACATTCTTTTGGTACTCTCTGCTTCCAGCCAAGATCCAATTAACGTTGAATATCCCTAGTGCCACTACCTCTTGCAAAGCCAGGTTGCACCTTTGGCAGTTCTTGGTTGTTTTTGGCTAATCTTTAGCAGATTCTTGCTTGCATGTGATGTTAGTGATATTGTTCAATAATTTGCACAATCTGTCAGATAACCTTTTTTTTTCTGGAATGAGAATGAATACAGACCTCTTCCTGTCAATTAGCCAGGTGGTTGTCCTCCAGTTTTCTTGCCACAACCTGGTGAGCAAATCCAAGGAAGCATCTGTTTGTTGAAATTTGTCAATTGATATGACAACAATTTTTGGAGTGGGTATTTTTTTTTCCAATTCATCCAGAGCAACTTGAATTTCCTCCTCCATCATTATTGTCTCTGGATCATATTTGTTTCATAAAATTCTTCTGCATCAGCCAATTGTTTTGGAACAGAGACTCTTGTATTTCTTTCATCATCTTTTGATGCTTCCTGGGTCATGCAACATTCTGCCCTCAGTATCCTTAAGAATTATAACTCGATGCTTGAATTTGTTTGTTCTTTCATTCCTTCAGCTTAAGAAATGTTGAATGATCAAAATCCCTTTTGATTTTATAATACCAGCTCTCTTTGCACATTTCATTATAATAATTTGCTTTGACTTCCCCAACTTCTCTTTGAAATATTCTGTTCCACTCCTTAACTTCTTGATTTGTTCCCTTTGCTTTGGTCTCTCAGCACATCTAGTGCGATACTCAGAATCTTTTCTAACATTCATCTTGGTCTTATCTTTCTCCTCTGTCTCGGTAATGACCTTTTGCATTCTTCTTGGATGATATTTTTTTTTTTTATTCTCCCACAGCTAACCTGGTCTCCACTCATTAGAGTTCAAAGCCTCAACCCTTGTTCTTGATATGGTCTTTAAATTCGAGTGAGATAGATTCAAGATCAAACTTTGGTTCCTGTTATTTTATTTTATTTTATTTAGCTTCAGTTTGAAGCTTGCATATAAGTAGTTGATGGTCTGTTCCACAGTCAGAACCTGACCTAATTTCACAGCTTACATTGAGCTTCTCTAATAATTTTTTTCCACAAGTGTAGTCAATCTGATTCCTGTCTAGACCATCAGGTGAAGTGTATATGTGTATAGTTGTTGCTTATTTTTTTATAAAAGGTATTTGCAATGAAAAATCATTAATTTTACAGAATTCTATTATTATTTCTCCACCCTAATTTCTGTCATTAAGTCCATTGTTTCCTGATTTCTGGTCCTTCTTCCCTATTCCTAACTTTTTTCAGTTACCCATTATTATTAATGTATTTTGATTGCATGTTCAGTCGATTTCTGACTGCAATAGTTGGTAGAAGTCATATACTTCTTCCTCCTTATCCCTGGTTGTTAGTGCATATATTTAAATGATAGTGATATTAACAGGACTTCTTTGTAGTATTTCAAAACGGATCTCAAAATGGTCTTATTAACTATGAATGTGACCCTATTTCCCTCACCTTTTCATTTCCGATGTAGAAGATTATATGATTGTCTGATTCAAAACTTACTATGCACTTAGGGCGGTGGGAGGGGTGCGGGGGGGATTGTGTACCAGGGAAGGAGTGTTTCTTTTACTTTTGAAAGAGAGGAGGAAGCTGGGGGCTGGGGGAAAGGGATGGGCAGGGAGAGAAGTACAGCAATGAATGAACGGAAATCCAAAATCTCAGTAAATGCTCATTAAAATTATTTAAAAAAATAAAATTTAAAAAAAATTTAAAAAAAAAATAAGTTTGAAACACTGGAAAAGAAAGCCAACTTACTATGCCAATCCATTTCATTTTGCCAGTGACTAATATGTCAATATTTACGCATTCCATCTTTTTCTTAACAATTTCCAATTTCCTACATTCAAACTTTTCACATCCCATGTTTCAATCACTACTGTTTGTTTGCAATTGTTCTTCCTCCTTTGGGATTCCCAATACAAGCCTCAGCCTCCGCTGACATATTTGTTACTCTATTCTAAGTGTGTTATATTGTACAGTGAGTTTTCCTAAATTTAATATGTAAGTATTAAATGAGTTTAAAACAGTTAGCTTTTGTCTTTGTTGCTGTAGTTGTTTAGGTAAAACTCTGAGTTATAGTGATTGCATGTATATAGATCAAAAGATACCTCACCCTATCCTGCAACTTTCTCACAATCTTTGTTTTACTTAAACTCATTGTTATAGTCACTGTACAAATTCATTCCTTTGAAGATCTTTCTTCTGTTGACACTTTAGCTTTTCAAGCATAATATCCTTTTCTATTAACTGGTTCCTCTTGTCATGTGTCTTGGCACTTTTCCAGCATTAGTCAAGGACAGGTAGGAAAAAGTGGACAGTGAAGAAGGAGGAAAGGAATTACTTGGTGATAATGATGGTACCACATGAAGACATGCACTATTTTTTTTTCCATTAAAACTTCCTTCATTTCTTCACCCCAGGCATTTTCCAATATCTTGTTATCAGTAGTGGCTAGCTTCCTTGGCCCATGATCCAGTTTTATGTTCTCTGCAGCTGATTTTAGTGGACACTGGATATTACTTTTTTCCTCTGATCAGTGTCATATTATCCCCTTCCCGATATTCCTATTTTCTTTCTTTTTTCCGTTCAGCAAAGAAATTATTTTGTTTAACTTTTAATACACATTTCCCTCTCCCATATATCTTTCTTTTCTCCAATAAACTAGTCAGATACTTTTCCCTTCTAGTGCATGGTCACTGCAGTTGTTTTGTTCTCAGTTCTTGATATTTTGGTTTATATTAAAATGTATTCTATGTATTTTTCTTGGATTCATAAACAGTCACAGTTGGAAAGGGCACAGATAAAGCAGTTGTGCACATAGCATGTACACTATGAAGTGAATGCCAAGCCAGCGTTGTGATAGGGATTACATTGGGATGCTGATGCTGGCCAGTATTTGGAATGGCATCTTCTCGCAGCACTCATTAGAGAAATCACTTGCCTCCATGAATCCCCAATATGCACTTTTCTCACCCAGTAAATGAGGCTAGTGCTTTCTCAAGTTACCTCAGAGACTTGCTATGAGTATCTAATATGGAAATAGAAGGATGATTCTTTGAAAAAAATAAAAGACATTTGGCCATGAGTTTGGGGAATTATTAATTATTGATGTTATTAAGCCTAATTAGAAATTTATCTTAAATAATTTATCTAATTCTATAGATTATGTGCCTTGGAATGTTCGACAGTTCTTTCAACAACAGTATAATTTGTATTATGACTAACGCAAGAGTAGAATTTAAAATGCTTGCTATAAAGAACATTTTCTTTGAATACAAATTAGTCTTTGAAATCAATACTCAACATGAATCATCTCTGCATGGGGGTAGGTATTGTTTTAAATATTCATTGAAACATTATATATGACATTACAAAAGTGATAAGTTCAATCCTGCCCATATTTTGTTATCCTCTAATTAATGGCTTTTAAATGAAATATGATAACACCTTTAACTGCATTAATATATAAAGGTATATAATTTCTTCTTCTTACTTTAAAATTGTAGTAGTTATTTTCAGAGATTCTAAAGAAAATCTTATCTATTAAGACCATAGAAAGACAGGTATCTGAGGTTCTCTAGTGGCATGGTGTGCTGCATGTACACTGCTAACTAAAATATTGACAGTTCAAATCCACAAGATGCTCAATGGGAAAAGGGTGAGAAGTCTCCTCTTCAGATTTATGGCCTCATATGATGTAGTGTGTTACATATTGCACTGTTAAATGGGGGAGAGAAAGATGAGTGTCTTTCCCTCTCATAAAGAGTTACATACAGCCTCAGAAAGCCATCCAATGGCAGGTTAGAAGACTGTCAGGATTTAGAACCATCTCAATGGCAGGGGGGTTATACACATTCCATGTGATTACCTCTGAAAACCCACTGAAGGGTCAACTGTGGGTCAGTTCTGACTCAACAACAGAGAGAGAGAGAGGAGAGAGAACCCTTGCTATTTACAGCCTCTAAAAACCCATTAGAGGATCAACTACTATTGGTCTGTTCCAACGTGAAGGTTGTTGCTGTTGTTAGGTGTAGTCAAGTCAAGTACATGTGACTCCATGAACAAAAGGTCTGAACCCTGTTCTGTCCTATGCCATCTTCACACTTCCTGACACACAAGAGCCCATTATGGCAGCCATTGTGTCAATCCCCCTTTTCAAGGGTCTTTTTCTCCTTTACCGACACTCCACTCTTCTTAGTATAATGTCCCTCTCCAAGGAATAACCCCTCCTAGCAACGTGTCCAAAGTATGTACAGGGCATATATGTTGTCATTATATACCTCTGAGTCAGAATAGTTGACTCTCTACTGGGTTTTCAGAGTGGGTTTTAAAAAGGCAATAGATCACATGGGTGGAAATTGCCTTTCTTTCTTCCAAAGCACTTACAAGCAAAGATGTCTGTTTGAAGACTAAGGTGTTTCTGATTCAGGCCACAGTCTTATAAATAATATTTTTGTGCCTCAGAGAACTGTATATTGCATAAGAATGACAGGAGAATAATTTATGTGCTTGAGTAGTGGTGCTGGTACATGGACTGAAAAGAAACAAATAGTTATGGCTTTGAGAAAGTATAGCCAAAGTGCTCTTTATAAACAAATGTGATAGACTTTCTCTCATATTTTGGACATGTTGCTAGGAAAGACAATCTTGGAAAGGAACATTGAAGGATGTAGGGTCAGTGAAGGAGAGGAAGATGCCCATCTAGAGAGATTGACTGCAACAATTGGCTCATTTACGTCAGAAATTATGGAAATGGCACAGGATACGGCAAGGTTCAGATATGCTGTTCTAAGGGTCACTATGAGTTGTATTTAAGTATACAGAACCTTATTTCAAAAAAGGGCAGCGTAATAGAGTGTGGAAATTATTAAACAGTACCATTCATATCACATGCAAGCAAGATCCTGCTGAAAATTATCCAAAAACCACTGAAACAGCATATCAACAAAAAACTGCCAGATGTGCAGACTGGGTTTAGAAGAGATTATGGCACTAGAGAATTAGAGCCAAAGTCAGATGAATCTTGGGTAAAAGAAGAGAGTCTATCTGTGTCTATATCAGAGGAGTGTCTATCTGTGTTTCATTGACTATGCAAAGGCAGTTGACTGTGTGGATCACAACAAACTGTGGCTGACTTTGAGAAGAATGGGAATCTCAGAACACATGATTGTGTATATGTGAAATCTGTATTTAGAGAAAGAGGCAGTCGTCAGAACAGAGCAAGAAAATACTGCATGGTTCACAATTAGGGATGAATCCTATCTTTTTTTAATCTATATGCAGAACTGATTATTCAGGAGTCGGGTCTCTATAAGGAGGAATATGACATAAAAATTGTAAGAAGACACATCAATAACCTGAGCTATGCAGATCCCACAACTTTGCTTGCTGAAACTGAGGAGGATGTGAGGCATTTGTGGCAGAGTGCCAAGGACTGCATCCTTCAATATGGATTAAAGCTTAACAACAACAACAGCAACAACAAAAAAAACAACAACAAAGAATCTCACCACTGGGCCAATTGGTAGCATCATGATAGACAGCAAAGAGATTGAGATTGTTAGAAGCTTCAGCTTGCTTGACCCCACAATCAACACTGTTGGTAACAGGAGTCAGGAAATCTAAAGATGAATTGTATTTGGAAAATCTGCTGTTAGGGACCTCTCTAGAATGCTAAAGAGCACAAAAGCATGGGTGTCAGTCTGGAGACTAAGATGTGCCTGACCCAGGCCATGTTCTTCCCAATTACTTGTTATGTATCAGAGAGCTGGACAATGACTAAGAATGACAGAAGAATAATTCACACCTTTGAATTGTGGTGCTGGAGAAGAGAATTGAAAGACTATACCATGAACTATTAAGAGAACAAACAGGTCTTTCCTGCAGAGGATGAAAGCAGGCTGCTCCTTGGAGGCAAGGATTTTGAAGCTCTGTTGGACATATTTTGAATGTTGTCAGGAGGGCAAGACCTTGGAGAGAGACATTATTCTTGAAAGGCTGAAGACCCTGAATGATATGCATTGACTGAGTGGCTAGGATGATGGGGCTAAGTGAGTCAGAGACAATGAAATTGGCTCAAAATAGAGCAGGGTTCAAAGTGGTTGTATATAGGGTAGTTATGAGACTCAGGTGTATTGATGACATATAAAAATAAGAACATATGTGTATATACGTGTGTGTGTGTGTGTGTGTGTGTGTGTGTGTGTGTATCTCCTGCTTCTTCAACTTCTGGCAGTTTCCTATGTATATACTATTCTAGCCAGTTTTGAATGATCTTCAGCAATATTGTGCTTGCATGTGATATTAACGATATTGTTCATCAGTTTCCACAGTCAGTTAGATTATCTTTCTCGAAAATGAGAACAAATATGGACTTCTTCCAATATGTTATCCAGATAACTGTTCTCCAAATTTTGGCTGCATCTGTTAACTAAAACAAATCAATTAATATCCCATTGATTCCTGGGGTTGTGTTTTTTGCCAATGCCTTCAATGCAACTTCTACTTCTTCCTTCATTACCATTGTATTGGCTCTTATTCATATGGTTCTTCCTGAATATTTTTCAGGATCAATCAATTCATTCTGGTACAGTAAGTCTATATATTCCCCCATATTCTTCTATGCTTTTGGGGTCATTCAATATATTACCCATAGCATCTTTCAATATTGTAATAAGAGACTTAGATGTGTTCTCAGTTCTCTCAGATTGAGAAATAAAGAACATGTTTTCCCTTTTTCTCCAATTCCAGCTCTCTGCACATTCCATTATAATATTTTGCTTTGTCCTCCCATGATAGAACAAGGTTCAGGTCTTTTGTGCATAGGTTTGCTATGAGTCATGCTCAACTCCACAGCACCTAACAACATGTATAAACACACCGACACACATGCATATATAGATCATGATGATGTAATTGTAAGGATTTACCATCAATACCAAAGTGATCAATTTGAATCCACCAACTGCTCCGGGGAAGGAAGATTTGCAATCTCCTCTAAAGCGATCATGGGTTGATTCTACCTCAATGGTACACAAGAACAATACTATGTTTATAAGTATATGTCTTTTCATGTGTTGCTCTGTCAGCCCAAAGGTTTATAGTTCAAATCCACCAGCTGGTTCCAGGGAGAAATAATATCAAGGTCCTCCTGTGTGAGCATCTGAAAACCTGCTCAGGGTCAGCAAGAAGGAAAAAGAAAAGTCAATTGCAACTCAAACACACCCACCACCAACACCCACATTGATAGGTAAATGTAGAGAGAGATAGAATAGATATATAAAATGTGGTATACAGATTATACATATATTGATTTGTTGTTAAAGGGTATCTTTTTGGGGGGAAAAGAAAACTGAGTTATTTGCATATCCATTTAACATAATTAGATTTCTAATGCTTCAACAATCTGCATTATGAAGATGACACAAATCTGCTAGTTGAAACTGAGGAGGACCTAAAACACTTGCTACGGAAGGTCAAGCACTACAGCCTTCAATATGGATTAAAGCTTGACATCAAGAAAACAAAGAATCTCAGCATTAGGCCAATTAACAGCATCATGATAGATGGTTTAGAGATTGAGATTGTTAACAGCCTTTGTTTGTTTGGCTCTACAATCAACACTCTTGGTACCAGCAGCAAGGAAATTAAAAGACTAATCACACTGGGAAAGTCTGCTATCAGAGACCTCTCCAAAGTAATGAAAAACAGCAGTGTTAGTCTGAAGACTAAGGTGCACCTGACACAGGCCATGGTCTTTTCCATTACTTGTTATGCATCAGAAAGCTGGACAATGACTAGGAATGATAGAAGGAGAATTGATGCCTTTGAGCTGTGGTGCTCAAGAAGAGTAGTGAATATACTATGGACTGCTAGGAGAATAAACAATTTCATCCTGGGAGGGTGAAGCCAGGATGTTTCTTGGAGACAAGGATTCTGAAACTGACTGATACATTTTGGGCATGTTGCAAGACGAGATCAGTCCTTGGAAAGGGACATCATGCTTGGGAGAGTGGAGGGACAGCACAGGAGAGGAAGACCCTCGAGGAGTTGGATTGATTCAGTGAACGTGGTAAGAAGTATATAGGTGCCTGAAACAACGCAATTGGCACTGAATAGAGCAGAGTTTAGAGCTGTTTTACATAGGGTCACTATGAGTCACAGGTGACTCGACTGCACATAACAACAACAACAATGCTACTAAATTGACATAAGTATCTTTTTGGAAATCTTAATCCCATAACAATTGCAATTCAGCATGTATTTGTGGTCTCATTCTAACCAAGAAAGTTCCAGTAAAAATAATTTTCACATTCTTCTTTTTTT
>NW_006399953.1:5093854-5103832 GCF_000299155.1 Elephantulus edwardii
TATGGAATTTCTATGTTCAGCTTTTGGGGGGAATGTCAAACTGCCTTCCAGAGTGGCTGTACCATTTTATAATCCCACAGCATCTAAGAGTTCCCATCACATTTTTATTTAGAAGTCCACCACCTTTAACCTTTTATAGTTGCTGTTAATTGCTGTAGACTCATTTTCCCCACTTCTTTTTTGTTTTATATTGACTTTCTTTCAAAGTTTATGTATGTTGTGTTGCATATAATCCTTCATTCCAATTGTGTTTCATACAGTTATTCCCATTATGTTTTATAAAACTAAGCACCATTGGACTATGCCCTCCATTAGTGGCTTTTATTTTTATTACTTAGCTTTTATTCTCAGGGAGCCTATGTACAATATTTGAAGCCTTGCCCAACTCTGTATCATCTTCATAATCTCCATCATGCTTAAGTCTATTGGTACTGCCACAGCCAATCTGTCTCACTTAGTTGCTCAAAATGCTAGTTTCTAACTTTTCCTATTAAAAGAAACATTACATTCATTTGAATTCCAACTTCCAGAAGCCACTGGGAAATTTTCTGCGGAGAGCTAAGTGATCATGAAACTTACCTCAAGAGTTTCTTCCTATAAATAATAAAGACAGTAGACAGTTTCTTCTCACAGTTTGTTTTATAGCCCCAGGGCAAAGGAATTACCAAGTATTCTTCCAGCCAAGGCGTTGGTGGTATGATGGTTAGCATAGCTGCCTTCCAAATATTCTTCCAGAGCCAGAAGATAAAAGATATTTGTAAACAGTATAACATATTGTCTTGCCATATATATTTAAATAGTTTTCATCAGTATCCAAAGAGATTATAAATTCAAGTATACGAAAACAATAAATATGTACTTTTATTGTACATATTTTAATAAAATGTGATAATATTAATTGGTTAAACAATTTTACACATTTATACATATAAATATTTGCATATGTTAATATATAGTATGGTATTTCTCCTTTTCTTAGTGGTTTTACACAGATTATTATATCAGAAAATATCAGCATTTTAATATAATAATTATACTATTTTTATGATATTCATCTAAGTGGAGTTATTTTCCACTGCATACATGTTTTCTCTAAGATGGTATTTTTCCTCTCATTTCTTTGTATTTGAATGCTAACATTTCAGTTGATTATTGAGCTTGTTGAACTATGATGTAATAAAACAAACTAATCATCTAAACCATTGAAAAACACCTTCTTTCAACATAGGTTTTTAGTTTCCAAACCTTGTTTCTAACTTTCCAAAACCTAGCAAAGTAAAAGTCTATGAAATTGATAAAAATAAACCAGAATAAGTGAGAGTTAAATAAATCAGAAGATACATTTGTTTTCCATGTTTTTATCAGTGAAACTTTTCCTCAGACATGTCCTTCTCTCTATGAATGGAAAACAGAAAATATATTTACGGGGTGGGTTTTTTTTGTTGTTGTTTTGGGGTTTTTTTGTGTGTGAAAAGTGTGGTTGCATTTATCTAAAAGTTGAAATACATTTTCCTAAATATGTAAAAATATCTTGCTGCAACTTTTGACAGTGTTGCGATCTCAATTTATACTTCAGAAATACTATATCTGTAGGGAATCATTTTGAAGATTAGCAGCGTTCAAAATCTATAGTGTTTGTAAAATTGCAGGTCATAAATATAATTTTACTTCTAAAAATAAATGATAAAGGGAGATCATTTCTATACTCAGGACTATATTTCTTACACTCTCTGTCAAGTGAGTAATCTTCCAGGTGCTGAGTCTACAGGAAATTCATTTTAGTAAATTATGTGTAATACATTAATTTTCACTATGTCTTTAAACCTAATTCAGATATTTATATATGGATTTATAAAGTCCAGTTACATGGCAGTATGAAATTTTTCTACCATGTTATTATGTCTCTGAACCTGCTTTGGTGCATCAGAGTAAAATTTCTGTGTTACATATTTTTGTCATAATACCTTATGCAAGGTATATTGTCCTCAAGGGGTTGAGGATTTTTTTTTACACAATATTCACACCATCATTTTTCTGTCCCTGAAAATACATAGAATAGTATTTCCTGAAGCCATAAATAAGTTGGTCCAAACTTCCAACTAATCTAAAAAAAATGTAAGCCAGTTTAGATTACTTAATTGTGAGGAGAGTTTGATGGGTAATTATCAGAAAAGATATTACAAACAGGGAAAATGTACATTGTCAAGTTTGGAACACCTTCACCTCCTGGTGAATGCAAAGTCAACTTGACCCTCTAGGGATCTAAGATAAGGTTTTGTTTGTTTGCTTCTCCTAACAAAAATTGGTTTCTCATTTACAATAAAGTGGGTATCAAAAGGATTATAAAATAGACCAAAGTACTTCTGGGATTTGAAATAGCTTTTCCAGAACAATATTTTTTGGGACTTGAATGTAGCCATTAATCAAATCCTATATACACTCCAACACGTATAATGGTAGCAAGGAAAAAAATTCTTCTCTTATTTCTTCTTACTATTTTTATATGAAGAACTAACCTACAACAAACAAAATTATGTATATTTAAGTATATGTATTTTCACAAAAGCAGCTAAATTGAGAATGAAACCAAGTGAGGGGGAAGTTACTATTTAGGTAAAATTTTCTTCGAGATTTTATTACTTTTTCTATTAGATCTATTCTGACAAATGCAATTACAGTCTACTTCCAAATATGCTGAGTCTTCTGTATAAAAAATGATTGTTTTTAGGAAGCATTTTAATCTACTAAAACCTTATTTACTGATTATACTTACGGTCTTTGTCCTATTGCATAACAAGATCACTGTTGGTGGGAGAGTAAAATGGTGCAGCCACTGTGGAAGGTGGTATGGCGCTTTCTCAAAAAGTTGCAAATAGAGATACCATAAGATCTAGCAATACCACTACTGGGAATATATCCCAAAGAGACCATAACTGACATCCAAGCAGATATATGCACACCCATGTTTATTGCACCTTTGTTCACAATAACAAGAAGTTGGAAACAACTTAAGTGCCCATCAACAAGTGAATGAATAGAGAAGCTGTGGTATATTCATACAAAGGAATACTATGCCTCATTGAAAAACAAGGAAGTCATGCAATATTATTCAAAATGGGTGACCCTAGGGGACATTATGCTGAGCGAAGTATCTCAGTCACAAAAGGACAAATACTTCATTGTGCCACTGTTGTAAAGCAGGACTGACCTCGGGGTTGGGAGGAGACTGAGAAGGATGGGTTTCTGCATTGGAACAGATGAGGGAGAAAACTGTTTAAGAGGGAAAATTATTAAGTATTTTTGTCATGACAGGAGTCCAGAGCGAAGGCTGTATAGTGGAGTGGACCTGAGGGGAGGGATTGTAAAACAATGAAAGAATTTTTCTTTTACTTTTCCAAGAGGGTAGTGTACTGGGGGGGAGGTTTGAGAGGGGAGAAAAGTGCAACAATGAATGAATGGCAATCCAAAGTCTCTGTAAATTTTCATTGAAATAAATAATAAATCTTAAAAAAAGAAAAAAAATATATATTCTTGTCTGTCAAAACAAGGAAATTTTGTCTGTCTTTCTGTGATTGTGGAGAGAAAATTCCCCATAGGTTATTTTTATTTCTATACATCTTGCACATACCGGCAATGATAGACATTTGCTTTGGACTAACTTCTCAAGGCCACTGACTGGTCCTCAGAGAAGTAACTTCTCTCCTTAGAGCATAAAAGAGACTTTGCTTCTTAGTGAATAAATACATTGCCTTTCTTTAAGACAAACGATGAGCATGTTCGCTTATCATCTATCATAACAGATTAGAGTCTTCTAATGTTTGACCTGTCTTATGCATGATAGGAATATGAACCCAATGTATTCAAGCAACCTCCTAAATGTCCCCACATTACTATACAGAAATTTGGGCAAGAAAAACTGGCACTAATGTTATTCCTTGAAGAAGGACATGATGTTAGGAAGGGTGGAAGATTAGTGAGGGAGAGGAATACCCTCAACCAGTTCGATTGAGGTGATACTGTGACTGCCACAAGGCGATATTGTGTGTCAGGAAGTGTAGGGACAGCACAGGATAGAACAGTGTCCAAATCTTTTATTCATAGAGCCACTATGAGTCATGATCGACTCGATGGCACCTAACAACAACAACAATACAAAACTCATGTTTTTGGCTGTATCATGAGTAATAATTCAATGCCTAAGAAAGTATATGGTCCTTTGAAAGTACTAAATAAGTATTAGTTATGGTTAGTACATGAATTAATAAATAAGCAAACTCAAAGACACACAGAATATACTGGCTACTTTGCTGGAGATGAATGGGCTATCTCCTCTTATATGATTAACAGCCTCTGAAATTCACTGGAGGGTAGGCTATAAGTTGATTTTGACTTGAAGACATACAATAGTAACAGTGTATTTAGTTTTTGTAAGACACACAATAATAATGACATATCTAGTTTTTGTGAATTGACACTCCCTGACAACTCTACATTTATTGGATTTTAAGAATATATATATATATATATATATATATATCAACTTAATTGAGAAATTGTATATCCTAATGATTAAATTTGGTCTATTATGTCAGATGAATATCGTACTTCCATTAACAATTCCTACAGGCCACCCAACAGAGTGTGGAAACTACAGAACAATATCATTGATTTCACATGCAAGCAAGATTCTACTGAAGATTATCCAAAAACGACTGGAACAGTACATCAGCAGAGAACTGCTAGAAGTCCAGGATGGGCTTAGAAGGGGTTGTGGTAGTAGGGATATTGTAGCTGATGTTAGATGGATTTTAGCTGAAATCAGAGAATACCAGAAGAATGTCTATCTGTGTTTCATTGATTATACAAAGGCATTTGACTGTGTGGATAATAACAAAGTGTGGCTGACTCTGAGAAGAATGGGAATCCCAGAACATTTAATCGTGCTAATGCGAAACCTATACTTGGACCAAGAGGCAGTAGTCAGAACAGAGCAGGGTAACACTGAATGGTTCAAAATTGGGAAGGGTGTACGCCAGGGATGCATCCTGTCTCCATACCTTTTCAACATGTATGCAGAGCAGATTATCTGAGAGGCTGGGCTCTATGAGGAGAAGCGTGGCACTAGGATTGGTGGACGATCTATCAACAATCTGCGTTATGCAGATGACACAACATTGCTCTCTGAAACTGAGGAGGACCTTATGCACTTACTGCAGAGGATCAAGCCTTCAATATGGACTGAGGCTCAATGTCAAGAAGACAAAAATTCTCACCACCGGACCAATCGGTAGCATCAGGATGGATGGTGAAGAGATTGAGATTGTTCAAAGCTTCAGTTTGTTCAGCTCTACGGTCAACACTCTCGGCACCAGTAGCCAGGAAATAAAAAAGCGTATTGCGATGGGAAAGTCTGCGGTTAGGGACCTCTCTAAAGTACTCAAGAGCAACAGTGTCCATGGTGTTTGCAATCACTTGCTATGCGTCAGAGAGTTGGACAATGACTAGGGAGGATAGAAGGAGAATTGACGCCTTTGAGCTGTGGTGCTGGAGAAGAGTATTGAATGTAACATGGACTGTCAAGAAAACAAACAGATTCATCCTAGAGAGGGTTAAATGAGGCTGCTCCTTGGAGGCAAGGATTCTGGGGCTTCGCCTGACATACTTTGGACATGTTGTAAGGAGAGACAGGTCTTTGGAAAGGGACATCATGCTGGGTAGAGTGGAGGGACAGTGCAGGAGGGGAAGACCCTGTATGAGGTGGATTGATTCAGTGACTGGGGTAATCGGGATGGGTGTTTCAGAGGCAATGAGACTGGCACAAGATAGAGCAGGGTTTAGGGCTGGTGTACATAGGGTTGCTATGAGTCGCAAACGACTCGACGTCACATAACAACAACAACAACAACAACAATTTTCTGTGTGCTTCTTACAAACTTAAGTTTTAATTTTTCTTTTGTAAATTTGTAAATTGTTGAAATGATAGTTATGCAATTGAAGAGTTAGATAAAATAAAATATGAAGTATTCTGTGGTAATTTGTTACTGTTATTATTTTGTCCACAACCATGTCAAATGAATTTTTACTCTCATTTTTAAAATGTTATAATAATAACCTATAAATAACTTTAATAATATCTACCCATTTTCTTATCTCCCATAGTGGTACTGTGTCAATATAGCCTATTTAAAAAAAATTAGTTTCATTGGAAAAATAAAACCCATCTCATTAGCATTGAGTCCTTTCTGACTCATGTCAATCATCCATCCAATTTTTTGGGCTATATATCTTAACATACACAGTAGCTCAACTTCCCTTTTTAAAGTGGCTGGTAAATTTGAGCCACTGACCCTTTGGTTGACAGCAAACATGTAATTCATTATAACACAAAGGACTTCTCCAGCTTCAGAGAATTATTTAAATAGCCAATTTAATGTTATTCTTTATGGGAAAAAAATCTCAGCCATATTTTCAATCATCTCAATTTTTATCATTAATATTTTAGTTTTTTTATTTTTACTTTTTGTTATATTTACTCATTACCTAACTAAATTGAACATTTAGTTTTACTTGTATTAACATGTTTGACAGAGACCAAATCTTGTGTGATAGTCTTTACTGAAGACCCTGATGATATATGGGGTTGTTTTTGTTTTTGTTTTTTTATTATTTTCTTGGGTTTTGGTCACAATTCATGCCTACATGCACCTGATCACTTTTGTTTGAGTGATATACATTGTATTTTTAAAATAGAGAAAAAGAAATCATCAAACCCAAAAAGTGCAAATGAAGTATGAAATCATTCTTGTAATAAGGTATAGTTATGGATCTTGTTGATGGCTAGAAATATCAATAATTTTAGTAGAGTCTAAGTAATCTTAAAGATAGGAGAAGCCTGAATTTGGAGTCTATGAAATAATATCTAATTAGAATTGGAGGAAGACTCATTAACAACATGTGTCCTGCGGATGACAAACATTGCTTGCTGGAAGTGAGGAGGACTTGAAGCTCTTGCTACAGAAGATCAGAGATTATAGCCTTTCCTATGAATACATCTTAATGTCAAGAAAACAAAATTCTCACCCCTGGACCTATAGGCAAGGTCATGATAGGTAGAGAAAAGGCTGAAATAATCAATGATTCCATTCATAGTAGGAGATACATTGCATTGGGAAAGCAATAAGGACTTACTGCAACAAGATTTATAGAAGAGCAATGAAATAAAGTTGAAGACTAAGGTGCACTTGGTTCAGGCCACGGTTTTCTCAGTTACTAACCATGCATCTGAGAGCTGGACTATGAATAAAGATGACAGAAGAAGAAATGATACTTTGAGCTGTGGTGTTGAAGAGTTGTTGTTAAGTGCCGTAGAGTCACAGGCCACATAGCCACCCTATGAATGAAAGTCCTGGACACCTCATGTATAACTTTTGTCTTTTTCTCCAGGTTCATAGGGTTTCCAGAGGCAAGCTATTGTGGAAGTGGATGTCATTCTTGCTTCCAAGCTTGTTTAATCGGGGAGCTTCAACAAACATTGTTCACCATGGATAACCATTCTCATATTTGATTTATCAGTGTCACAGTGTTTGGCTTCACAGCAACCACAAGTTACCTCTGTACAGCAAATGTACATATCAGGGTTACAATTCCCAGAAGAATGTTTTACCAAAAACAATTAAAGAAGAAGAAATGATGCTTTGAACTGCAATGTTGAAGAGCACTGAATATATATCATGGACTGCCAAAAGAACAAACAAGTCTATTCTGAAGGAAACACACCCAGGATTCTCCCTGGAGACAAAAATGGCGAAGTTTTATCTCACAAAATTTGAGCATATTACTAGGAGAGGCCACTCCCTGAAGAGGGACACCATGCTTGGAAAGGTGGTGGGTGAGTCAGTAAAAGA
This sequence comes from Elephantulus edwardii, assembly GCF_000299155.1. NCBI lineage: Eukaryota > Metazoa > Chordata > Mammalia > Macroscelidea > Macroscelididae > Elephantulus > Elephantulus edwardii. The sequence continues at coordinate 5,101,759 of NW_006399953.1, forward strand.
AAAGAAGAAGACCTCAACCAGATGGATTGACATAGTGACTACAATAATGACCTCAACTATATCAGAAATAATGAGGATGGAACACAGAAAGACAAAGATCAGATCTGTTGTTCATAGGATTATTATGAGTCAAACTTGCCTTAAAGGAATCTAGCAACAACAGAAATATCAGAGAATAAAATTATATAGAACTCTGGTTCAATACATGAGAAAGTTCACTATGTGTCCCTGTACTAAAAGGTTTTGGAATTTCACAGAATATTTTGTTCTTTTTTGTTCTCTGACTATAATTCTTATTCTACTACACTTTCCGATCAATCAATATCATGCCTCTCATATCAGGACCTCAGATCCCTTATCCCCTGGAATGCACAGATGCCTTATGGGAAAAATCATACCAAATATTGAGCAGCTTATCTGGATTTCTTTTTCTTGCATTTCAATTCTATCATTCTTGTTCACTGCATCTTTAGCTCTCTTGTACACAGTTAAAAAGAGAAAAATAGGTATGTGATAGATGGATAGGTATGTAGTGATATTCATAAACAGACTTACAAATATAAACAAAGACAGCTTCCATGTTTGATATCTTTTTTTCAATACATAGTTGTCATTATTGGAAGTTCCACAGCACTCTAAATTCTACTGTTAGAATTTGTTCTTTGAATACATCTAAAGAGCTCAGTGACCAATTAGAAGAAGAAGGCTTTATTAATAGATAAATAACATTTATGGAAACAGGAGTGGCATCCACTTTACAAAAAAACAACCCGACAAACTTGTCCCTGGAAACTCTATGAACTTGGAGAAAAAGATGAAAGTTTTGTGTTCAAGACTTTTCTTCATAGGATGGCTATGGGTTGTCTACGACTCTATGACACTTAACAACAAATAACTTATATTATGCTATAAGTGTCAGAATTGCTTAAAATGACACTTGGAATTGCATTATCATGCCTGTCATCAAATAAGGATAAATAAAAAAGAACTTTGAAAAAATTCTGAAAGGTTTTATATTAGTTTTTAAACCCACAACCAATCTGGAAAGAATATAAACTTTTAAATGTAAACTAAGTGGAGGAGGAAGAGAAATTATTAATTTACAAGCCATTTTTGTATAAAGCACATGGTACACTGAAGTTCCCAAAGCTCAAGTAATCATGACTTACCCAAAGATGAGAACTATGTTACATTTTCATAACATGTGATTTTTATAGAATAAGCAGATCTCAGAGTTAGTACTTTTTATGTATAATAAAAAGTTGACAGTTTGAATCCAACCAGATGCACCAAAGAAGAAATGTTTGCTGATCTACTTTCCAAAAATTCTGTCACTTTAAAAACTGTGAGGAATAAAAAAGGCAAAAAAAAGATATATTTCTTATGTTGGTAGTCTATGGTTCATTTAATACTTTTTGCCAATGTCACATTCTAAAGGCATCAATTGTTGGATCTTTTTTTATTCATTTCTTATTAACAAGGGGATTTTTAAAAAATCATGTTTTATTCAATATTTCTATTCATTATTCCTCAACAAATATAGTGATGAAAATGATACTAAATTTGCTTATTAATTAAAGGGAAAAAAGCTCTAAGGAGCCAAGTTCTACTCTGATATCTCTGGGATTGCCAAAAAAAAAGACTGAAGTATTAAAATTTGTACACATCTTTTAAAATTTAATTCAATAGTTAAATAATTATATACTTAAGGCATTGAAGATATTTTATAAAATAACATAAATTCACATTAATGTGTCTAAATGCAATAGACCAGCTCTTAAGAAGATATATAAATGAGAAGTAACAAGATTTGTGTTACTGTATCTAAAATTAGGATATAGGAACTGTTTGACTCCCAGAACACTTGACCGTTCTAATGCGAAACCTATACTTGGACCAGGAGGCAGTCGTCAGAACAGAGCAAGGAAACACTGCATGGTTCAAAACTGGGAAGGGCATACACCAGGGATGCGTCCTATCTCCATACCTTTTCAACCTATATGCAGAACAGATTATCTGGGAGGCTGGACTCTATGAGGAGAAATGTGGGGTCAAGATTGGTGGACGATTTATC
>NW_006399953.1:5104642-5105784 GCF_000299155.1 Elephantulus edwardii
GCACATAACAACAACATCATTTTGTGATTTTAAAATAAATATTGCTAAACAATATATGTTTAACAACTCTACATGTCTACTAGGGAGTTCTGGTGGCCTAGTGATAAAGAGATGCTCTACCATCATAAAAGCAGAAAGTTCTAATCCACCTGCTGTTCCATGGAAGAAAGAAGAGCTGTCTCCTTTCATGTAATTTACTGTCTCTGAAAACCTGCTGGAGTCTCAGCTCTAAGTCAGTCCTGACTAAATAGCACTTAACAACAATTCATATCTACTAGTCACTCTCACTAACACGAGTTAAAGGAGAGAAATAGAGGAAGCATTGAAAATTTGTATCTATGTTTTTTAAATCATAAACTCAGTCAGTGATGTGATTTTTCAACACAGTAGAATATCTTACTTAATCTGTCTTTAAAATTCTCAATGGATACTCATTAAAAGAGACTCTGAAGATTTCCCTTATGGCCTTCATTTTTATTGGGCCAATTCAGTATGTTTCAGAAGATGTGCACATTTTGAAAGCACTTTATGTAATATCTAGAGCAAGGTTCATGAACTATTATATTTCAATATTTGGTGAAGACATTTAAAAAACAGTCAGGGTAATAGATATATGATGGACCAGGAAGCAGTCTTCAGAACAGAATAAGGAAACATTGTATTGTCCAAAATCAGGAAGGGAGAGCATTAGAGATGCGTCCTGTCTCGATATATTTTCAATCTGTATGCAGAACAGATCATTCAGGAACCTGAACTTTATGAGGAAGAATGTGACATCAGGATTGGAGGAAGATTTGTCAACAACCTGTATTTGTAAATGATACAACCTTACTTGCTGAAACTGAGCAGGATGTGAAGTGTTTGCTGCATAAGGTAAAGGACTGTAATCATCAATATGAATTGCAGCTCAATATCAAGAGGACAAAGATTCTCACCACTAAGCCAATTGGCAGCTCTATGGTAGATTGCAAGTGATTGAGTTTGTTAGCAATTACTGCTTGCTTGACTCCACAATCAACACTCTTTTTTATGGCTTGCCCCCCCCCCACTAGTTTATTTACAAAATTTGGATATTTTATTTTCAAGAACAAATTCTTTCAATTTCCCTCACCCCCCACATCAAATTGTACAACCCCATGATT
>NW_006399953.1:5107144-5108543 GCF_000299155.1 Elephantulus edwardii
GTAAGAGGCGGTGCGGTTGGCGCAGGATAGAGCAGGGTTTAGAGCTGTTGTGCATAGGGTCGCTATGAGTCGGAAACGACTCGATGGCATATAACAACAACAACAACAACAATATCAACTTAGATCTGACTGGTACAGGAAGTGATTGCCCCTCCTTCTCCAGCAGAGCATCTGGTGGATTTGAACCATTTACTTCTAGGATTGCAGTGCAGCTTCTTGCCACTAGGCCACCAGAGCTCCCTGCTCTTGCCATTTCTGAATAAACTTCAGTAAAATTTTGCTTTCATATTATATTAATAATATTTCAATAATGCCACATTTTGTCACCGTTTTCTTGAAATAGGTATAAATATGGATATGTTCCAATGAGTTGGCCAGGTCATAGTCTTCCAGATTTCTTGATTCAGCCTGGTGGGAAAGTAGAGGATCAATGTAAAGGAGAAATATCCTGGACAAGATGAATTGACACAGTGACTATAGTAATGAGATCAAATGTGAATAAGATGGTGAGGAAGGCACAGAATGAGGGAGATTTTGGACTTATTGTTCATAGAGAATTTATCAATCTCAGTTCACTTGACAGTATATAACCATGATAACAACATGTGAATCAGGAGAAACCAGACAATATATTTCCCCAACAGTATATGAAATTTGTCTTAGTCGATCTAAAACACCCCTGCATGGAATGTGAATTAAAATTGGCTGAAGTAGTAAAAAAAAAGGAATGGTACTAACATTTGACAGAAACAACAAACAAGGAAGTAAACAACCTTGAGATAATATAATGAAGATAGTATTATTTTGAGAAAGAGAATATCCATGAATTTGGCTGGAGCCTCAAATCAGAGTTCTTTTGTGTTCTGCCTTTTGTTTTTTGTTGTTTTTATTCCATTTGACCCAGCTGTTCCACTACTTAGAATATACCCTGAGAATAGGAGAACTGAGATACAAACTGGGATTTGTACAACAATGTTCATAGCAGCATTATTCACCATTGCAAAAACGTGGAAACAACCCAAATGTCCAACCACAAACAAATGAATTGAGAAATTCTGATACATTCACACAATAAAATACTATGCAGCACATAGGAGCAATGATTTTGTAAATTATTACCTGACTTGAGAGATGGGAGAACAATAGGCTGAGTGAACTAACTCAGTCCCACAAAGATAAATATTGTATAAAACCATTATTGTAGGATGAATATAAGGCCCAAGAGAGGTGGGAGAGGGTGGAAGCAGAGGGATGTGGATGTGCAGGGGGCAGGTGCGGGATGAATCATGGGGTTATACAATTTGATGGGTGAGGTGGGTGAGGAAAATTAAAAGAGTTAGAATTTGTATTCAAATTTTGTGAATAAACTAGTAGAAAATAAATAAAATTTAAAGATATT
>NW_006399953.1:5109004-5120942 GCF_000299155.1 Elephantulus edwardii
CAGTATTTAAAAAGAATATAAAAGTAATAAAGAGTTAAGAAGCAACCTAACAAAGAAATACAGGATTTATACATGAAAAGTGGCAAAATATTGCTGAAAGAAATGGAAATTAATAGAGAAAAACTCCAAATTAATGGATCAGATCACCACGTGTCTAACAATATTTTGTACTGTGGTGGATTGCATGTTTTGTTTTGTTATTTTAATAATGAAATCTATGCAAATGATATTTGAAATATCAGAGTCACAATGATTAACAAGTTTTAACAGAGCTTCTAGATTAAGATGGACTAGATTGCAGTACTCGCCAACAAGTTTTTAAATATATGGTCAGTGGAAACCGTGAGAATAACAGCAGAACATTTTTTTATGTAGTCCTAACTCTTCACAATAGTAATGACTGTCCTTGTTAGGCGTGGTAGAGTCTACTACAACTCAGAGTGAACCTACCTCCAACAGATCTAAATCCTGTCAAATCCTGCACCATCCCTCAAAAATCTCTGCTATGTGTAAACCCATTGTTGCAATCACTGTGTCAGTCTGCCTCACCAATGGTCTTTCTCTCCTTCTCTGACCCTCCATCTCTCCAAGCACATCAAAGTAGTTTACTTTAATCACAGGGTTGCAGTCCAACTTTCAACCAATCAAGGACCTATGCTTGCTAATGTAGCATGACTCAAAATGAAGAAACAGCTGCACACTTCCATTAATAATAGCGTAAAAATATCAGAGAAACACTTCCATATGCACAAAAACATCCATATCATAATAACACAGTAATAGTAATGATAACAATTTTTGTGTGCATTACAAAGTCTCACCCAGTTGTTATTATACATGCTTTTACCTCTAATAATATGTACCTCTAATTTTTAATATAGTAACTTTACTCTGGGGAATGTTACCTCACTAAGTTGGATGTTTTTTAACTTAAGAAATATCTGCACTCTTTTTTTTTCTTTACTGTGTAATTTAAATGGCACACATTCACTTGTTTTTAATTTTGAAAGGTAAATAAAAGCACAAAACCAAAATAAAGTACTGAAGAATGACGGTGTCAGTTTAAAAATGATGGTATGCCTTATCTAATACATGGCAAATGTAATTGCTTCTTATTTATATAAAAGTTGGATGATGAATAAAGACTGGATAAGAATTGATGTCTTTGAATGTTGAAGAGTATTGGATATACTTATACATGAAAAAAAAGAAAACAAAACAACACAAACCTGTCTTGGAGAAAATGCAACCAGATTGCTTCTTAAAAAATGGAGGGACTTAGTATCAGATACTTTGTCAAAAAATAGATCCTACTGAGAAAGATAGGTCGATCAAAGAGCGAGCGGAAGACTTTCAAAAAGATAAATTGATACATTGCCTGCAACAATAGTTTTGGACACTGCAGATATCATGATGATAGTGCAGGAAGGCAAGGTTTCAACTATCTATTGTTTATTGAGTCACTGTGAGTCATAAGTGACTCAATGGCAACTAACAATAATACCTACCAATAAAATTATGTTTGAAAATAGTTTTTTGTGGTATAGTCAATATTATGTTAGATCTTGGCTGGGTAGGATGGGATGCTAAATAATTTTGAGTTACAAAATGCATAGAATGGATACAGAGTTACCAACAGAGAAAGAGATACCAAGTTAATACAATCTGAAAGTTAGGGAACCAAGGAACATCCAGGGCTACTGAAAAGGAAGTAACACTGAGAAACTAATTTGAATTACTAGTCTCAAGAAGAGTAAGACATACATCTATTCTAAAAGTCAATCACTTGTGATATTTGTGATACAACCCAACCCAATCCACAGCCTTGAATTTGAGTGACCAATAGCAACCCTTCATCAACTTTCCTTCTTAGTAGGAGACAGTTCATAAAGAGATTTCTCTCATGGAGGAATTGGTAGATTTTAACTGCAGACTTTTCAATTATCACTCCAATATATTATGAAGAGCAGTGCAAAGTAATTGAAGCAAGAACAGCATTAGAAGTAAATTGAAAATAAAGCATGTGAAGCAAATGAAGCATCTTCTGTCTGACTTTGGAAAACACTGACTCTGATGTTTTTAAGGATGACTTGATGTCATTCCACGTTATAACTATATCATCATTCAGTTTTACACCCCACTGAAGTTACTCTATACATAATGAACAGAGCAAAACATTAATGATTCCATACACAAATGCTGCAACTACTTTTACAGCCACTGTGTCAATCCATCTTGATGAGGGTCAACTAGGCCTTAGAAGTTTGGTTTTTTGGTGTTTGTTGTTGGTTTTTTTTTTTTTTTTTCATTCTACAAAGTTGATTTAAAATGTGAATCTAGAAATTCAGTTGAAATTATTGATAATTCCTCTGTCAATTAATTATGCCTATAGGAGCTCTTAAGTACAACAGAGATTGTGAGAATAGTGCAGAATTGGGGAAGACTTCCATCTGTGTGTTTAGAGTCATTGTGAGTCTGAGTGTATCAACAGAGCCTAACAACCACAAAATCAACATAAGTGTTCTGATAAAGGAAAAAAAAAGATGTTGTCATATGCAATGCTAAAATCAGCCTTCTTGAGGAAACAAGCCACTTTAGATTAATTTTGGTTTTGTTTTTGCAACTTGTCCCACAACGAGCTACCTAAAAGGACCTCTGAGAGAATTAAGAGCAAGGAGAGTTGGCAACAAATTAAATAGAAAATCACATATTATTTGGAACCTAAAACTGAGAAACAGAAGGGAAAAAAGGAAAATTAGACAAAAAAGTTTAGGTGATAAGATTACAATGTACATTTCTATCTCTGCATCACTATTTAACATTTAAATTATGAAAGCAGAGCTCATAAAACAATCCATATCCCAAAGTCACTAGACTTGAATTATGCTTTAATCAATAGCTTTCCCCTTCCTCATAAAATTTTATTTAAATGCTATGACTGTTTGGAATTAAAAATAATATAACTCATACTTAAAACATACACATTAAAGAACATTCAGGTACTGTAGAACTCATCTTCTAAATGACAGTCATAGCCATTGAACCTGATTTTGCCTTGTGGTTGGGAGGAAATATGTGAATAGGGTGTATAAACCTTTCCACAAGGGGATTAGCTAGTCTCACGAATCCACAAGAGGACTGACGACTCTCTCCAGTCCTCAAGGAAATTGGCTAGTCTCACCAATAAATTGAGCAGATCCAATAGCAAAATGAGAAGAAACCTCATGACAATCAAAGAAAAGCAGAGGAACAGGCATAGCCATCCTAGCGGAGAACCAGAGACCTGGCATTAGACAGAGTAGATCTTGGGACAGCTTCTTTAATGGACAGAACCAGAACTAACCTAAGAACCTTTGCCCAAATTTGGTAGAGGAAGAGTAAGAATTGACAGGACTAACATAGTAACATAGGCCTTAAGCCTTGAGGTACAAGACTTTGGTACTTGCTAGCACATTTCGGCAGCTGTCCTAATTATATTCTGCTATTAACCTGGATAATAACTTTTTGATTTACCCAACATGGTTCTGCATGGTTGGTGAGTTATCATATCAGATTTTAGACCCAGTAAAGCAGTAAGTAACCCAATAAAATAAGTTAGACGCCAACAGCCCCAGTCAATGAGAATGGGTAAATAAGAGCAAGGGAGCAAGGAAGAAGGATCAGTAGTTGGTAAATATGGACATAATGACAGAAACAAAGATGGAGATAGTTGTACAATGACTTACTCATTGCATATACCTTTTATAAGAAACACAAATGGTGACTATACACATGGACCTCATCAGATGATTTACACAGTAATCAAATTGGTTACATATGTGGAAAAAAATTAGGTCAAGGCTGATTTTGGAACAGATCATAAATTACTCATTTTCAAATTAAAATTAATGCTAAAGTAAATTAAAACAAATCATCAAGAATCAAAACTTGGCCTTGACTCTATCCTACCAGAGGTTCAAAACCATCTCAAGAAAAGGCTTGAGGTCTTAAACACTAATGAACGAAGAAGAGAAGAGCTGTTGGTGAAGGGCAGCATCATCCCTGAAGAATGGAAAATGTCATTACAAAGAGAAAGGAGGAAGAAACGACAGAGATGGATGTCAGACGACAATCTGAATATTGTAATCCAAATGGAGGGAAAAAATCAGGAAATTAAAGGAGCTTAACAGAACATTTCAAAGGGCAGCTCTGGAAACAAATGAAAATATTATAATGAAATATGCAAAGAGCTGGAGTTGGAAAATCAAAACAGATGACCTGGCTCAGTACTTCTTAAGCTAAAGTTCAAGTCTTGAACTGCAATACGTAAGGATGAGAGGGGCAGATATTGAATGACCCAGAAAGCATCAAAAGAAGATGGAAGGAGTAAAGAATCACTCTACCAAAAATAATTGGCTGATACTGAAGAATTTCATGAATTAACATCTGCTCAGAAGCCTGCCAAAGTGCATGCTTGGTTTAGAAAGGGTTGTGGTACTAGGGATGTTGTAGCTAATGTTGGATGGACCTTGAGTAAAAGCAGAGAGTATCTGAGGAATGCCTGTTTATGATTATACAAAGGCATTTCACTGTGTGGATCACAACAAACTGTGTCTGACTTTGAGAAGAATGGAAATCCTAAAACACTTGATCGTGCTAATGCAAAACTTATACTTGGACCAGGAGACAGGTGTCAAAACAAGGCAAGGAAACATTGCATGGTTCAAAACTGAGAAGGATGTCTATCTGTATTTCACTGATCATGCAAAAACATTTGAATGTGTGGATCACAACAAATGGTGGCTAACTCTAAGAGGAATGGAAATCCCAGAACACATGATTATGCTAATGTGAAATCTATACTTAGACCAGAAGGCAGTCATCAAAACAGAGCAAGGAAGCACTGCATGGTTCAAAATTGGGAAGGGTATACACCAGGGATATGTCCTATCCCAATACCTTTTGAATCTATATGCAGAACACAGATTATCCAGGAGGATGGGCTGTATGAGGAGAAATGTGACATCAGGATTGGAGGAAGATTCATCAACAATCTGCGTTATGCTGATGACACAATCCTGCTTGCTGAAACTGAGGAGGACCTGAAATGCTTGCTGCAGAAGGTCAAAGATTGAAGCCTTCAATATGATTGAGGCTCAATATTAAGAAAACAAAGATTCTTACCACTGGGCCAATTTATGGATGATGAAGAGGTTGAGATTGTCCACAGCTTTAGTTTGCTTGGCTCCACAGTCAACACTCTTGGCACAAGCAGCCAGGAAATCAAAAGACATATTGCGATGGGAAAGTCTGCTGTTAGAGAGCTCTCCAAAGTACCGAAGAGCAGTAATATCCGTCTGCAGACTAAGGTGAATCTGATCCTGGCCATGGTCTCCACAGTAACTTTCTATGCATCAGAGAACGGGACAATGAATAGGGATGATAGAAGGAGAATTGATGCCTTTGAGCTGTGATGTTGGAGAAGAGTATAGAATATACCATAAACTGCTAAAAAACAAACAGGCTCATCCAAGAGAGGGTTAAACCAGGCTGCTCCTTGGAAGAAAAGATTCTGAAGCTTCATCTGACATACTTTAGACATGTTGCAAGGAAGGACCACTCCTTGGAGAAGGATGCCATGCTTGGGAGTGTGGAAGGACAGTGCAGGGGAGGATGGATTGTGAGATGGATTGGCTCAGTGGCAGGGGTCGACGGAGTATGTGTGTTAAAGACTGTGAGATTGGCACAATATAGAGCAGGGTTTAGGGCTGTTGTACATAGGGTCACTATGGGTCATGGGTGACTCGATGGCACATAACAACAACAACATAGATATTTGATTCTTAGAAGGTCCCATTCATCCTTTTTATCCCTTCCTGGTTGTTAAGTTTTTCAGAATGCTTGGAAGACTGTTCAAGTTGTGGAATAGGACTTCTAGGGTTCTTCCAAGCTTTTCCTTAATGAAATTTATAGTCCTTGGTTTTAGTCCTAGGTCCGTGATCCACTTTGAGTTGGTTTTTGTGAGTGGAGTGACATGTGAATCTTGCTTGAGTTTTCTACAGATAGTCTTCTCATTTTGCCAACACCATTTGTTAAAAAGGTTGTTGTTTCCCTACTTAACTGATTTCCTCTCCTTGTTAAATATCAGTTGACCATAGGTAGACAGGCTGATAAATGGATCCTGAATTCTATTCCATTGATCTATGTGTCTGTCACTGTACCATTACCACACTGTCTTGACCACCAAAGAAGTGTAGTAGGATTTGAAATCAGGGAGTGAAATGCCTCCTATCTTAATCCTCTTTTTAAGAAGTGCTTTGCTTATTGGGAATCTCTTTCCATTCCAAATGAAATTGGAGATTGCTTTCTTTAAAAATTTTTTTTTTGGAGATTGCCTTTTATATTTCCTTGAAGAATGGAATTGGTCTTTGTATTAGGATTGCATTGAATATATAGATTGCCTTTGTTAGTATTGTCATTTTCACAATATTGAGTCTTTGTATCCATGAGCAAGGGATATTCTTCCATTTCTCGACTTATCTTTTTGTTTCTTGGAATAATGTTTTGTAATTTTCTTTAAAGAAATCTTTTGTGTTTCTATTTAGATTTACTCCTAAGTATACAAGCTTGTGATTGGCTATTGTGATGGTATTCTTTTTCTTAGCTCTAGATCTATATTCTGTTTGTCACTGTAGACAAATCCAATCGATTTGTGTCCTGCCACTTTGTTGAATTGGTCACCTATGTCCAGTAGTTTCCTTGCTGAATCTTTTGAGTTTTCTAAGATACTATCTTATCATCTGCATATAGAGATAATTTTACTTCCTCTTTGTCAGTCTGGATACCTTTTATTTGCTTCTCTTGTCTTACTGCTACCACTAAGACTTCTAATATAATATTGAATAGAAGAGGTGATAGTGGGCATCCTTGCATAGTTCCTATACTCAAGGGGAATGCCTTTAACTTCTCTCCATTGAGAACAACCTTGGCTCTTGGGTTTATGTATATACTTTTTACTATGTTGAGGAAATCCCCTTTTATTCCTATTTTGTTGACTGTTTTAATCAGGAAATAGTATTATATTTTGTCAAAGAGCTTTTTTGCATCAATTGATAGGATCATGTGGTTCTTGTTTTTTGCTTTGTTAATGTGATGAATTACATTGATTATTTTTCTTATGTTGAACCATCCTTGTATAACTATTATGAATCTCACTTGGTCTTGATGTATTTATTTTTTTTTTATGTAGAATGAATACATTTTTCAATAAAAATTATCTGGGTGGGTAGGGAGGAAAATGTGCAGCAATAAATGAATGAAATCCAAATTTCTGTAAACTTTAGTTAAAATAATAGTAAATAAAATAAAGAATGTGGAAACAGCTCAATGTCCAACCACAATTGAATCTATTAAGAAATTGTAATACATTCACATGATGGAATAACTACACAGCATGATTTTGAAAATGACAAAATAGCTTGAGAGAGACTGCAGTGCTTTATGCTGAGTGAATTAACTCAGTCTTATAAAGATGGATACTACAAAAGACCATTATAGTAGAAAAAGAAAGATAACTGGTAAACTATGTATGAAGATCTAAGGCAGGGGAAAGTGGGAGCAGAGGTGTGGGGATGGGAAGGGGAAATCATAAGGTCACACAGTTTTGGTGAGTGATGGGAGGAGGGTAATTATAGAAATAGGAAAGACCCAATGTGAAGAGAAAGGGTAATGGTGAGTAGAGTTCAATGACAGTTAATTTTATAAATCATAATGAATAGGAATGATTATATGAAATAATATGAATGAAGGATAATGTGAAACAAAATGTATCTGAAATTTGTAAGCAAAGTAATATAAAATAAAAATGTAAAAGAGAGATGCCATTGGTAAAATCTTGAATGATTTAAGACACAATAAAAAATGAAAGAAATATGGAGTCACTGTATCAAAAAGGATTGGTTGACCTTGATAAATTTTAGGAAGCACCCTATGAACAAGAATCAATGGAAAGAAAATAAGACATTCATGCTGTGCTGTTGGAGATATTGGCAAAAATAATTCCCAGGAATAGATGCGATACTGGTTGGAATTTTTCAATCATTTTGACTGCACTCACCAGTCTATGCCAGGGAATTTGGAGGCCAGCCGACTGGTCAACTTACTGGAAGAGATGTGTATTTATTCCAATTCCCATTCAACAATGGCATTAATATCACATGTAAGAAAAATACTGCTGAAGATCATCTAAAAAATAACTGGAACAGTACATTGACATGGAAGTACGAAGGGTCAGCAAAAGAAAGAAGACTCCCAACGAGATGAATCGGCACAGAGACTGCAGCAATATGCTCAAGGGTATGAGAGATGGTAAGGATAACACAGAATAGGAGAGGGTTCAAGTTTTCATTCATGGGATTGCTCTGAGTCGTATAATGACCATATAACTTATTATGCATTATTATTAAAAAGTTATTTCATAATTTAAAAATTCACAACAAATTATATAATAAGGTGATTCATACATTTAAAATATATAATTATGTAAAGAAAAAAATAAAGAATATATATAATTTTAATTATATTAAAGTATTTTCATACATTCATCTTAGAAAGTGCTAGCATAAAAAGAAAACAAAAATCTGTAATAGAATAAGCAGTAGTACCACACTTGATAATCTTCAATTGAAAGGTATTTAGTGGGCTTCAAGTAACAAAATAAATTTCATATCCCCTTAAAGCATGGTTAGTACATTTAAGAATTGATTTTATATGGATAGGCTCATGAAGCAAGTTTCTACATGAATTTACTTTGTCTTCACTTAACAACGACCAACAACTTTGGAACAGCAGTGCAACTTCTTACTTACTAGGCCACCAGAGCCCTCTGGTTCCTATAAGGTTGCAATCGTGGTACTAAGAGTCTTGAATATACCATGACCAAATAAAGAAAAGAAATAGGTATGTTTGGAGAAGGTAAAGCCAAGTTTCTCCTTTGAGGCGAAGATTTTGATGCTTTGTCTCATATAATTTGGGCCTCTGGCCAGGAGAAACAGACGCTCGGAGAAGAACATCATTTTTTAGAAGGGTGGAGGAATAGCACAGGTGAAGAAGATCCAGATGAGATGGATTGATATAGTAACTAGGGCAATTGGGGTAGGTGTGTCAGGGTCAATGAGACTGGTTCAGGACAAGACAGATTTCAAAGCTGTTATATATGGGATTGTTATGAGTCACAGGCAGCTTGGCACCACATAACATCAATGGAATAATTGCCATCAGATGTATTCTGACTCATAACAACTGTAAGACAGTTGCCCGTAGTTTGAAATGACTGAGGTTTTGGTTAGCAATCAAGTGCTTTAAAACTATGTCATCCTGGTTCCCAAAAATATTACAGCCTGGGAAACTGTATGGGCCAGTTCTTAGGGTTTCTATAAGTTGAAATTTACTTCACAATATAATATTGTTAATGCAGATTTATATTATTGTCTGTTGTCAACATTTCTTACATATTTCTAATGATACTGCAAATATAGTTATCCAACTATATTTAATATCTGGACAAGAACAAATAGGCTCTAAAATCTAGGTATTTCATGACATTCTTTTTTTTAATTTTCTTTTTTATTTTTTTTAATTTTTTTTTCATGACATTCTTAAAGACTACAATTTTAAAAACCAATCTGCAGCTTTCTGATTTTATTTCTGTTTCTTAGCAAATATAGGTGCAGATGTTGAGAAAGAGAGGTGTTAAACTGGTAATGGTCAGAATGTGCTCTTGTTTCAATGTGTTTTCCATTCTTGTAGCATGTATTGTTTCTTCTCTACGCTTCTGAGTTTTATTAAGTCATTGAGCCATGTTGCCACTATTATATGACACCTAAAGGTCTAGTGATTTAACCCAGATATATGAGTTCAACCAAATGAATTCCCTATTTATAGATTAAATTTGAAATAAAAATTGAATTTGGGTTATAAATGTTTTATAGTTTTTAAATTGTTCTATGGTCATAAACCTCAATTATATAAACACATTATACAGCATTCAACTATTTCTATTTTCTCTATTACAGAATCTTAATGCAAATAGCATTGCATAATTTATTAATTTTAAACTAATCTTCATTTTCTGTCTATAATTATATTTATTTGAAATTCTTTTTGAATTTTATTATTAATATGAAATTTATTTTTAACTTATGATTTGCAGACAAGGAAATGTGGACATCCTGAAAATGTTCAAAATGAAAAGTAAGAAATTAATTCGTGAAAAGCAAAAATGTAAAAATGTTGATAGAAGAAAAAGATTTTAGTGTGTTGGTTAATGTTATGAAATTTTTGACTTTACAACAACTTTAGGAAGTAAATATCATAAGTAATACCAAGATCTAACTAGATGACTGATATAGGAAGGTTCTGAACTACCTTTTCAAAAATTATTTGTGTCCCGTGTTCCTGTTTGGATTTGTGTCTAGATATAAAATTTCCATTTACTATGAAATGCTTCTGAGTCCCTCTGACTTTGTGACTTGGAAAGTATGAGAACATTCACCTATAATGAGTACTTTCAAATGAATGCATGATTACATGACTATCAATGCCAAGTGTTCTATCTTTTTCTGGTGCAGTAACACAGGAGCTGTTTCTCAAAGAATAGACAAAGTCCTGCTAGACATGTAAGACCCCAGCCATCTGCTTCAGTTCTCTAATGGAAATTTCCACAACCTTTCTATTGACGTCATTGACTCTCACGAGATCCTAAGCTCTTTGGATCACGTGACCCTGGAAATAGGGCTGATAACACTGTGGTCTGGACCTCAAAGCTCAAAGCTGATAGCATTACTGTTGATGTTGTTGCTGTTGTGTGCTACCAACCCATTGTTGATCTATAGGTCCCCGATGGCCTTACCAGGGTGAAATAGATTGTATTCTAGAGAGATTTATCAGGTTTGTCATGTAGGGGAAATTTAAGTCCTTCTCACCTTCAGCAAGCAAGGTTGTTCTTTAAATACTTACTGAAAAAAATCAAAGACTACAAACCTCAATATGAATTACATCTCAATATCAAGAAGAAAAGAAATCCTCACTACTGAATCAATAGGCAACACTAAAATATACGGAGAAAAAATGAAATTATCAATTATTTACTGTTACTTTGATCTACAATCAACACCCTTAATGCCTGCAGTAAAAAATCACAATACATATCACAGTGAGAAAGTATGCTATCAGAAACCTCTCCAGAATACTGGAATTATCAATTATTTCCTCTTACTTCAATCTGCAATGAATGCCCTTAATGACATCTGCTGCACATCTGATAGTTGGACATTGAATAAGGATGACAGAAGTGTTGATAACTTTGAGTTGTAGTGTTGGGCAGCTGATAATCAAAAGAACAAACAGATATATCTTGGACAAAGTGCAGTCAGAATGTTCCTTAGATGCAAGGATGGCAAAGCTTCTTCTCATATACTTTTGATATGTTGCTATAAAAGACTAATCACCGGAAAGGGACGTAATGCTTGGAAAATTGAAGGAGCAGCAAAAGAAATGCAAGACCCTGAAAAAAAATGAACTGACACAGTGACTCCAGCAATGAGCTCAAATATGTCAGATGTGAAGAGAATTGCACAAAATAGAACAGAGTTCAGATCTGTTGTTAGAAGATCTGCTATGAGTCATACGCAACTTGATAGCATCTAACAACAGATATTGAAAGGCTAATAAAAAATACAAATAACATTATGCCAATATATATGATGACTTATATAAAATGAAGATATTTCTTTTTGTTAGTGTTATTCTTGTATACTATCAAGTTGTAATCGTCCCATTGCTGATGCCCCAGTAAGTCTCCAGAAACAGTTAACTGTACATATATGTGTGTGTATTTATGTTTAAATATGAACAATTATATTTTAAATATGTAAATAGAAATCATATGTTTTATATATAT
>NW_006399953.1:5122157-5127322 GCF_000299155.1 Elephantulus edwardii
AATTGATGCCTTTGAGCTGTGGTGCTGGAGAAGAGTATTGAGGGTACCCTGGGTTGCTATGAAAACAGATTCATCCTGGAAAGGGTTAAACCGGGAGGCTCCTCAGAGGCAAGGATTCTGAGGCTCCATCTAGCATACTTTGGACATGTTGTAAGGAGGGATCGGTCCTTGGAGAGGGACATCATGCTTGGTAAGGTGGAGGGACAGCTCAGGAGGGAAAGGATTGATTCAGTGACTGGGGTAATCGGGATGTGTGTATCAGAGGCGGTGCGATTGGCACAGGACAAAGCAGAGTTTAGGGCTGTTGTATATAGGGTCACTCTGAGTCGCAAGCTAGTAGATGGCGCATAACAACAACAACAACAGTCATTGTCCAGCTTTCTGATGCATAGTATGTAATTGCGAAGAACATGGCCGGGGTCCAGCATACCTTAGTTTCCAGACTGACATCATTGCTCTTCTATACTCTGGAGAGCTCATTGATAGCAGACTTTTCCAATGCAATTCATCTTTTATTCCCTAGCTGCTAGTACCAAGAATGTTGATGTGGAGCCAAGCAAACTGAAGCTGTTAACAATCACAATCTATTCACCATCTATTATGATGCTGTCGATTGGCCTAGTGGTACGGATCTTTGTTTTTTCATGATATTGAGCTTTAATACATATTGAAGGTTGTAGTCCTTGACTTTCATAGCAAATGCCTTAATCTCTCCTCAGTTTCAGCAATCAAGGTTGTGTAATTTGCATAACACAAGTTGTTGTTGAATATTCCTCCAAACCTGATGCCTGATGCCCCATTCTTTCTCAAGAGCCAGCCTATCAAATGTTGTGTTCTACCTTACAGATTGAAAAGCCATGGAGATAGGATCCATCCCTGGTATACGCTTTTCTCAATTTTTGAACCATGCAGTGTTTGTTTCCTGTATCTGTTCTGACAAATGCCTCCTGAACAAGTATAAGTATAGGTTTGGCATAAACACAATCAAGTGTCCTGGGATTCCCATTTTTCTCAGAGTTAGCCACAGTTTGTTGTGATGCACACAGTCAAATACTTTACATAGTCAACGAAAAACCGATAGACATTCTTCTGATACTCTGCTTTCAGCCAAGATCCATCTAGAATTAGATATGATATCCCTAGTACTATGGCCTCTTCTAAATGCAGCCTGCACTTCTGGCAGTTTTCTACTGATGTGCTGTTCCAGCCATTAATGATATTGTTCAATTTTTGCACTGTCGGGTCACCTTTCTTTGGAATGGGAACAAATATCGATTTATTCCAGTCAGTTGGCCAGGTAGTTGTCCTCCAGATTTCTTGGCACAACTTGGTGAATGCATCCAGAACAGTGTCTGTTGAAATACATCAATTGGTATGCCATCAATTCTTGGGGCCTTGTTGCTTGTCAGTTCCTTCAGAGTATATTTAACTTCCTCCTTCATTACCACAGACTCATGATCATAAGATGTTTCATTAAATACTTCTGTGGCAACCAATTATTTTTGTTACTATGATTCTGTATAATCTTTCTTCTTCTTTTGACACTTCCTGGATTACTTAATATTCTGCCCAAAATATCCATAAGTATTATGACTAGTGCCTTGAATATGTTCTTCAGTCTTTTCAGCTTGAGTAATGCTGAGTGAGCTCAGGCCTTTTGATTTTGTGGCTGCAGCTCTTTGTATATTTTATTATAATATTTTGCTTTGTCTTCCCATGATGCTTTTGAAATCCATTCAGCTCTTTAACTTCTTGATTTCTTCCATTTGCTTTGGCTTCTCGGTGCTCTAGTGCAATGTTCAGAGTCTTTTCTGACATCCATTTTGGTCTTTTCATATATATATTCAAAGTATCTTCTGACATCCATTTTGGCCTTTTAATAGATAGATAGATAGATAGATAGATAGATAGATAGATAGATAGATAGATAGATATAGAGACAGAGAAAGATATAGAGAGGGATATATAGATATAATATTTTTGTTGTTGCTGCTACCCATCTTTATGTTGGAATTGACTCATAGCTCACTCCCCAAGAAGTTTTTCAGAAGCAGTAAACTGTAAAAGAGGAGATTTCCCATCTTTTTTCCCACATAGTAGCTGATGAATTTAAGATACATGCCATTGGGCCCAGATCATATATATATACATATATATATATATATATATGCATAAATACAAATTAATGTGTATATTACATATTTTAGGTTATGTGAAACATATTTTATTTGATTAATTTGAAATTTTTATAAACATGATTTTATATTTTTGTTCATAGGGTTGCTATGAGTTGTGCTCGACTCATAGGCAGTCAACAACAATAACAACACTTGGTACCTGTACTTTTTAAATAAATATCTTTTTCCTGTTCTCTTTCCATTTGTCTTCTCTTGGTTGACAATTTTTAAAATTCCCCATATATGAATACATGATTTTATATTTCAATAAATTTCTGTTAAACATTTTTTCAAAGTTTGTTATTTGACTTTCTTTTTTTGGTAAATTTTAATGTTTGGAGTGATTTTTCTTTTTTAATTGCAGTAAAGACCAATACAATCATATATGTTATACTTCTTCCTAGGTGCTTGATTTAGAAAATGCTCTCCCACTGAAGAGTATTCTCATTATTTACTTTATTTCTCTCTAAAGCATTTTTTATTTAAATTATTGTATTTGGATATATAATCAGTTTAATTTTAACTTAAACAATGAAATTGGAGCTTCTTGTTATCTCCTGTTTACCAATGTGTTAAATAAAACTAGTAAAGATCTTTAATAATATGTTATGTTCTAAGATACATTGAAATGCTCATAAATTATAATAATACCATAGAAAGTTATCACAAGAAAAAACTAAAGCAAGGAAATTTTATGGAGCTAAGTAATGAAAGTTGAGTAAATTAGTAAGATTCCATTATATGTTAGCATTATATTTTGATCTCATACAATTTCCAGCTTTATGATCTGAGAAGAACAGGGTTTTAGGAACATTTTTTTCAAATGAATTAATTGAGATTCCAAGGGCAAGCACCAGTTGTAATCACAGCTAGTAATATTTACTTGATCACAGCTCTTAAAACCAGATATATATATGGATAAATATATATATAGAAATATCTATGTGTTCTATGTATGTTGTTGTTGTTGTTATGTGCCGTCGAGTCGCCTGCGACTCATAGCGACCCTATGTACAACAGCCCTAAACTCCACTCTGGCCTGTGCCAATCGCACTGTCTCTGACACTCCCATTCCAATTATCCCAGTCACTGCATCAATCCACCTCATAGAGGGCCTTCTTCTCCAGCGCGGTCCCTCCACCCTCCCAAGCGTGATGTCCCTCTCTAAGGACCGGTCTCTCCTCACAACATGTCCAAAGTAAGTTAGACGGAGCCTCAGAATCCTTGCCTCCAAGGAGCCACCCGGTTTAACCCTCTTCAGGACAAATCTGTTTGTTTTCCTAGCAGTCCATGGTCAAATTAAATTAGAAATGATGGGGAAAAGAAAAGAAAATTAGAACATGAGAGACTGGAAAGAAAAAGGTGGAAAAAAAAGAGGGACAGGAAAGAGTAAAGAGAATCAAGCTTATGTTAATGTGGGGGATCATCTACTTATGGATTCCACATAATGCATTTAGACAACAAAGGAACAGATTTAATTCTTTTTAGAATTGTAGTACTGGGATGGTGATTCCTCCTAGTATAATTTTCTATAACGCATTTTCTATTTATGAAACAAAATAATAAAAATAAGGAATGGGAAATCTAAAAATAATAAAAATAAGGAATGGGATATCTTTATCCCCTTCACTCCAACTTAGCTAGCAAAGACAGCTTTTCCTTCCTATTTTAAAAAGCATCCCTTAACTTTCCTTTTTACTTTACCCCAGTGCTGCTGTGGTTCTTTTAGGCAGGTGGAAAGGTATCTAGAGTTAAGAGTGGTTTCTAGAGAGTACAGTGAATTCAATTGGACGGGGTACATTCAATGTAATTGTTTTTCTTTTTTCTTAACACCTGAACACCAATTCTTTACATAGTTCCTTGATGTGCCTTATATGATAACTGGCCCAAAGTAAAGAAAGGCAATTGTTGCCACCAGCCTGTGCCATCTGACAATGCACATAGGGTTGAGAGATCCTGGCTTGCAGTTGGAACATATAGTTTGGCTCCACAGGGAAGTATAATGATGATGCTTTAAGATGAAGGCTATGTTTGCAATGAAAAACAGAGAATGAACCAATTTTAGAATGAGACAGTTCATTATAACAAGTAAAAAATGGTGTAGAGCCTAGAATGCTTAAAATATAATTATACCTCCACTCTTTACCTCTCTAACTCCCATCTTTACTCCAATAAAATTCCATGCCAGCTTCACAATGACACTAATCTTACTTTTATCTAGTTGCTACTTCTTTTCTCTCACTCCCTCATCTCACCTCACTTCCATGAGTACTTTGAATGCAGATATTTTTCTCTTATTAAATATTTTTCAGGCCTCAGAACCTACCACAGTTTGTATAACTTCAATAAATATGTTAGTTAAAATAATCTGATTATAAGTTTTTGTAGATATTTTAATTTTATTTGAGTTATTGTAAGAGACTTTCTAAGGGAGAACAGCACAGACAAGTTTATAAAAAGATATATCTGAAGGAAAATAACAACTACATCTTGTAGATATCTGCTCTATGGGTACTACACAAAACAAAATATTAAATCTAGTAAGAGATATTTCTTCAATATCCTAATGTGTCTATTTTTAATATTTTTTCTAACTTTTTTTTCTAAAATAAGGTCACTATTTTAAGCTGTATGCCCCACCAATTATTAAAAAAATTGGGTATGAGTTAGTTCCAACTCAATAGCTCATAAGCACAACAACAGAGAAAAAAGCAACAATTAAAATTCTGTTTGTTTCTATAATCAGATTCCTCCTTCCTACTGTTGTTGTTGTTTTTTAGGTGCCATTGAGCTGCCTAAGATTCACAGGGATTTAATGAACAACAGATCTGAAACTTACCGTATCCTGTACCATCCTGACAGTCTTTGACAAAATCAATCCCATTGTTATAGTCACTGTGCCAATCCATTCTGATAGAAGTTGCAAATAGAGATACCATTTGACCCAGCAATTCCACTACTGGGAATATACCCTGAAGAGACCATAGC
>NW_006399953.1:5128231-5129681 GCF_000299155.1 Elephantulus edwardii
ATTAATAAAATATAATTATAGAAAAAAAAAAAGTTTCCTCTCTTTCCCTGATCCTCCAACTTTCTCAGTATGATGTCTTTTTTCCAAGAGCTGGTCTTTCTCAGAACATGCCCAAAATGTGTGAGATGAAATCTCACCATCCTTACCTCCAAGGAGTGCTTTTGTACTTACTCCAAGACAGTCCTGTTTCTTCTTTTGGCAGTCCATAAGATAGTCAGTACTCTTCTCTACTTCCATAATTTAAAGACATAAATTTTTCTCCTTTCATCCTTAGTCATTGTCTAACCTTCACATGTACAGGAAATAAACGGAAAAAAAGATGTGTTGTATCATTCTCGGCTTAGTGTTTAAACTGATATCATCACTCTTTAGAACCTTAAAAAGGTCCTTGACAGTAGTTTTTCTCAATGTAACACATCCTTTGACTTCTAGACTGCTATTACACTGGTTGTTGATGATGGATTCAAATAAAATGAAATCATTTCCAGAGTTGTAAATTATAAGGAGAATGATTATTCATCTTTCTCCCTAGGAGCAGCTAGAAGATTCAAAGCACTCGACTTTGAATTGTTAAGATTTGCTTCCAGTTTGCATTGGTCTATCTGCTAGGACACTGGTTACATATTCAGGGAATACAAGAACACGATATATTCAGCAAAACATTAGATAATGGAGGTAAAGAAAGTGTTTCTTCTTAAATAAGTCACAGACTATTAAAAATATAAACTAAACACTAAAAGATCATGTGGAAAGTTTAGGGATATGTCAAGTTTTGTTTTGTTTTTTTGTAATACTGTTAGAGAATACAAGAGGAGACAGGAAATGAACAGGTAGTTTAGGACATGATCATTGAAAAATCAGTGGATTAGCATACTTTTGAAAAAATGAAGAGGGAAATAAGTTCAAATGTAAGAATGATATAGGATTTAGCCAGGCAAAAAAGAAAGAAGAATTATTCTAAAAAGAAACCAGAAAACCTTAAAGGATTTTTTAAAAAAATAGATGGGAATTTAATGTATATGAATATTGCATTGAAGTCTGAATTTTAGAGATCTACCTGGTTTACTGAATGGAAGAGATTAATATTTGAGCCCATTCCCAAGAAAGGGTTGCTGTAAGTCATATTCAACTGAGGGCACATGAAAATAACAACTGAATATAGAACTGCCCAGTGTAACACGTCTCCTGATCTCCTGACTGCGGGTACCAAACATATTGATTGGAGATTCAAAACAAAGATATTATTAACAGATTCAATATTTTCTCCATCTATCACCAATGGGTTAAACCGGGTGGCTCCTTGGAGGCAAGGATTCTGAGGCTCCGTCTAACATACTTTGGACATGTTGTGAAGAGAGACCGGTCCTTGGAGAAGGATATCATGCTTGGGATGGTGGAGGGACAGCGCAGGAGGGGAAGGCCCTTTATGAAGTGGATTGATTCAGTGACT
>NW_006399953.1:5136696-5149374 GCF_000299155.1 Elephantulus edwardii
CACCTGAAGTGCTTGCTGCAGAGGGTCAAGGACTGCAGCCTTCAATATGGATTGAGGCTCAATATCAAGGAGACAAAGATTTTCACCACTGGAACAATTGGCAGCATCAAGATGGATGGTGAAGAGATTGAGATTGTTCACAGTTTTAGTCTGCATGGCTCCACAGCTCTTGGCACCAGTAGCCAGGAAATTAAAAGATGTATTGCGATGGGAAAGTCTGTTGATAGGGACCTCTCCAAAGTTCTGAAGACCAATGGTGTCTCTTTGGAGACAAGGGTGCATCTGATACAGGCCATGGTCTTTGCAATCACTTGTTATGTATCAGAGAGCTGGACAATGACTAGGGAGGATAGAAGGAGAATTGATGCCTTTGAGCTGTGGTGCTGGAGAAGAGTATTGAGGGTACCATGGACTGCTAGGATAACAAACAGGTTAATTTTAAGGAAACGAAGCTAAGCTGTTTCTTGGAGATAAGGATTCTGAAGGTTTGTCTGAAATATATCAGGCATATTGAAAGGAGTGACCAGTCCTTGGATAGGAACATCATGCTTGGGAGGGTGGAGGGACAGCACAAGAGAGGAAGACCATTGATCTATATATTTATTCAGTGACTGGGGTAATGAAGTAAGTGTTTCAGAGACAACATGGTTGGCACAGGATAGTGCCGGGTTCTATTGTACATAGGGTCACTATGAGTCATAAGCAACTCATAAAAACAACAGTGATCATAAAGTGATATCTGGAAGATATGTAATTTGTATTTGTTATTTATTGTTGTTGTGTACAACAGAGTTCAAAGTGACCCATAGCTGAACCTTGAGCTGGTTTTCAGAGGCAGTTAATTGCAAAGGAAGAGATTACCCATCTTTCTACTGTGGAGCCTATAATTGGTGGCCTTGAACCACATGCCTTTGGTATTGCAGCACTTCTTCTTGCCAATAGGTGGCATAAATAGATTTTCAAGTATTTATTAACAATTTTATAGCTTATTTATAAATTCAAACAATTAAGTATTAATTTACAGAGAATTATGTGTTTTCTCAATATGTACCTTGTCTTTCATTTTTTTTAAAACAAAACTTTTTATTTTAATTGTCATTTTAACTAAAGTTTACAGAAAAGCTAGATTTGCATTCATTCATTCATTGTTACACATTTTAACCCCCTCTCTCTCTTTCCCCTCCCCAAGCTGACTTTCCTCCCTTCACTATTTTATTTACAAAGTCAAATACAAAATGGAACAAATTTTTTCAATTTTCCTTATCACTCTCCACCCCAACCCATCAATTTGTACAATCCAAAGATCAATCCCTTCTTCCCTCTGTACATTCACATCCCTCTGCTTCCAGCCTCTCCCACCCATCCTGAATACTTATACTCCTTCTACAATAACAGTCCTAAACAATATTTATCCTTGTGGGACTGTGTTTTTTCACTAAGCATAATGCTCTCCAGTCCCTCCCAAGTTAGGTAATAATTTATAAAGTTACTGCTCCTGCACGCTGCATAGTATTCCATGTTTCCATGTTCTTGTGATGGTGAATAATACTGCTACGAATGTTGGTGTACAAATCTCAGTTTACGCCTCAGTTGTCATATTCTCAGGGTATATTCCAAATAGTTTTATAACCGGGTCATATGGAATTTCTATGTTCAGCTTTTTGAGGAAGTGACAAACTGCCTTCCAGAATGTTTGCACCATTTTACGATCCCACCAACAATGTATAAAGTTTCTTTCTTGGCACATCCTATCCAATATCTAGTACTTGCTGTCCATTAAACTTTGCCACTCATACTGAGAAAGATGGTACCTCATTGTGGATTTGATTTTCATCTCTCTTATTTCCAGTGTTTTGGAACATTTTTTTCTTGTGTCTGCTTGCCATTTGAATAGCTTCCCCTGTGAAAATTCTTTCTATATCTTTTGCCCGTTTTGTAATCAGGTTATAAGTCTTTTTCTTGTGGAAGCCCAGAAGTATTCTGCAAACTTTTGTTATAAGACTCTCGTCTGAGATGGTATTACCAAATGTTTCTTCCCATTCTGTAAGTCTTCTTTTCATCCTGTTGGAAAAAGTTTTTGATGTGCACAGAGACCTTTTCACATTTCTTAAGTAAATTCTAAGACCTTAAAAGACCTAATTAATAATTTATATTTTGTTTCTTTTAATTTATTTTTTTCCTAAAAAGATAAACCTTTACCTTGCCCATGAGGAAGTCTCTTACAAATTTAATTCCTTTTATTAAGTATAATTCTATTCAAGTTTTTTGTTTATCCTAATTTAATCTTTGTAAATTACATTTTCTATGATTTTTCCTGTTTCATCTAGTAAGTCAACAATTAGTATAAAGCTATTTTAACACTCATTTATTAATTTATTATCAGTTGTTATTGCTGTGTACTGCCCAGTTGGAATCAACTCATAAGTGACCCTCCAGTAGGTTTTTAGAAACAATAAATTGCACACGAGATTACTATCCATCTTTCTTCTGTGTAGTGGCTGGTGGATTTGAGCCCAGTGTCTTCAGATTGATAGCACAACTTTTTATTCTTAATCCACCAGTGTTCACTGTCTGTAGTGGTATATCTTTCTTTATTATTCATAGTATGAATGCACGTCTTCTTTTCTCTCACTCTTTCTTTTTATTAATTAAATTATTGATAGTTTATCAGTTATATTATTCTTTAAAGAACAATCCTTTCCCTTCGCTAATTTCTGTTATTTGAATACTAGACCATTAGTATTCACTTTTGTATTTATTATTTCTTTCTTAAATCTGATATGTTTAATTTTCTAGATTTTTTTTCCCCTTCTAAAGATGGAAGCTTAGATAAGTGGTTTTTAAACCTCTTGTCTTCTCTATTACAGGCTTTTAATTATATAAATTTCCTTCTGAATATTTATTTAGAGCCATACCTACAAATATCATATATCATATTTTCATGATTCTATAAAGACTCTCTTATTACTATTAAGCAGAAGATTATCTCAGGTTATCTGAGGCTGTAAATCACATAAGAGGAGCCTGACTATGGCTTTCCTGTGGGGCTGTTGGTAGAACTGGCTGCCTTTAGAATAAAGGAACAACAGTGTCTGAAACATGCCACCAGAGCTTCTTACATTGTGCTATAACCTAAAATTATTTTCTCTTTTCCTTGTGACTTATTTTCTAAACCATAAGTTTTTTTTACATGCATGTCTTAATTTTCCAAAATTAAAAAACTTTCCTAATATAATTGTATTATTTAATTCTATATCTAGTATCTTTGTAGAGGGAAGAACTGGCAGCACAGTGATTAAAGAGTTTGGTTTTAAATTGAAAATTAGAGCTGTAAATATACCTATTCCTTCATAGGAGAAAGATGAGCCAATCTGCTTCCATAATGATTTATTGTCTTTGAAATACTGTGGAGCAATCCTTCTTTGTCCTATAGGGTCTTAATGAACTGGAACCAAATTGAGGTAAATGGATGTGATGGTGGTTGTAGACAGAGAAGACAGTTTGTGTCATTTCAGAACTTTAACATTTATTTAAACTTATTTAGGGTTTACCATGTTATCTGCACCTGAGAGGTGCAATCTTTGATGTAAGCCCTGAATCTCCCCTAGTGAAGCAATAATCAGATCTAAAAGGTAAACAATAACACTAGGGGGGTACCCAGTCCATAGAGTAATCAACTACACAAAATTAAAAGTGTAGCATTTTCCCAAGGACGAAGCTCAGAAAACAATAAGAGAGAGAACTGAAAACTTAATAGATAAGGGAATTATATCTAGAATTTATAAAATACTTGAGCACCACAAGATAAAGGTAAACAATCCAATATAAAAATAGCACAGGATATGAACAGATACTTCACCAAAGAAGACACTCAAATGGCTAACAAACATGTGTTCAAAATCCCTATCTCTAAGAGAGATGCAAATCAAGATAACTATGAGATATCATCTCATCCCAGTTAGAATAGCAAAATTTCACAGAGCAGCAAGCAGCAAATGCTGGCGAGGTTGTGGAGAAACTGGAATCCTTATTCACTGTTGGTGGGAGTGTAAAATGGTGCAACCACTATGGAGGGCGGTATGGCGCTTTCTCAAAAAGTTGCAAATAGAGATACTATTTGACCCATCAATTCCACTACTGGGAATATACCCTAAAGAGACCAAAACCGCCATCCAAGCAGATATATGCACACCCATGTTTATCACGCCTTTGTTCACAATAGCCAAGGAGTTGGAAACAACCTAAATGTCCATCAACAAATGAATGGATAGAGAAGTTGTGGTATATTAACACAATGGAATACTATGCTTCATTGAAAAACAAGGAAGTCATGCAATATTATTCAAAATGGGTGACCCTGGAGAACATTATGCTGAGTGAAATATCTCTGTCACAAAAAGACAAATACTGCATAATGCCACTGTTATAGAATGGTACTAACATCAGGGTTGGGGTAAGAGTAAGAAAAAACTGGATAAATTACGTAAACTACATTGAAACAGATGAGGGAGGAACAGTTTAAAAGCAATATATGATAGGGTATTATTCTGGACTCTCATAAGAGTCCAGAATTAAGGTTGCATAGTGGAGTGTACTCGGAGAATGGGGGTAGGGGACAGGGAGATTGTATACCAATGAAGGAATTTTTCTTTTACTTTTCAAAGAGAGGAGTGAACTGGGGGTGCAGGAGTGGGCATGGAGAAAAATACAACAATGAATGAATGGAAATCCAAAATCTCAGTAAATGTTCATTAAAATTAATAGAATAAAATTTTCAAAAAATGGTAATAGACATTAGAATCATAGGGTGGAACTGGGAAGAATGTTGTTACTAGGTGGGAATTATAATCAATGTCATAGAGCATGATATGTTTGAATGGTTGAATAGAATACAGATCTGGTCTGTAAATTCTCACTCAAATACTAATTTTTTAATTTTATATTGGTTTACTTACAAAGTTCTTATACATTATTTTTCACATTGGATCTTTCCCCTTTCAAGTATTATTTTTGTCAAGGGTCAAATATTTTCTAATTTCTATCTACATTGGGTCATTTTCATGTGCCTTCTCTTCTTAGTTTTTTGTTTTGTTTAATTTACCCTAGTTTAGAATTGATGTCTGTTAGAACAACTATATAAAATTATTATTTGTTTTTGTTGTTGTTCATTGCCGTTAAGCCAAGCATGACTCATAGGGATCCCATGAACAAAGGGCCTGAAGCCTTTCCACAGTCATCAACATTTATCAAGTTTACTGAGTTTCCAGAGGCATGCTGTTTAGGAAGTAGATGCTACTCCTGCTTCCAAAATTATATGTAGCTTTATTACAATTCTGATATGTACTTATATATTTATTTTAAAATTTATTTTTCCTATGATTTCTTTTTTATACAGTTCTATTTTTAAAATTATGTTTTACAGCTGCACTCCTTTATTATTTGAGAAACATGTTACAGATGAAATGTATTTATTAAATTCCCAACATGATTCAAATATATTACTGAGTTTAGAAATGACACTTTCTTATCATATATTTATCTTATGCTGTTTTTGCCCAATGGTCTAATAATATTAATTTCTTCATTATAACATATAAAGAAATATTTTCTATGTCTTCTTCCTAGCTATGTCTTCCAAAGCATCCTTAAACCTGAATTGATAAAGTTTACATCCAGCCACAGCCTCCAGGCTTATCTAAATGAAAACATTACCAAAGGGAACCCTCACAGATACAGCACAATATTTTTGTGTTTACTTGTCCTACAGATTTGCCCTTAGGTGTATAATACTTACCTGTTAGTTTCTTATATTGGGGAAGTGATTTGCATGTTGCTGCTCTTAATAGCATAGATATGTATATGCTTGCTTGTTTATAATCTCCTCTTAAGGGGACACTCCTTGTCTATCAGTTGTGGTATTGAATAAGAGAGCTGCCTGATTAAGGCAAAGAAGGAAGAAGAATTGGCCATTGACTTCTGAAAGAAAAGACCTTCTAAAACACTACGAAGAATAGAAGAACACAGTAGATAAAGCACTGGAGGTAGAACCACTGATTGAAAGGCAAAATGAGGTAGAACAACTGCCAATATCCACTAATAATGGAACCATAGAATGTATAAAGTATGAATTTAGAAAAATTTGTCATTGTAAAAAATGAAATATAATGCATAAAGATTAACATTCTAAGTATTAGTGAAGTGACATGGGCTGGCAGACAACAACAACAACAGCTAACTTTTGTTTCGAGAGCTCTTGTGTTGTTCCTAGGCATTGTACTGCTAATCCAAAAGAAGGTGTCTCTCTGGAAATTTTAATCCACTATCAACTCTAAAGAGAAAGATGAGCAATCTCCTCCTGCCTGTGCTATTGACAGCTTCTGGAAAATTCACTGGAAAGTCAGCTGAATCAGTTCCAATTCAAGAGCAAAGAGAGCTAAAAAGGTGGAGAGAGAACCTATTATTATATCTCATAATACATTGGAATGCTCCTTAGAGGGAAAGCAGGTGTGACTTCTCATATAATTTCAGCATATTGTTCTACTATTTTGTCTAAACTATGAACAATTATCTTCCCAGCCTATTAAGTTCTTAACTGTAAAGCAAATTCTGTTAAAATAACAATTACATTTATGTTAAAGTGCTAAGGTGTTTGTATTTTAAGTACAAACTGGATAATGGGGGTAGCAACTATTTCCTTCCCTCAGTTCACTTCGCCAAAGGGACATTCTCTCTGGGGCCTAAGAGTAGGAGGTGCCTTTTGATTAATTGCTAAATAAAGTACTTTGAAAAGTAATTCTGGTAGTAGGTAAGGAAATTATACCAGACAAATTGGAACCAGAGTCTCTGAAATGATTTGAGCAATTTATGCAAAGAGACACTAGGCACTCTAGAGAAATAATTATATAAGAATTTTCCTTAGCAGCAGTTAATCAGATATTTAAGTGTACTCTGAGCTTCCATTAACTTTTGAAAAAAATTTCACAGTTCCATAGATGTGACCTCTGTGAAATTCAGGTATAAAGAAGTATGCATAAGGAATTTTAAAGGATGTCTATTAGATGAAGCTGTCAAATGTTACTGTAAAAAAAATCACTAGATTTTGGATCTGGTTTTAGAGAAATGCCATTATAGGTAATAATTTCATTTCCAGTACTTTTCTTTCCTTTTCTTTTAGGAAAACTTCTAAGGTGTTAGTTTGATTTCAGAATATGGACATAATAGTTAAAAGCTGAAAGAGTCTCAGTTATAGTCATGGTCATAAAGGTTTTGCGAGATTGACCAAATGAACTAGAATCCTTTCTCTAAGGGATCTGTGTACTGAATCAATAAAGGTGAAAGGATTTGTACTAGGACTGATATTTTTTTTTCAATATTTGGAAGCTGATAGTGTAATGGATTATGTGTTAAATTGTTAACTAATAGTGGAAAGGTTCAAATCCATCAGTTGCTCCATGAAAAAAAGATAGTCTCTTCCCCTAAAGATTTAAATACTCATAATAATGGGTTGCTATGAGTGAACACTGAATCATTTACAGTGAGTTTAATGCTAACATTATTTCCTAAGAGACGCCTTACTATAATCATTGTTGTTGTGTACTGCAGAGTTGGAACCAACTGATAGCTGACACTCTGGCAGGTATTCAGAGGCAGTAATCACATTAGGAAGGAGAGTGCCCATCCTTCTTCCACAGAGCAGCTGGTGGCCTCAACTGCTTTCCTTTGAGATTGCAGTGTAGCTTCTTGTCTCTAGGCCATGAGGCTATACATGTATAATCTTTACTATATAATAAAAGTTCTCTGCTGGAATTATCATTATAAAATAATGAAAATAATCAGAGTGATTATTTGCATTAGTTCTTATGATAGACAATAAACATTTTATCAAGGAATAAGACCACTGTGCCCTAAAGAAACACAAATACAAGTGTTGTTGTTAACAATAAAAAAAATGTTTATTTGAAAATAATATTTTTTAAGTCTGTACTTGAGAGAAAGCACAGCTATCGGGAGAAACTGATCTCAGGCCATGCTATGCACCACCAAGGACAAGCATAACTTTAGAAGAGGTGGGCCTCAGGGAAGAGCTGCACTGCAGTCTACAGAGAAATTGAATGACTTTAGAAAAGGCAAGATTTTACCTTGCACAGGACTAGAACGGATTCCTGGTAAAACACATTTTCTTTCCTCATTAAGGGAACACTTTAAGTGTGAAACTAATCAATAATACAATAAAGATAAAGAACTGTCATCAACCTATGCAGATACAATAGAAATATTTGAGCATACACCAAGAATAACTTCACATAATGACAAGACAGTAGTATGTAGCTCCAAACATAATGAAAACAATAACACTACCACCACCAACAACAAAAACACCAAGAATTATTCTAAAGCCCACATCAATTTGCAGACTCAATGATTAATCCAAAGCCAGTAAACTAGAAGAAATATACCGATGTAGAGTTAGATCAACAACAGCTACTGAAGAAAGTATAAATGATGGAAGCCATAAACAAAGGGAATACTCTAGAAACAGGGAGATAGAAGAAATACATTGACACAGAGGAATAGAACAATTATGGGGGGGAAAACTGAAAAAATGGAAGAATTTTTAAAATAATCACAAGACAACATATTGGAAATAACATAAATGCATGAAAACACAATCCAGAATATCACGATCGAAATATTAGACTTTTCCAACATCCTAGAAGGGGCGGGGGACACCAAAACGCAAAACAAAACAAACAAACAAAAAACCCTGTAACAAAATCAGAAGAGAAACAGTGTAACAGAGTCAGCCAGGTGGAAGACAAGTATCTGAATGGAAAAGTACCAAGAAAAAAAAAACCCAGAGGAGACAGAAGGAAAATGAGGAAAACAATGCATCATATGTGATAATGGCAAAAGGATCAACGTATATGTGATCAGAATTCCAGAACATGAAGGAAACAGAGAACATACTTAGAAAATACTAAAAGAAGTACACAAAACTTCTCAGGTACCGTGAAGAATATAGAAACCCATATTTAAGAAGCATAGTAAACCCCAAATAAAAAATATTAATATGTTTGTTATTGTTGTTATGTGCTGTCGAGTGGCTTGCAACTCATAGCGACCCTATGTACAACAGCCCTAAACTCTGCGCTGTCCTGTGCCAATCGCACTGTCTAGAATAAACCCATCCTGATTACCCCAGTCACTGAATCAATCCACCTCATAGAGAGCCTTCCCTCCTGTGCTGTCCCTCCACTCTGCCAAGCATGATTTCCCTCTCCAAGGATCGGTCCTCCTTACAATATGTCCACAGTATGTTAGATGAAGCCTCAGAATCCTTGCCTCCAGGGAGTCACCCTGTTTAACCCTTTCCAGGATGAATCTGTTTGTTTTCCTACCAGTCCATGGTACCCTCAATACTCTTTTCCAGCACCACAAATGAATAGATTGAGAAATTATGGTACATTCACACAATGGAATACTATGCAGCATGTAGGAGCAATGATTTTTTAAATTATTATCTAACATGGGAGGGACTGGAAATCATTATGTCTACTGAACTAACACAGTCCCACAAGACAAATATTGTATAAAACCATTATTGTAGAATGAGTATAAAGATCTGGGGCGAGGGGGAGGGTGGAAGTAGAGGGATGAGGATGTGCAGGGCAGAGGAGGATTAATCATGGGGTTGTACAATTTGATGGGTGGGGGTGAGGGAAATTGAAAGAATCTGTCTGGGAAAAATATATTTGAATTTTGTAAATAAACTAGTATAATGATATAGAAATTTGAAAAAATTAAATTAGTGTGGCCAAGAGCTTAGCAAGCCCCCGTGCTGATCAGGAGTTTTTCAAATGTCTTTTTTCCTTTTCCCTTTTACATTCTCTCATACTCACCTGGCAGCACCCTCAGACACAACTGTTTTAAGTTTTTGCTTATTGTCTTTGTCCTCATTTTCCCAGAGGATCTCTGGCAACCTATTGGTTTGAGAGTAGAACTGCCAAACGAAGGCAGGTTGTCTGAATCACTAGCTGCTTAGTGGGAGAAAGATAGGGACTCTCCAACGATGGGATTTACAGACCATCAAAAGCCACTGATATACTGTCCCAGTCATTTTTGGATCATTTTCAGCAGAATCTTGCTTACTTGTGATATTAATGACATTGTTTGATAATTTCCACATTCTGTCAGGTCACCTTTTCTCCGAGCGGGAATAATTATGGATTTCTTTCTGTCAGTTGGCCAGGTGGTTGTTCTTCAGATTTCTTGCGACAATCAGGTGAGCGCATCCAAGGCACATCTGTTTGGTAAGTATGTCAATTGGTATATCGTCAATTCCTCCTTTATACCGAACTTCCTCCTTTATCATCATAGGTTCTTGATCACATATTGTTTCATGAAATTCTTCTGTTTCAGCTACTTCTTTTCTCTATAGTGACTCTGTGTATTTTTTCCATCTAGGGACATTATAGCCAGTGTTAGACGGATTTTAGCTGAAAACAGTATTAGAGCAATGTCTATCTCTGTTTCATGGACTATGCAAAGACATCTGACTGTGTGTATCATAAGAAACTGTGGCTTAACTCTGAGAATGGAATCCCAGAACACTTTATTGTGTATATGTGAAACCTATGCTTGGACTAGGAGGCAGTGGTCAGAATACAGCAAGGAAATACTGCATGGTTTAAAATCAGTCAGTATTGGTGTATGCCAGGTATGCATCCTATCTCCAGGCCTTTTTCATCTTTATGTGGATAGGAAGCTGGGCTCTATAAGGAGGAACGTGGCATCAAGATTGGAGGAAGACTCATAAAAAATTTGTGCTATGCAGGTGTTACGACTTTATCTGTCCAAGTTAAGGAAGACCTGAAGCATTTGTTTCAGGACTGTAGCCTTAAAAATGGATTGAAGCTGATTATTAAGAAAACAAAGATTCTCACTACTGGACTATTAAAAGTATCATGATATGGTGGAAATTGAGCCTCAACACTTTCACTTTACTTGGCTCCACAATCAACACTCTTGGTACCAGCAGCCAAAATACCAAAAGATTAATTGTGACGGAAAATCTACTGTCAGGAACCTCACTAGAGTACTGAAGACCAAAAATATCAGTCTAGACACTAAAGTGTACCTACCAGATCCAGGCCACCATGTTTCATAATTACTTGTTACACAACAGAGAGCTGGACAATGACCAAGGAAAACAGAAGAAGAATTGAAGCCTTTGAGTTGTGGTGCTGGAGAAGAGTATTGAATATACTGTGAACTGTCAAGAATACAAACAGATCTTTACTACAAAGGGTGAAACCAAGCTGCTCCTAGGAGGCAAGGATTTTGAACCTCTCTCTCACATACTTTTGACATGTTGAAAGGAGAGATATCATGCTTGGAAGTGTGGAGGGAAATCATAAGAGAGGAAGACCCTCAATGACTAGGGTAATAAAGGTTCGTGTGTCAAAGGCACAGGAAGTTGGGTCAGGATAGAGCAGACTTCAGACCTGTTGTACATAGGTTGCTATGAGTGGGAGTTGACTCGAAGGCATATACTAACAACAATAACAAACCGTGCTGACCAGTGAACTATGAATTGGATCTGAATTGATTGCAATATGAGAGAGAGATATTGCTACTTAGAATTAACACCTAAATTAGTCATGTAGTCCTCTTAAGCCCTTTCCTGCACCTGACTCTACTGGGGCCAGAATGACATTTTATATCTTTGTTCTAATCTATTTCAGATATTTTTCTGTCCCTGATGATGTACAGATTCTTATTTTTTTATTTTTGTCCTTTCTTTTTTTTTTTTACTCACTTCATATATGACACAGTTACTTTTAATCCTATTAGGACCATTGTCTTTCTTTAAAAACTTTTTTATATCAAGTCCCTCTTACTATCCTAATGGAATTTACAAAAAATATTAGCCACTTATAATATTTCAATAACAATATAGTCTCCTGATAGTAATTGATAAGAAAAATAAAAAATAATTTATTACTGTAATAGTCATTCAATGCATAAGTGTTTGTTTGACATGACTGCGTTAGGAAATATAAGGAATTAGGCATATGTTTCTTCTGCAAATAGAATTGCAATTAATGAATTACTCATCAATTAAAGTTCATGGTTTTATAAAAGATTCATATTTGTAACTGAGATTGTTATCTGTAAAGAAATATTTCTAAATGGTGAAAACTCAGTAAAATTCAAAACAAAATAAACTGTACATCACATCTCGTTACATGGTATTAATATAACAGTTACACATATTTAAAAAATATAAAAATAGGGATAAATTGCATAGTTGGCAATGGTTTTGTTGTCTGTCAAGTTGGAAATGATCCTTACTTGACCCTCCAGTGTATTTTCAAAGACAGTAAATCACATGGGAGAAAATTGTCCATCTTTCTGTAGAGAGGCTGATGGCTTTGAATTGTATGCCATTGAGATTGCAGTGCATCTTCTTACCACTAGGCTATCACAGATCCCTAAATGATACAGAGATACCTTTTAATATCATGTTGTTGCTGGATACTACATCTATAAAATGACTAGAAGGCCACACAAGTTTACTGAAGGAAATATAGAGATTAGAAAATAGAAAAGCCTATAGGAGGTTGTTGTTATGTGCCGTCGAGTCGCTTGCAACTCATAGTGACCCTACGTACAACA
>NW_006399953.1:5160589-5161867 GCF_000299155.1 Elephantulus edwardii
CAAGTATATGCTCCTACATCTAGTGCCAAAGAGGAAGAAATTGAGAATTTTTACAAAATTTTGCAGTCTGAGGTTGACTGAACATGTAATCAGGATGTGCTAATACTTTTAGTAGCAAAAGTAGGAAACTATGAAGAAGGAATAGTAGCTGGAAAAAATGGTCTTGGTGATAGAAATGAGACTGGAAACAGAATGATTGATTTTTGTATTTATAGTGATTTACTCATTGCAAATACTTTTTCTAAAAGACACAAAGATGGCTTAATATGTGGATTTCATCTGATGGGCTCCATAGAAAGCAGATTGACCACATTCGTGGAAGAAATCATTGGAGAAGCTTAATATCAGTAGTCAAAACTAAACTAGGGGTAGATTGGCAGTCAGATTATCAATTACTCAATTACTTTAAATTGAGGTCAAAGAAAATTAAAATAAGTTCAAAGGAATCAAGATATGATCTTGAATCTATTTTATGGGAATTTCATGATCATCTTAACAATAGATTTGAGACATTGAACAACAATGATAGAAGATCAGATAATTTGTGGGATGATATCAAGGATATCATCCACGAAGAAAGCCAAAGGTCATTACAAAAACAGAGGAGAAAGAAAAATCTGAAATGGATGTCAGAAGAGACTCTAAAAATTTCACTGGAAGGTCGAGAAGCCAAATCTAAAGGAAAATATTTCCTCCTATTTACTAATATTTTATTACTAATCACATGACTGTCTTGAAAACTAAAATTATTTACCAACTATTTATAAGGACGAGGAGCGGACGAGCCCTAGAGGACAATTAATACTTTGTTTTGTGCTTGTTAGGGTCTCTTACTAAAAAATCTTAGCTCTCTCTTCCTTACATATTGAACTACTACTCATTTTTTCATTTCTGAATTCAAATGCCATTTCTTCTGGGAAGATTTTCTCAAGTGATCCAGATTTAGTTGAGCCAATTTAGAGCTTTTGTACTGTGTTTCAGAATTTACCACTTATTCCTCTATCTCTCTGAAAATATGGAAAAAAATTATGCACATTCTTATTTGTGGTGCTCAGCTCAATATAAGAAATATTGTTGGCATGTGGTGGTGGTGGTTATGTCTCTTCTCTAGCAGGTTTTCAGAGCCTATACATTTCACATGAGGAGATTATCCATTTTCTTCCTGCCAAGCAACTGGTAGACAGGAATAGCTTACCTTTCAGTTGGCAGTGAAACTCCTTAACACTAGGTTACCAGAGCTCACTAGTGCAAAACACTTCTACAGTACCACAACTCAAA
>NW_006399953.1:5162312-5163792 GCF_000299155.1 Elephantulus edwardii
TCCTACAAGCCTGATGCTACAATCTTCCTCATAAAACCAGTCTCTCAAATTATGTTTTGCATACAGATTACAAAGCTATGGAGAAAGAACACATCCCTCATGCACGCCTTTACTGACTTTAAACCATGCATTATTTACTTGTTCTGTTCTGAAGATTGTCTCCTGATTCAGGTAAAGGACGTTCACATACAAAAAGCAACATTATAATAGTGTATTAAATATATTGTTGTTGTTGTTGTTGTTATGTGCCATCAAGTCACCTGCGATTCATAGCAACCCTATGTACAACAGCCCTAATCTTGCTCTATCCTGTACCAATATTATTAGCTCTGATACACCTATCCCCATTACTCCAGTCACTGAATCAATCCATCTCAGTAAGGGTCGTCCTCTCTTGTGCTGACCCTCCACACTCCCAAGCATGATGTCCTTATCTAAGGACTGATCCTGCCTTGCAACACGTCCAAAGTATATCAGACAAATTTCAGAATCCTTGTCTCCAAGAGCAGCCTGGCTTCACACTCTCCAGGATAAACTTGCTTGTTCTCTTAGCAGTCCATGGTATATTCGATACTCTTCTCCAGCACCACAACTCAATAGCATCAATTCTCCTTCTATCATCATTAGTCACTGTCTAGGTTTCCAATGCCTAGCAAGTAATTGCAAAGACCATGACTTATATCAGTCACACTTTTGTCTCCAGACTGACATTGTTGCTTTTCAGTACTTGGAGAGGTCTCTGATAGCAGACTTTCCCAATGAAATTCCTCTTTTCTTTTTCTGGCTGCTGGTTCCAAGAGTGTTTATTGTAGAGCCAAGCAAACTGAAGCTGTTAACGATTTTAATCTCTTCACCATCTATCATGATGTTCTCAGTCAGCCCAATGGTGAGAATCTGCTTTCTTGATGTTGAGCTTCAATCCATGTTGAAGGCTGCAGTCCTTGACATTTTGCAGGAAGTGCTTCAGGTCCTCCTCAGTTTCAGCAAGCAAGGTTGTGTCATCTGCATAACATACATTGTTGTTGAGTCTACCTCCAATTCGGATGCCACATTTCTCCTAATTGAGCTTAGCCTCTTACCTACACCCTCCTCAATTTTGAACCATACAGTTCTTCCTTGCTCTGTTCTGATGACTGTCTCCCAATATATTAAGAATATTTAAAGCACAACACCCATGATAATTCAATATGCAAAGTAAAGTACTTTTTGCAACTAGTTATATTCAAATGCAGAGCTCAAAGCTATAATAAGTGATAACTGAAAAAGTCATTCTATATATTTATACTTCAATACAGGATATCCAACAAAAATGGTTAATGCAATCACCAGCAAACATTTTATTTTCTCTTGACAAAATTCAGTATCATTTAAAGTCTTACTGTTGATAAATTGAATATTGTCTTAAATTATCATAGTCTAGTTTATTCCACTGCTGTTAAACTAATATTGAAAAAATTTAGGGGAGCTCTGATGGCCTATT
>NW_006399953.1:5163956-5166364 GCF_000299155.1 Elephantulus edwardii
ACAACAACAACAACTTTAAAATCTCAAGGAAAAGTTAAACCAAGATATGATAGGTGAAAAAATCACAAACTGTATGCAATTTGCAAACATAGAATAACTCACAGATTTGCTGACATCCTTGTCGGTTAGAATGGGCAACCACACTTGATGCTTAACTTCAAGACTCAATCAAGTTGGTTTATATTCTAACGCAAACAAACCATTTTTACAACACTTCTACTTTTTCTCTTCCATATTTATCTTTATCCCATTTACATATGCATATATATATTTGGATGCTACTTTATTTTTATCTTTTTGAAAGAATGGTTTTTAATGATTCCTACTTTACAATCATCCCCATCAACTTCTGTATTAATAATTTTTCTAAATATTGAGTTGTATTTAACATGAAAAATTTCCATAATAAAATACTCTGAATAGAGACTGTGAACTTAATTTTCAAGACCATGTTACTACTTTTCCAACAAGAGAGCAAAAATAATACACAGACCAATAAAGGAATATGTGTCATGGGCATTAAAATGATGGATAGCTGGCTATAGTATCTCCATACTTATCATACAGTGCCACCTGAGGGTTGCTTCAGTAAGGATATGGGTAACAGTGGAAGCTAGTATTAAATCTTTAAGTCAGACCTGGGGTAAATCAGTTAAAACACACATCAATTTCTGTGTTTTCAAATCAAGAGTAAGATTTCTTTATCCCAGAATAAAGTAACTAAAAGCCCTTAAATTCAAGCTTCTTGTTTATAATTTAATTAATAAAGTATTATTTTTCTTCAAAGAATAATGATTCTAGGGCACTTATTCCCCAAGTAATTATCATCCATGAAGAAAAAAGTGTTCTATATAGTATCTTTATTTCGAATGATTTGTTGTTAATGCTGAACATATTCTTAATGACTTCAAGCTTGAATAGTACTGTGAAGCCACAAAACTTGATTTTTATTCTTTTTTTGTGCAGATAAATGTCAAGTATACTCCAAAAAATTAAGTGTGGGGAAGTCTTTATCCCATTTACATAGTTCACAAGCTTTTATAAATCTATAACCACCTTTCTAACAGAGCATGAACTCCAGTTGTAGAACTCAGAATAAAACAGTGAGAACTGAATCAGGCTAAGAAGCCTACCTATAGTGATCACCCAGGAATTGTATGAAGGAAAGCTTGGGGAATACTATTATATGTCAACATACTGGATTTGGATGGAGCTTGCAATGCATTACTAAGAATAGGGGAAACAATTCTATCAGTTTCTGAAAAGGAAAGAAATTAATGAATTATGTATTTGGGGGAAAAAGCAAAAGAAAGGGAGATCTGGACTTTAGGTTTACACAAGCCTGGCCACTGACATTCCTTTCCCGTTGGACAGTTGACTGTGATCCATTAATATCTTGTCCTTTGTAGGAATCTCAGGCTCTGCTTATGGACAATCACTTATTATCGAAGACTAGAGTTCAACTGCTCCAATCTCACTCACTTCAAAGAAAAACCTGACATTTCAGTGTTTTTGTTGTCAGGTGCCATCATGTCTACTACGACTCACAGTGACCCAATGACTAGATCTGAATCGTACTCTTATCAGCATCATCCTTATGCTTTCTCCCTCATGCTTCAGCCCATTGTTACAATCAATGTGTCTATCCATCTTCTTGAGTCTTCCTCTCTTTATCTGACCCTTCGTCTTTCCAAGCATGATATCTTTTTCTAAGGATTAGCTCCTCCTGACAACCTACACAAAGTATGAGAGACAAAGTTTCATCATTCTTTCCTGTAAGAATCAGTCACTTTGCACTTCCACCAAGATAGACTATACATTGTTTTGGATGGTCTACAGACATTCAGTACTCTTTTCCAACATTACAATTCAAAGACATCAATTCTTTTCTGTCATTCTTTTTCATTGTCCAACAGACAATGCATAATAAGCAGTTAGAAATAAGGCAAAAAACAAACAAACACCACCACCTTAGTCTTGAAACTGACATTGTTGCTATTTAGCACTTTAGAAAGATCCTTGACTATTAGATTTTCCCAATGCAATATGTTTGATTTCTTGAGTGCTGTTACAATGGGTGTTGCTTGTGAATTGAAATAAAATTAAATATTTAACAATGTCAATTTTTTCTCCATCTATACAAATTCTTTGTATTGGTTGGTCCAGTGGTTAAAATTTTTGTTTTCTTGATGTTAAGATGGCAATTCAATAATCATGAAATTAAATTGCTTATATATAAGATTTTTGGGGCAATTTTTTCATTGTTGTTGTTATGCGCCATTTAGTCACTTGCAACTCATAGCAACCCTATGTGTAACTGCTTGAACCCTTCTCTATCCTGAGCCAATCTCATCGTCTCTGACACATCTGCCGTCATTACCCCAGTCACTGAATCAATCCATCTCATT
>NW_006399953.1:5166928-5168752 GCF_000299155.1 Elephantulus edwardii
ACTTAATCTGAATGCTCAGATTTACAACAATGTCTGACAGACAAGCATTTTACAGAAAGGAACAGATAAAAGTAATTTTTCAATTAAGAAAAAAACCTAATTACTTTTGCTTTAATTATTCCCACTCTACACATACATACATACCCATACTTTATCATTTGTCTTGCTATGTATTAATGTTAAAATATATGATATGCAACTTTGAAAGGAATAAAAGGACAACAATTTTATAAGAGTATTTAAATAGAAAAATTGAACACATGATTCCGGAGTGTGGTTTCACACAATGTGAAAGATAGCAAAACTTGTCTCCCATTCATCCATCCATCCATGTAGATTAGCCAAATCAAGTGTTGTCATGCTCATTGTCAAAGAACAGGAAAGTATACTCATCATAGAAAGACTGTATTAAAGTTGTAAATTTAGACTGAAGTGAAAATGTGCTAAAATAGTCCAGTATACCATAGGTTGCTGTTGTTGTGTACCATTGAGTTGGAACTGACCCATAGGTGACCCTGTAGGGGGGTTTCAGAGACAGTTAATCATACAAGAGGAGATTGCTCATCCCTCACACACAGCGCAGCTGGCAGGTTTGAACTTGTTCCTTCAGGATTGCAGCACATTTTATCTTTGTATCTCAATATAGTATAGGCAGTATAATTTTATCTTCTCCAACGTTTGTCACAGAGAAAGACACCACACAGATAAATTAAATATATCTACTAACATGAAATTATATAAAGTAAATTTAAACACATCTGCATTAGGTATTATTGACTGCAGTCAATAGGCAATAACTCTGGTTAGCTTTTACAATGTGGAGGAAAGATACTATTTATACAATATTATTTTGCAGGATTAATAGACTAGTTGGCAAAACACTTATAATGAAATAGAGGAATCAGGATATCCCTAAAATATTATTGAAAAGAAATGTTCAAGCATACCCATCAACACACTAAAAAGACTTAATACATGTATTCATTCTATGAGAGCAACCGTCTTTTCTCTTTTGTACATTTTCCCAGATTTCTAGACTAGTACCCAAAACAGAGAAAAGGGTTTGTAGACACATATTGAATGATTAAATACTTTTAATCTTAGAGTAATTCCCTCAAGATTTAAAATGCTAGAAGAAATAGTCCAACTGCCTAAATCAGTGTCACTTAGCCATCAAATGAAAATGAATTCACTTTGATTTATCATTATGTCATATTGCTCATAGAGTTAAAAGAATGATCCAAAAAGAAAGTAGGATGAGGTTATCAGAAGTTTCGTGATTATAATGACTTTCTCATACTATAATGATCATATTACCAGACTGCTTAGAAATGATTGCTCTTGTTTGTATCTTTACATCTTAATATTGTTGTTAGGTTTCATAGAGTCAAGTATGATTCAGAGCAACCCTGAGAACCACAGATTTGAAATGTATACTTATCACTGATGACACACATGAGCCCATTTCCACAGTCATTGTATCAATGCATCTCATTGACAATCTTCCTCTTTCATTGACCTTCCACCTTTCCAAGGATGGATCCTTTTCCAAAATAACAGCCTCTTCTAGATACATGCCCATGAAGAGTGAAAACGTTGTTACTGAGACAGAAGTGAAAGAAAAGATCAAAATGGATAGCAGAAGAGACTCTGAAAATTGCACTAGGGCTTTGAGAAACCAGAACAAAGAGAAGAGATATCAAGAGTGGCTCAAAAAGACACAGTATTTTAATGGAATGTGCAAAGAGCTGGAGTTAGAGAATAAGATAGTACATACTTAGAATTTCAGGAACTGAAAAATTCAAGCCTTTTAATACTGAGAGA
>NW_006399953.1:5175096-5204300 GCF_000299155.1 Elephantulus edwardii
CCTGAAAATTTTAACGCATAATATAAGCAGATTCCATTTCACATGAGTAGTTTCCACATGACAGCTTAATTCTTCTTTTCCAATAAGTTAAACAACTCACAAAACCACAAATTTTCCATTAAAAAATGGTAATTGTCATGAAAGTTAATGAAATTTTCTGAGTTCTGGACCATAGCTATCTGAAGAGAAGATCTTAACTAACATTCTTGTCAAACTGGTAATTTGGCTTCATAAAGGCATGAAGAAGAACACTGCGTCATTGAACTGTCCAAACTCACTGATATTATGTCAGTTCTAACTCTGATCAATTCTAATAGTGATTCTCCATCTGGTTTCAGAAAGAATGAGTTTATAGACAGAAATTTTTCATTTTTCTCCCTATGAGCTGTTGTGAATTCAAATTGCCAGAAATGTGTTGTTTTGGTTAGCAACATAACACACTACACAGTATACTGCTAGAGCTCTTTATAGCTGTTGTTATGTGCCAGCACTGTCATTATGTGCCATAGAGTTGAATGTGATCCAAATGTACAGAAACTCTGAACCTGCCCTGTCTTGAGCCAATATCACTGACCCCAACATACTTATCCCCATAGTCCCAGTTACTGTATCAATCCATCTCATCCGGAGTCTTTCTCTCATGTGCTGTCCATCTACCATTCTAAGCATGATGTCCTTCTTCAAGGACCAGTCTCTCCTGGCTACATGCCTAAACTATGTGAGCATGTATTTATTTGTTTGTGAATTCATTCTTTCATTTATT
Organism: Elephantulus edwardii; assembly: GCF_000299155.1. Classification (NCBI taxonomy): domain Eukaryota; kingdom Metazoa; phylum Chordata; class Mammalia; order Macroscelidea; family Macroscelididae; genus Elephantulus; species Elephantulus edwardii. Next base: position 5,175,860 of record NW_006399953.1, read on the forward strand.
TGATTGGCTTCAGTAATTTTTTTAAAATTATATGTGATGATAAAACTATTTTAGATCATATTTTTTCTTTGTTACTAGTGTGTCTCTCTTCCTCAGTAATATTCAAATTTCTAAAATGAAGGTTGTGTCATTGATTTCTGAACCCTGGGATAACTTTTTAAGAGTATCATTTCTTGCTTTATTTTGTCTTGAGGCTGGCCCTTCTGTTAATAACACCAAGTAGACAGTCTAAGCTTTACCTGCAAAACTTAAATACTGCCACCAAGAAAACTGGCTTTAAAATTTAAAATTGTTAAAAAAATATATAAAAATGTTAGAAAAATGTTGCATGCATATGTGTGCTTTGTTTTTGTTTAATTCCCTATCCTAAATAAAACTATGAGGCATAACAAAATAGAATCACCTCCTTATAAATCTTTAACTATAGGATTGACCACTATTTGATCTTAGAGAGGAGGTAAATCATAGAACTAAAAGAAAAGGGGAAAAATTACACACATGTTTTTAAATGTTTTGTGTGTGTGTGTGTGTGTGTGTATTACCCAATTCCTTGTCATCCTCACAATCTACCCTTTGTTCATTATTGGCATCACAGTACTAATCTATTTCATTGAAGCTCTTTCTCTTCTTCAATAACACTAGTTTTATAACTACTATATTATTTTCCAAAGATAAAAGTTTAAATTTCACACTGATGTGATGTAGTCCTTTCTGATAATATGTAAGATAAAATCTCAAAAACTTATGTGAGATGCAATTTCATCACATTTGCCTCTAAGGAACACCTTGGCTGTACCTAGTTCAAGACAGATTTGGTCGTCTATGATATATATTTAATACTCTTCTTTGGTACCATGATTCAAAGTTATCATTGATTCCTCTTTGATATTTCTTATTCTAAATTTTCATATGCATATGAAACAATTTCCTCTGAATACAGTGCATTGTCTCTGACCCATAGACTCATATTACAGCAAATGCAGTATTAGGAAAGATCCATTCGAGCATTGCATGAAACAAAGTTAACACACTCAGTTGTTAACCAGGTTCAGTCAAATCTACCCAGAAATAACCTGATGATCTGATTCTGAAAATTCAACTATTAAAAGACTTGATAAATGTTGGTCTTGTTATGTACCATCGAATAACCTATGACACATAGCAACCACATGTATAGCACCTCTGAATCCTGCGCTGTCCTGAGCCAGTCTCACTAGTTCCAGCACACCAACTTTCATTGCCCCTGTTACTGTATCAATACTTCTAATCTGAAGTCGTCTTCTCCTGCTCTATCCCTCCACCCGACCAAGCATGATGCCCTTTTCCAAGGACTGGTCTTTCTTAGCCACCTGCCCAAAATATGTGAGATGGAGTTTCAAAATCCTAGCCTCCAAGAAAAAACTTGGTTTCATTCACTCGAAGACAAACCTATTTGTTTTCTTGGCAGTCAATGATATGGTCAAACCTCTTCTCCAGCACCACAATTCTTCTTTTGTCATCTTTAGTATTTGCCCAGCTCTCTGATACTTAACAAGTAATTATGAAGGCTGTGGCCTGGATTAGGCACACCTTAGTCTCTAGATTGACATCATTGCTTTTCAGTATTCTGGAGAGGTCCTTGACAGCAGATTTCCCCAATGCAGTTACTTTTCCTTTATTTCCTGACTGCTGGTGTTAAGAGTATTGATTGTGGAGTTGAGCAAGCTGTAATTGTTAACAACCTCAATATCCTTTCCATCCATCATGGCATTGCCAGTTGGCCCAATGGTGAGAATCTTTGTCTTCTTAATATTGAGCTTCAATCTATGTTGAAGACTACATCCTTGATCTTCTGCAGCAAGCTCTTCAGGTTTTCTTCAGTTTCTACAAGCAAAGTTTTGTCCTCTGCATAACAGAGATTGTTGATGAATATTTCCTCCAATTGTGATGCCACATTGCTCCTCATAAAGCCCTACTTCCAGGAAGCCAAAACAAAGAGAAAAAAACCAAGGAGTTAAGGAGGTGAATAGAAAATTTCAAAGGGCATCTCAGGAAGACAAGGCACAGTATTGTAGTGAAATGTGCAAGGCGCTGTAATTGGAAAATTAAAAGGGTAAAATTCTCAGCATTTCTTAAGCTGAAGGAACTAAAGTACAAATCCAAGCTGTGAGTTGCAATGCTAAAGGATGCTATGGACACAATATTAAATTATTCAGGAAGTATTAAAAGAAGATGGAAGGAGTATACAGAGTCATTGTACCAAATAGAAGTGGCCAACACAGGAGAATTTCAAGAAACAACATATGATAAAGAGGCAATGGAAATGAGAGAAATTCAGTCTGCTCTGAAGAACTTGGCAAAAAATAAAGCCTCAGGAATTGACGAAATTGATGTATTTCAGCAAATAGATTCTGTACTGCATGCGCTCAAAAAGTTGTGCCAAGAAATCTGGAGAACAACTACTTAGCCAACTGACTGGAAGAGATCTGTATTTATTCCCATTCAAAAAAAAAAAAGGTGACCCGACAGAGTGTGGAAATTATTGAACAATATCACTAATATCATATCTTAGTAAAATACTGCTGAATGTTATCTAGAAACAATTAGAACAGTACATTGACAGAGAACTACCAGAAGTGCAAGCTGAGTTCAGAAGAGGTCGTGCACTAAAGACATTATCATCAATGTCAGATGGATCTTGGCACACCGTCAAATGTCTTTGCATAGTCAGTGAAACACAGACAGATATTCCTCTGGCTCTCTTTGCATTTGGTCAAAAGAAGTATAAAATTACAACGTAATCTGATAGTACAACTAATAATAGACCATTCAAAAATTATCTTATGGGCCACACTATCATGCAAAGAAACCATAACCATTTAAGTTACTCATTGGAAAACTACAATTTATCAACTGGTATGATTATATAAAATAACTACTTGGGAATTATGGGAATGTCACTTATGTGAAACACTCCTTCTATGGTTTCTGATTAATTAAATCTGTAGTAAAAATTATCATATTTATTTACAGGCTAAGAAAGAATGAGATAATATTGTCTAAGCCAGTAAAATGGGATTTGAGATAATATTTCAGCAAAATCCAGTACCTTTAATTCATGAGCGTACCTCAAGAAATGTAAAAATGTGCCCTATTCGTGGATAGTAAGACTCAATATTGTGGAAATGACGATCCTACCAAAAGCAATCTATATGTTCAACACAATCCCAATCCAGATACCAAATTAATTTTTCAAGGAGATAGAAAAGGAAGTTGTCACGTTTATTTGGAGAGGCAAGAGACCTTAAATAAGTGAAACATTTCTGAGAAACTGAAATGAAGTGGGAGGCTTAGTACTCCCTGACCTCAAAATCTACTACATAGTGATAGTAACCAAAAACAGCAAGGGACTAGTACAATAGCAGGCACATAGAACAGAATTGAGAACCCAGAGATGGACACAACTATCTATGATCAATTGATATTCAACAAGGAAATAAATCCTATCAAATGGGTAGATGACAATCTCTTCAACAAATGATACTAGTAAAACTGTACTGCTATCTGCAAAAAGTTGAAACAGGATCTACATTTCACACCATACACAAAAATTAACTCAAAGTGGATGAGAGACCTGGGAGTAAAACCCCAAACCATAAAATTCATAATAGACAAACTGAGATCAAACTTAGAAGGCCTAGTCTGTTGTATTAAAGAGGCTGCCAAATACAGCCAGAAATGCACAGCCTGAAGAGGATAAAATTGATACATGGAATATTCTAAAGATTAAATCCTTACGTGCATCAAAAAACATTTTCCAACAAGGTGAAAATAAAACAGGGCGACTGGGAACAAACATTTGGCAATACCATTTCTGACAAGATTCTTATACTGAAAGTTTATAGAATACTCCTGAGTCTCCACAAGAAAAATACTGATAACCCAATTTCGAACTGGGCAAAAGACATAGAAAAAGTTTTCACAGATGAAAACGTTCTAAATGCCGACAGACACATATGAAGAAATGCTCAAAATCACTGGCAATAAGAGAGATACAAATAAAAATCACCATGAGATAGCATCTCACTCCAGCAGCAGTGGCGAAGTTTAACAAAATGGAAAGTATTATGTAGGAGAGGATGTGCTGAGATAGGAACTTGTATATTGTTGATGGGGTTGTAAAATGGTACAGCTACTCTGGAAGGCAATTTGGTGTTTCCTCAAAAAGCTGAACACAGAAATTCCATATTACCCAGATATTCCATTGCTTGGAATATACCCTGAGAAAATGAGAACTGAGACACAAATAGAGACTTGTACAACAATATTCATAGCATTGTTATTCACCATCACAAGAACATGGAAAAAGCCCAGATGTCCAACCACAAACGACTGGATTGAGAAGTTGTAGTGCATTCATACAATGGAATAGTATGCAGCATACAGGAGCATGATTTTGTAAACTATTATCTAACTTGGGAGGGACTGGAGAACACTATTCTGAGTGAACTAACTCAGTCCTACAAGGACAAATTATGTATAAAACCATTATTGTAGAATGAGTATGAGGATCCAAGAGGGAGAGGGTGGAAGCAGACAGCTGAGAATGGGCCTGGGGAGGGCAGGAGAGTGTTAATCATAGGGTTATACAATTCAATGAGTGGATAGAGGGTGTGAAAGAAAAGGGAAAGCTTGTGTGAAAAACAATGTATTCAAACTTTGTAAATATCAGTATAAAAAATATTAAAGAAAAATATATGTAATTGGAAAAAAATGAAGCTTTTAGTGAGTATTACTTCTATTTTCCAACTGGCAATAAAGACATATTTTATGTTTTATAGATTTTGAACTTCTACATGGTTTCCTAGATATTAATTTACCAAATTTTCAAAGCAAAGCAACTATTATGACAAACATTTGTCACCTACTCCACTGTGATGCTCCCCCACAGTTATTCTCACTTAGGCAATGCATTTTCAATCAGTTCTCAAATGGACTAGTTTTAAATCCATATTTCAATTTTGCATTTTTATTTAGAATATACCTTATCCTCCAGCCAAGTAGAACATTTCTTTGGCAAAAATGTTCCACTTTTGCATTTCTCCTTGCTTTCTCTCCTCTTTATTATTTTTTATGCCTGCATGTTAACCTCAATCAATACAAACTTTATTCAAGTCTGTTGAACTCGACTGCTTTCCATCTTCCAACAACACAGCACAAGGAAAACCCTCTTGATGAGTCTAAAGAATCTCAGAGTTTTCGACACAGAGTTCCAGTCAATCAGTATCAAACTGTTTCATTAGGTTTACCCATTCCTGGGAGCTTTGGTGGCTTAGTGGTTAGGAATTGTTTTGTCAACTCAAAGGTACGTGATTCAAATCCACCAGCTTTTCCATGGGCAAAAGATGAGCAGTCTTCTCGTTTGCTATTTAAAGTCTCTGAAAACTCACTGGAGGATCAGTTATAGGTCGGTTCTAACTTGAGGGTACACAGCAACAGTCTTTCCCTCAGAACTCAAAGATGTTAGCACATCTAAGCAAGGTAAGCTGTAACTTGCTTCTTTGTACTAATTTATGAGTCTGTGTTTTCATTGCTTTCAAGTTGGAACCAATGCATAGGCTCAAATATACTTTGTTTCTGAACTTCAGTGGTGTGGAGAGCTCTCGGTGTAAAGTCTGTAGAGACTCTCACTACTAACCCTCAGATGGCATTTCTCTAGTCGTTTGAATCCACCAGTGACTGTTCAGGAAAAAATGGGCAATGTCTTCTCAAGCTGTTTGCTGCCTTGATAACCAGCTTGAATGTCAGCTATGAGTTGATTCTGACGAGTTTGAGGTATTTGATTTTTCAGGTTTGGGTTTGTTTTAGTTGAGCACATCTGTATGTTAAGGAAGGAATTGGTTTAAGAGTCGATTCTGAGCTCTGGAGATTTTATACATGGCAGAATGGAAGTGTGCTCTGTAGTGTTGCCAATAATTTTTTTTTTAAAAGAGGTAAATAGCAATACATTTCTAAGCCAGAAATTCAGTCCTTTCTTTAGCTGATGAGTCTGCTGTCTGTACTTCCAAGGCATTATGTTGAAGGCAGGATTGTAAGACATTCACAAGTAGGATAAAATGGCTAAGAGTCAAGCTTTTGACAATAATTTAAAAAAGATAAATCTGTTAGGCTGAAAGCTTGTCCAGTTGTGTGCTCACGTGAACAGAATTTGCCCAATGTGTTATGACAATATTTGTCAACTATGGCTGTGGAAAAAAATTACCTCAGGAAACTTAAACATTATTAATGTCTTGATCTTGTGGCTTAGTGAGTCCCGAGAACATCAGTATTTTCAACACAGACTTCAAGTTAATCAGTACCAACCTGGTCTACTGGGTTTAGTCATTCCTAATCTATTCCTCCTTTTTTTTTTTTATTTAATCATTCTGGAATATAAGCTTGACTCTAATTTTAAAGCAATTTGTTTTATTCACAACCGGTTACTTTTCTATATCTACGAGGAGTTGTAAAAACTGGTATTCACCTTCTCAAAAAAAGAAAGATGAGCAAATTTTATTTTTTAATACTCGAAAGCTAAGTAATTACTGCCCTCACTTATATTTTTTTAAATGACAAGTATAATATTTAATAATGTTCTTTTATAGCATAATTTTTAAAAAACAAAAACAAAAAACCAATACTTTGTTTAATTTCCTTTTCCGCCTATTTAGATCAATGGATTATTGAACAGCCTGGGTAAAATAGAAAAATCTAGTAATTTCTGTTTTGTTTTGTTTTGTTTTTCTTTTATTGCTTTATTTTCTGCTTGCCTTTGAAACATATCATAATGTAGTTTTAGAATTTTTTTTAATGCACTTTGGGCTCCTTATACATTGCAGGGAGGGAGTTGAGATGTTGGATCATCAATGTGATTTTTTTATTATTTAAAAAAATCTTTGAATTTTTTAATAAGAGGCATCAGCTGGGGTTCTCTCATTGAGGAGTACTGAGTCTCTAAAAGTGATTAAAGATCAATTGCCAGAGAATTTCAATTGAAGCTTCCTCTAGCCATAGCATCCCTACCCCTATTTTTTACAATCACATCAAGGGACAGAATTTTTTATTTGTTTCTTTATTTAATTTATATTTGTTTTGTCTTCAATGCTAAGTAAGCAAATAAATAACAAGAGATGATCATAGTTTGTAAAGGCCAGCTGATAGTGAACACAGTCTTTTAAGGTTTAAAGATTTGTCTCAAAACTCTTTATCCATGATCACACATTTTCTAAGCATGGATCTTTTTAGTGAGTTGTGTGTACTGACTATTACTCAAAAACTCTTCTTCTACAGTAATAGTGACTTATTGGATGTTATTGACCTCTGAAGTGTGGCAAATCAACCTGCAAAAAGCAATGACCATAATATAATTACATTGTTCCTTATTAAAATGTTCAGTCATTTGCTACACATGCACAGTTCATGGTTATGGAAAAGAGTAATTTGTTAAATAATATATTTATCCAGTTATACATAATGTGATTTAATCAGTACATTATATGAAGATTTCAGATATAAGGTATCTGAGATTATCAAAATGAATTATGAACAGTTTACAGTCATCAAACTCTCATGGGGGTAGGGAGCTATAAAGAGTTGCCCTCTTTTATAAATTTCTTTTAGTTTTTAGCTGTATCGAAATATCATTATTTTGAGAACTACTCACCATATCAAACAACAGAATAATAGCTCTACCTCTAGGGAGCTCTGGTGGCCTAGTGGTAAAAAGCAATGTTGCAATCACAAAGGCACGCAGTTCAAACACACCAGATTCTCCTTAGGAGAAGGAATAGCAATCTCCTTTCATGAGAATAACTGCCTCAAAAATACTCTTCATAGGGTTGATTTGACTTGATGTTACGCAACAACAACAATAACTGGGGGGGGGGAATACAAAGTTACTGTAGGGATTTAAGATTCAATTTCCTCACATTTTAAATTTATGCCATTTGAGAATCATATGCCAGTTTATTTTTCTTGGACACTCTCGTGGTGGCTTAGTGGTAAGGAGTTGTTCTGTCAGAAAAAGGTACACAGTTCAAATCTACCAGCTGCTCCCGGGGAGAAACATGGGCAATCTCCTCCAACGTGAAACCTCTGTGAACCTGCTGAAAGTTTAGATATGAGTAAGTTTTGATTCGGCAGTACATAACGACCATAACAATAACAACATTATTACTAGCTGTTCAAGGCAAGTTCAATCATTTTTCTCATATTAAGTATTGAAATTAGCAGTAACATCTTTCAGACTTGATTTGATATTTAATTAAAACTATGACCTTGTGCTGCTATTCAGTCATAGTTATAATCCAATTTCTTGCATGAGGCTCCTAAAAGAACTTACTATGCCTCGTCTGAGACTCCATTCAAAACTTGAACCTATAGTTTCCCCTCATGCTCAGTATTACTTCATTTCAACAAAATTTTAAAAATCAATTATGTTTTAACTTTGCTGAGCATGACTCAACTTCCATGAAATTTTAGAAGCTTGGCTCAAAATACAAACACAGACGCTAAAACTTACAGAGTAGATGCTGTTTTGAATATAGTATATAATTCTAACAAGAAATCATTAAAAGGTGAAGACAAAATAATAGACATTTTTTTTAATTTACTCAAGATTATAAAAAATTTTTGGAGATTTTTGTTACTGATAGAGAGGGTAAAGAGATTGATCATGAAATTAGAGCTCTGGTAGTGTAAAGATAACAAAATTCAAAAATTCACAGTTTCAAATAGCTCCACAAGAGAAAGATATAGCAGTATGTTTCTATAAATATTTACAGCCTTGGAAACCATATGTGTCAGCTCTACTCTGCTCTGTAGAGTTACAATTATTTGACTTGACTGGGTTCAGTTTGGCTTTGGGTTTTTGGGTTTTATTACATTTGTGTTTGATACTAAAATAACCTGGTGTGTGTGTGTGTGTGTGTGTATATATATATATTCCCCAAAGAACCTCAAATAATGCTTAATGAGCCTCAGAGCTTAATTTTAGTGCAAAAAAACTCCCTAGCCATACTATCCAAACTGTAAGCTTAAAAGCAGTTAAAAGTGACAACTAATGAGAATTCTTATGTCACAAGATAGTAAGTATTATATATAGACCTCAAGGACACTGGATTTAACATTAAATTATCAGAGACTCTCTTGGCAGCAGGGGTGGCATCACATGCCTGCAGAAACTCTATGAACTTTGATAAATATCGATAGCTGTAGGGGGGGTTCAGGCCTTTAGTTCATAGGGTTGCTATGAGTCATGCTGGACATGAAGGTGATCAACAACAACAATCTAAGACTAACATAGTAACTCTGTGGCGTTCTGGAAATTACTTGGCATCATGTTCATTGGAAGACTACACTAAACTGTCCTATAAGAGCCAGCAACTTCTTGAGTATAGAGCCTATAATTAAAAATATTTACTTCTTTCTCTGTAGGAAAAATTGTGACTATCAATGTTATTTTTTTAAAAAAAAGTCCCTCCAAGATCTGTGGCAATTTTTATCAGAAAAGTACTATATTAATATAACAAAAATAAAATCTCCAATTAGAAAAAAAATTTCAATTTCATTGTGAAAAAATGTGACAGCTTGCCAATCATTGTGCCTACTTAAGAACAGATAGTGCTAATCCATTACACACATCACAAATGAGGTAATGAAATTTTATCAGACACTATAATTACAATAATGGCTGCCCTCAGAGAGATGGGGAAATGGGTCAGAACACCTCCACCCTTTGAAACAGCTTTCTACTGTGATTAAAACTTCAGGCATATCTCTGAAAAATCTGAAGTGAGCCAGATCTACTTGACTGCATGAAAAAATAAATAAATCTTCTAAGAAAAAGTGGAAATACATGTTGCTACATCTGTATGTAGTACTTTAAGTGATGAACAACAAAGCTTAGCTCTTTTTTAATATTTCTAACTTTTTAAACACTTTTTAATAAGAATCCTGGTAAAATTTTGTATGACCCTAAGTTATTTTATCCATGTTTGTTCCCATTCCAAAGAAAGGTGACCTGACAGAATGCAGATTATCTAACAATGATATTAATAATAAAGTAATTAATGATAATAAAGTAAACAATGATAAAAAAGTAATATTAATGATAATGATTCTCACCACTGGACCAATTGGTAGCATCAGGATTGATGGTGAAGAGATTGAGATTATCCACAGCTTCAGTTTGCTTGGCTCCACGGTCAACTCTTGGAACTAGTAGCCAAGAAATCAAAAGCCGTATTGCGATGGGAAAGTCAGCTGTTAGGGACCTCTCTAAAGTACTGAAGAGCAACGGTGTCTCTCTGGAGACTAAGGTGCGCCTGATACAGGCCTTGGTCTTTGCAATCACTTGTTATGCATCAGAGAGTTGGGCAATGACTAGGGAAGATAGAAGGAAAATTGATGCCTTTGAGCTGTGGTGCTGGAGAAAAGTATTGAATGTACCATGGACTGTCCAGAAAACAAACAGATTCATCTTGGAGAGGGTTAAACCAGGCTACTCCTTGTAGGCAAGGATTCTGGGGCTTTGTCTTACATATTTTGGACATGTTGTAAGGAGAGACAGGTCCTTGGAGAGGGACATCATGCTTGGTAAGGTGGAGGGACAGCGCAGGAGGGGAAGACCCTCTATGAGGTGGATTGATTCAGTGACTGGGGTAATTGGGATGGGTGTGTCAGAGGCCATGTGATTGGCATATGATAGAGCAGGGTTTAGGGCTGTTGTACATAGGGTTGCTATGAATCACAAATGACTCGATGGCACATAACAACAACAACAACATCATATGCATGTAAGATTCTGCTGAAAATTGTCCAAAACTGACTGGAACAGCAAATCAATAGAGAACTGCCAGAAGTGCAGGCTGAGTTTAGAAGAGGACGTGGTACAACAGAGAAATAGTATAGCTAATGTTAGCTAGATCCTGGCTGAAAATAGAAAGTACCAGGGAAAGGTCTATCTGTGTTTCATTAACTATGTAAAGGCATTTGGCTGTGTGGATCACAATAAACTGTGGCTAACTCTGAGGAGAATGGGAATCCCAGAACACTAGATTGTGCTTCTATGAAACCTATACTTGGAGCAAGAAGCAGTCATAAGAATAGACCAAGGAAACACTGCATGGCTCAAAATCAGGAAGGGTGTATGTCAGAGATATGTCCTTATCTCCATACCTTTTCAATCTATATGTGGAACAGATCATCCGGGAGGCTGGACTTTATGAGAAGGAATGGGAATTGGAGGAAGATTCATCAACAATATGCTTTAGGCAAATGACACAAACCTGCTTTCTGAAACTGAAGAGGACCTGAAGTGCTTGTTGCAGAAGATCAAGGACTGCAGCCTTAGATATGGATTGAAGCTCAACATCAAGAAAACAAAGATTCTCACCACTGGGTGAATAGGCAGCATCATGATCGATGGTGAAGAGCTTGAGATTGTAAACAGCTTTGGTTTGCTTGGCTCCAAAATCAACATTCTTGGTCCCAGTCGCCAGGAACTCGAGAGACCAACTGCACTGGGAAAGTCAGCTGTCAGGGACCTCTTCAGAGTACTGGTGAGCAACTATGTCAGTCTGGAGACTAAGGTGCACCTAATCCAGGCCACAGTCTTCACAATTGCTTACTATGTGTCAGAGAGTTGGACATAAAAAGAGAATTGATCCCTTTGAGCTGTGGTGATAGAGAAGAGTATTGAACATAATATGGACTAGTAGGAGAACAAACAGGTTCATCCTAGAGAGGTTAAGACCAGGCTGCTCCTTGGAGACAAGGATTCTGAAGCTCTGTCTGACATACTTTAGGCATGCTGCAGGTAGTTCTCAGAGAGGGGCATCGTGCTTGGGAGGGTGGGGGAAAGTGCAAAAGAGAAAGATTCTCGATGAGATGGATTGATTCAGTGACTGGGGAAATGCGGGTTGGTGTGTCAGAGTTATATTATAAGGTTGGCTCAGTATAGAGCAGGGTTCAGAGCTGTTGTACATAGGATCGCTGTGAATCACACATAATTCAACAACACATAACAACAAGTTATTTCATATTCTTTAAAATTTCAAACACACAGTAATTAGAAATCATTTTCTAATATGATATTGGTTTTAAGTGTTATCAAGTTGAGGACAAATCATAGCAACCCTGTGAACAACAGATCCTCTCCTATCCTGTGACATCCTTACCATCTTTGACACACTTAACCTTAGTGTTACAGTAGCAGTATCAACTTATCTGGCTGAGAGTTTTTCCTTCCTTCACCATTCTTTCTAAGCCTGATGATATCCCTCGCCAAGGAATAACCTCTCCTAGCAACCTGCCCAAAATATGTGAGATGAAGCATTATCATCTTTGCCTCCAGAGAACACTCTGGCTGAACTTTCTCCAAGACATATCTATTTTTTCTTCTGGTAGCTTATGGGATTTTCAGTCCTCTTCTCTAAGTCCATAAAATATAACTCAAGTAGTAAAGTTTCTGAATAGCCATCAGTTCCAGTAGATATCTCTGGATCACAGAAGAAAAGGTACACAGTTATGTTTCTCTGAGGGCTACAGTCACTTCAAATTTTAACAACAAATTCAGTCTGACTCTCCAGAAATAGTGGAGTCCAGCTATTCAAAAGTAAGAATAATTTTTCTGGAGAAATAAGGAGAAAATGAAGACATAAAAACAGTGGAAAAATTAAAAGAGAGAGATGTAGATGAGAGAAAAATAAAACTAAAAGGATTATAATCATAAGATCATACATACGCAGACACATGCAATCAAGTTATCCCATATATATATAATACAACAGTACCCACTGTTTTCAATCAGTGAAATTTACTTGAAGCAAAAGTTAATGGTTTTTAGAAGTTTAATGTGTGCTATATTAAGTTTCCATGTGAAAAATTAGTGAGCTTCTGTTAGTATCTCTAGAATCTCTTGGCACTTCAAAGCTATAGAAATTGGAGGAAAATGCATCTTTAAGCTAGTAAAATAATAGGAACGATCTGCAAATCCTACTCAGGGTTTCAAAACATTTCTAGTTATTAATGGTTCATGTTAAACTGTAAAATAGATTTACTGAAGAGTCTCTTCTTAAAAATAATGAGCCCTTAATAAAGGCCTGAGAGTTAAGTATAAACTTGAGGCAAAATAGTCACACATTGTTCTTATTCACTTTTCATTTTAAGAAATTTTATTCTAACGTAAAATATTGGAATAACTTGTTATTAATAGTAAATTATTAGATTATTTAATATCACTGAGATTTTTTTCATCTAAAAATAGTAAAGACAAATTGGTTTAAATATAGTCATTTGCAACAACCTGAAGAGTATAGTGGGGTTGGAGAAAACACCAAAAATAAATAAAGACTATTTTTTTTTAAATTTCAGGATATAGACTGAAGTACAATGCTAACAATTATGATACCTATGTGCATACAAGGAAGGTCTGTTTCTACCACTACTATTTACATTTATGAGGGAGCTCTGGTGGTTTAGTGGTAAGAAACTGCACTGCAATCTGAGAGGCACACAGTTCAACTCCACCAGCTGCTCCTCAAGAAAAGGATAGGCAATCCCCTCCTGTGCAGTAAACTGCCTCTGAGACCCACTAAAGGGTCAGCTCTCTGGACCAGTTCTGACTAGAGGGTACACACAACAATAATTTATATATTGTCTCTGTCTCAAGAAGTCTCAAGCATAGATTTGGACTACACACTAATGAACAAGACAAAGAGGAATTTTGGGATGACATAAAGGAAATTACACAGAAAAATAAAACCTATTTAAAAGAGAGGGAAGAAAGAAAAGACCAAAATGTATGTCAAAAGAAACAGACATTTGCTGTAAAATGTAGTTAAGTTTATAGGGGAAGAAAAAAATTGATGGAGTGAAAGAGTAGAACAGAAAATTTTAAAGAGCCACTCAGAGACAAAAATATGTAAACGGTAAGAAAACTAGAAGGCAAAAACACGTTCCACTTTTTTTCTAACTGAAGGACATCAATAAAAAGATTCAAGCCTTTGTCATTCTAGTGATTTCTCTCCTTCATTTTTTGTGCCCCTTCTCCCTTTCCCCTACCCCTTTTGAATATTTATAAAAATATTGTTCAGTTATCCTTCAATTTTTACAATAATGGTCCTATGTGATATTTGTCTTTATGAAACATAATTATTTCACTCACTATAGTGTTCCTTAGATTTTTATGTTATATATTTTTACATAATGGTATGTCTTTGTGCTATGTATTCCATTGTGTGAATGTAGTATAATTAATAATTTATTTGTTTATTGATGAACATTTAGACTGTTATCATTTTTTTGTTTCTGTGGATAAAACTGCTCTAAACATATGTGTACATGTCTCTATTTGTGTTTCATTTATTTCTCACTTCCCTGGGGTATATTCCTAGAAGTGGAATAGCCAGGTTAGTGGGCAGATGAGGTTTAGGAAAGTTTCAATGGGTTTGAAAAAATGTCTTAATAGGCATGTTTTTGTTATGTGCCATCAATTCATCCATAAACCATAGTGACCCTATAAAAATTATTACCATTGTTTCTTGTTCATATAGTACTATATGATTTTTTTCAGTGTTAGTCAATTCTTCTTGGTATGCTAATTCTGTGTATTTTGTCTTTCTTTTTGATGTTTTCTGGGTCATTCAATATATTGCCCATTGTTGTTGTTATGTGCCATCGAGTCACCTGCGACTCATAATGACCCTATGTACAACATCCCTGTACCATCTCACTGCCTCCGACACACCTAGCCCCATTACCACAGTTACTGAATCAATCCACCTCACAGAGGTTCTTCCTCTCCTGCGCTATCATTTCACCCTCCCAAGAATGATGTCCTTCTCCAAGGACTGGTCCCTCCTTACAACATGTCCAAGGTATGTCAGACAAAGCTTCAGAATCCTTGCCTCCAAGGAGCAGCCTGGTTTAACTTTCTCCAGGTTGAACCTGTTTGCTTTCTTAACAGTCCATGGTATATTCAATACTCTTCTCCAACACCACAGCTCAAAGGCATCTATTCTCCTTCTATTCTCCCTAGTCATTGTCCAACTCTCTGATGCACAGCAAGGGACTGAAAAGACCATGGCCTCTATTGGGCACACACACAAAAGAATATCGCCCGTACCATCTTTAAATATTGTAACTCTACGAGCTCTGGCGGCCTAATGGCAAATAGCTACACTACAATCTCGAAGGCATGCAGTTCAAATCTACCAGATGCTCTACGGAAAAAGAATGGGCAATTTCTTCATGTGCAATTGATTACCTCTGAAAACTCAGCCATGGGTTGGTTCTGACTCTTTGATATACAACAATACAACAACAAGGATTAAAATTGTCATTCAGTTCTCTCAGCTTGAGAAATAGAGTTCTTCCCCTTTTATTTTCCAATTCCAGCTCTCTGCACATTCTATTATAATACTTTTCACGAATATAAAATTTTTAAAACATAAAAAAATTTATGGAAGTATCAAATAAACTAGAGCCAATGCTAGCAAAGGAAGAAATTAAGTTGTTAAAGGTTGGCAAAAAATAAGGTCCTAGGAATAGATGGGATACCAATTGACATATTTTAAGTAATAGATGCAACAGAATGTGGAAACTATTGAACAGTGTATGTCATTAAAATCACATGCAAGCTACTGCTGAATATCATTTAAAAAATAGCTAGAACAGTACATACATAGGGAACAGTCAGAAGTTCAAGCAGGATTTAGAAGAGATCTTGGCAACAGGCTTATAATTGTTGATCTCAGATGGATCCAGACTGAATGAAAAGAATACCAGTCTATTTATGCTTTATTGACGATGCCAAGTCATTGGACTATGAAGATCATAGCAAGTTATGGATAACATTGAAAAAAATGGGAATCCCAGAGTACTTAATTGTACTCATGTGACACCTATACCTAAATCACGAGACATTGTGCAGATATAGCAAGGGAACAATTTGTTGTTATGTGACACCCAGTCACCTGCAACTCATAGTGACACTATACAAAACAGCCCTAAACTCTGCTCCATCTTGATAAAATTTCATTATCTGTGACACACCTACCTCCATTATTCCAGTACTGAGTCAATCCATCTCACCCAGGGTCTTCCTCTCTCCAACACTGTCCCTCCTCCCTTCCAAGCATAATAGCCTTCTCCAAGAACTGGTCCCTCCTGAGAACATGCCCAAATTATGTCAGATGGAGCTTCAGAACCCTTGCTTCAAAGGAAGGGCCTGGTTTCACCAAACCAGGCTGAACTTGTTTATCCTCTTAGCAGTCCATGGTATATTCAATACTCGTCTCCAGCACCACAGCACAAAGGCATCAATTTTTCTTTTATTATTCTTAAGCATTGCCAAGCTTTCTGATGCGTAGCAAGTAATTGTAAAGACCTGGATCACTCTGAATCTTTTCACTGTTAATTCTTTTTTAATTTTTTAAGTTTTTTAAGTTTTTTTACATTACTCTGATTTATTTACAAAGTTTGAATACATTATTTTTCACAAAAGAGCCTTCTCATTTATTTTACTCCATCCATGCATTTAATTGTGCAGCTCTATGATTAATACTGTAGCCCCCCATCCTCATCCTTCTATCTCCACCCTCCCCCACCATCATACTCGTTCTACAATGATAGTTTTATACAGTATTTGTCCTTATGGGACTGAATTCGTTCACTCAGCATAATGCTCTCTAGCCCCTCCCAACTTAAGTAGTATTTTACAAAATGATTGCAACTGTACACTGCATAGTCTGTCACTGTATGAAAGTCCCAGAACTTCTCAATCCATTCATTTGTGGTTGGACATCTGGGCTGTTTCCATGTTCTTGAGATGGTGAATAATGCTGCTATGAACATTGGTGTACAAGTTTCCATTTCAGCCTCAGTTCTCATTTTCTTGGAGTATATTCCAAGCAATGGAATAGCTGGATCATATGGAATTACTATGTTCAGCTTTTTGAAGAAATGCCAAACTGCCTTCGAGAGTGGCTGTAACATTTTACGATCTCACAGTGTAAGAGTTCCTATTTCATCACATCCTCTCCAACATTAATTACTTGCTGTTCTGTTAAACTTTGCCATTGCTACTGGGGTAAGATGGTATATTTCATAGTGGTATTGATTTGAATCTCTCTTATTGCCAGTGATTTTGAGCATTTCTTCATATGTCTGTTGACCATTTGAATATCTTCCTCTGTGAAAATTCTTTCTATGTTTTCTGCCTATTTTGTAGTTAGGTTATCAGTTGTTTTCTTTTAAAGTCCAGGAATATTCGATACACTTTCATTATGAGACTCTCGTCTAAGTCAACACTTCCAAATGTTTGTTCCCAGTCAGTAGGTTTTCATTTCACCCAGTTGGAAAAAGTTTTTGATGTGCACAGAGATTTATTTAATCTTTAGAAGTTCCTATTCATCAATTTTATCCTCTTCAGATTGTACATTTCTGACTTTATTTGGTAGTCTCTTTATACCACAGACTAGAGTTTCTAAACTTGATCCCAGTCTGTATCTTACAAACTTTCTGATTTGGACCTTTACTACCAAGTCTCTCTTCCACTTGAGGTGATTTTTGTGTATGGTGTGAAATGTAGATCCTATTGCAGCTTTTTGCAGGTTGCAGTACAGTTTTGCCAGCACCATTTGTTGAAGAGATTGTCATTTCCTCATTTGATAAATTTTATGTCCTTGTCAAATATCAGTTTTCCATGGATATCTGGGTCCATTTCTAGGTTCTCAATTCTATTCCACAGATCTATGTGCCTGTCATTGCACGAATACCATGCTGTTTTGGTTACTACCACTGTGTAATAAGTTTTGAGGTCTGGGAGTGCTATATATCCTACTTTTTTTCTCCTCAAAAGTTTTTTGGTTATTCAGGGTCTCTTGTCTCTTTAAATAAACTTGACAATTTCCCTTTCAATCTCCTTAAAAAATTAATTTGGTATCTGTATTGGGATTGCATTGAGTATGTAGATTACTTTTGGTAGGATTGTCACTTTTACAATATTGAGTCTTCCTATCCATGAACAGGGCACATTTTTCCATTTCTTTAGGTCTTTTATTTCATCTTGCAGAAATATTCCATAATTTTCTTTTTATAAGTCTTTCATGTCTCTAGTTAGGTTCACTTCCAAGTATCTCAATTTGTGGTTGGCTATTTTAAATAGTATTACTTTCTTGGTGTCCTTCTCTGAGTTCTCTTTGTTACTGTAGAGGAATCCCTCTGATTTTTGGATATTGATCTTATATCCTGTCACTCTACTAAATTGATCTACTAGTCCTAACTAGTAGATCATTGGTTGACTCTTTGAGGTTCTCTATGTGCACTATTATATTATCTGCATATGGTGATATTTTAACTATCTCTTTGCCAATCTGGATGTCTTTATTTCCTTCTCTTGTTGTATTGCCCTAGCAAGCAAAAAATAATTCACCATGACCAAGTGGGATTCATAACAGCTATGCAAGGATAGTTCAACATAAAAAAATCCAATCAACATAATTCACCACATCAACAAAATAGATAATAAGAAGCATACAATCTTAGCAATTGATGCAGAAAAGGCATTTGACAAAATCCAACACCTCTTCCTAATTAAGACATTTAGCAAAATAGAAATAGAAGGGAATTTCCTCTACATAGTGAAAAGTGTATATGCAAAACCAAGAGCCATTATCACTCTGTAAATTCTTAGTGAAACTGATATATGGGAGAATTTGGGCTAAGTTTTTTGTGTCTCATCTCCAGCCTTTCTCTGCTACTTAGCAACCAGTACATCATTAATAGCTGAATTGTTAGTATATGTCATCATTTTATTGCTAGATAAAATGCAAGACTATCAGATTATACCTTGATTAATTGAATTGTAATTGCAGAAAAGATAATGAAATATGCAAAGAACTGGAATCAGAAAATCAAAATGGCTGAAATTGCTCAGCATTTGTTAAGCTGAAGAGAACTAAAGAGTAAATTTGCTTTGGGCAAATTATTAAACGATCCAGGAATCATTAGAAGAATATGTAAAGAGTATACAGAGTCACTGTACAGAAAATTGTATACAGAGTCACTATACAGAAAATTGTTGGCTGATGCAGAAGAATTTCATGAAACAACATATGAACAAGAGATGTGGTGATAAAGGAAGGAATTCAAGCTGCTCTGAAGGAATTGGTATAAATCAAGGCCCCAGGAATTGGCATATCAATTGACATGGTGTTGGTGTTGTTAAGTGCCATCTAGTCACAGGCAACTCATAGTGACCCCATGAATGAAAGTCCTGGTCACCTCCTGTATAACTTTCATATCTCTCCAGGTTTATAGGGTTTTCAGAGGCAAACTATTTTGGAAGTGGATGTCACTCCAGCTTCCATGCTTGTTGTAATTGGGAGCTTCACCAAACACTGTCCACCGTGGGTCACCATTCTCACATTTGACTCAGTGTCACAGTGTTTGGCTTCACAACAACCATGAGTTACCTCTGTATAGCAAGTGGACATACCAAGGTTACATGACCTGGAAGAATGTTTCACCAAAAACAATTAAAGGCAGGCCCTTGGGCCTGATAGGATTTTAAGTTAGGGTCTGGAATAGGCTCCTCAAGCTCAACCCCACCTTTACTTACCCTTCTTCTAAGGGTCAGGGCCACCCATGCAGCTTTGAAAGCCAAAAAGGACAGGAACATACAACACAATAGACCCCAGAAACTTCCCTTGCCTGACTGCTACCAAGAGGAGCCGCCATGGAGGCACCAGCCATCCCTCCCGCTTAGCCAGCTGACTTCCAGGTTAGAGGGAGACTCCAGTCCCCAAGCCTTGTGAAGGATTTTAAACTAGGGCCTGGAGCAGGCTCCAGCCTAGACATATTTTAAAACAAAAAAAACAAAAAAACAAAAAAAAATCCTTTGACATATTTAAAAAACAAAACAAAAAAAACCCATAAATAGATGCTTTCCTGAATGTGCTCACCAAGTTATGTCAAAAAATCTGGAGGACAACTGCCTGACTGGAACTGATCCATTTGTATTTCCCTTTCCGAAAAAAAGGAGTGACATCCACTCCCTAAACGTCATGCCTCTGGAAACTCTATGAACTTTGATAAATAACAATACATATAGAAAAGCTTCACGTCTTTTGTTCATAGGATTGTTATGGGTTGTACTCAACTAGACAGCAATCAACAACAACAACAACACACAAACAAAGGTGACTCAACAGAGTGCGGAAATTATTGAACAATATCATTAATATCACATACAAGGAAGATTCTGCTGAAAATTACCCAAAAATGACTGGGAGAGCACATCAACAAGAATAGTCAGATTGAAACCTGGGTTTAGAAGAGGTTGTGGTACTAAGGATATTATAACTAATGTTAGATAGATCTTGGCTGAAAGCAGAGAGTACCAGAGGAATGTGCGGAGACTAAGGTACAGTTGATCCTGACCATGGTCTTTGTAATTACATGCTATGCATCAGAAAGTTGGAAAATGACTATGAATGATAGAGAATGGATGCTTTGGATTTGTGGTTCTGTAGAAGAGTAATGAATATACCATGGACTTCTAGAACAAACTAGTTCCTCCTGGAGTGGATGAAACCAGGCTGCTCCTTGAAGGCAAGGATCCTGAAGCTTGGTCTGACATACTTTGGACATATTGCAAGAAGGGACCAGTTGCTGGAGAAGGACATAATGCTTTGGAGGGTGGAGGGACAGTGCAAGAGAAGAAGACCCTCGATGAAATAGATTGACTCAGTAATTTGGGTAATAGGGGTGGGTGTATTGGAGACAGTAAGCTTGGCTCAGAATATAAGAGGGTTCAGAAATGTACACAGGGTGGCTACGAGTTGTGGGTGTCTTGATGGGAGTAGCAACAACAACAACAACATATATTTCAAAGTAATTATTTTTATGGCATTTTCAAGATGCTTATTAAAAACCTATTATTTATTTAAAACTCAAATTTTACCAGAATGTCTTATATTTTCATTTGCTACATCTGTTAATCCTATAGAAAACTATCATGGAAATTAGACTCGAATTCACTTTTATCTACAATTAAAAGATATATCAAAGAATAAGTTGAACAAATATATTATTCCTAATAAAATAAACACATTAAATAACTGATATATCCTGTGTGATGAAAAGTATAAAGCATTTTCTCCTTTAAAGATGGCACCTTGTAACAATTTATGTAGTAAAATAATGAATAACAGAGGCAGAAAATCTGGTCATTTCTGTGGAGTTGTGGAGAAATGACAAATGCTTGCATGATTGCCAATACCCCATTTTCTGGGAAGAATAAGGCAAGAAGGGGTTAAGCCTCAAATCTCCTTTCAGCTTTAGGCCCTAGGACTCCTATTTACTTTAATAGAAATCACTTTTCCCAAGCACCATGCAGGGCTCTGAAACACTGGGTTAAAGGTCATCCTGCAAGTCCAAGAATAATAAGTTTGCAATTTGTACTTTCCTGACCTCTAGAAATATTTTTAGGTGTGTGAGGCCAAAGAAAACAAAGCAGTGCTTTGAAAAGACTGGGGAGCCATCAATTGATCAATTTAAGTAGGATTATCTGATAATTGGGTAAATACATTGTTATTGATGTGCAGAAGGAGGAAGATGTGCCAAGAAAATACTAATGCCTAGGCCTAGATTTATCTGCTAATCCTTGAAAGAGGCAGTTTACTGAGGACATGAGTAATTGCTCTGCTAACAGATTTATTCTTCATTTAGGCCCCATTTGGGGCTTAAGTCCTCCCCTCTCTTTGCAGAAGTTCAAAATGTGGGCTGTCTCCCACTTCCCATACTGTTAGAGTTTGCAGCCACCCTTAAGCATGTCCAGACTTCAATTTCTTAGCTTTAATGCATGCATGTCTTTAGCAGAAAACTGGGGTTGCAGCCAGATGTGCTCTATGTGAATGGACTTTCAGGAATTTTGCATTTGATTGGGCAACCTGGAAAGACTTGCCAATTTCTGTACCCATATATTTAAACACATAGTTTTAAAATAGAGGAAATAGAGGCCTGAGATCAATATTAATACGAAGAGGTCCAGAATAGAAACTAGTCTTGACTTGGTCACTAATTAGGTTTGTGATCTTGATTATCCTTATTACACTGTCTAACTCTTTTGGCTTCTAATTTTTCATTTGTAAATCTAGGGACTAGAACTGAGATTGCTTCCAGCTCAAGCAATTAATGATTAAGTAATTGCTCTTCTGTATTTGTGTTTTAAGTGTGTAGGCTCAATTACTGGAATTTTTTTTTAGATCTCTTTACTACATGGACACATGTTCTTTCAACAACATATACGTTGCTTCTTGTTGTTGGTATTTGCTGCTGAGTCGTCAGTGACTCATAGCAAAACAGCTCTGAACCCTGCTCTATCCTGAGCCAATTTCACTCTCTGACACACCTACTCCCATTATTCTAATAATTGAGTCAATTCATCTTTCCTCTCTTGCACTGTGTCTCTACACTTCCAACATTATATCCTTCTCCAAGGACTGGTCCCTTGGGCAACATGCAGAAGTATGTGAGAACAGAACTTCAAAATCCTTGCCTGCAGGAAGCAACTTGGTTTCACCCTTTCCAGAACAGACTTATTTGTTCTCTTAGAAATCCATGGTATATACAATACTCTTTCCAGTACCAAACTCAAAGACATCAATTCTTCTTCTGTAATCTTTAGTCATTGTCCAGCTTTCTGATGCATAGCAAGTAATTCTGAAGACCATGGTTTGGATCAGGCACACCTTAGTCTCTAGACTGACATCACTGTATCTCAACACTCAGAAAAGGTCCCTGACAGATGCATTCTAAAGTGTTCACTGGGATGTATGTATAAACTAAACTTACTAACATCCAGTGGATTCTAACTCATAGTTATTCTCCAGCATGTTTCCAAGGCTGTAACTCTTAGTGGGAGGAGACTTCTCTCTCCTTTGGGGCTTCTGGATGATATGGATGGAATGATTAGCAAGAGAACATTTCTAAACTATACCACCAGAGGTCTGTGTACGTGTGTATGTGTGTGTGTGTGTGTGTGTGTGTGTGTGTGTAATTTCTCAAGCAAACAATAATCTCTGTAATGATGAACTTTTATTTTCATGTGCTTCTTGATATATTTAGGTGGAGTTTATGCTTCATCTCAGTAGCTGATCTTTTCAGAGACATCTACCAGTCAATCAGTCAGTTCTTAGGAGAAAACATCTCCATATGTGTATATTTATTTGTTTGACTTTGAGTCAGACAATTACTTTAATACCATGAACATTTTAATTTAGAAATAAGTCTTTATGATTCAAAGATAGATTTAGAATCATCATACTGAGAAATTAGTTCTGTTTGGGATTTCGCCCCCCTTCTCAATACATGAAAGACCTTAGTAAGATTAATTTTATTTTGAGGAAAATCTACAAAAATTAATAGACAATCTGTACAAGAAAGAGAAAATAATCATTGTAGTCTCATTTAAAATGCATTTAAGATTGTACTAATTATGATGTAGGCTGTATTTCTCAGAAAATATGTGGCAAGCCAGAGAAAAGTGTTTCTCTCTCAAATAATTGGGTTGACAGAAAGTGAACAAATAGTATGAATGTCAGAAAAAGGCCAGATAATTTCAGAGAGCAAGTAAAAGAAAATACATCAGGAACAAAGATGGACATCACTGTTGGGAACACATCCCTGATCCCTGAGGTCATCTAAGGATCTAGCATCTTTTTTTCTTAAAGTTTTGCATTTCTACAGTAATTCTTCCCACCTACACAGTTGATGCTGGTTTTAATTTCTTCCCAAAATTTCTTTAAATGTAACAAAGTATATAAAGTAACCAGTTACTTTATGTAGAGGTAACTCAGAAGTAGCACATATCATGTCTTCCTACCTCCCATTCTCAATTCATTATCAGAATAAATTCATAGCTGATCCTCCCATGGGCTTCCAAGGCTATAAATCACATATCATTAATTACGGAAAGTTCATTAGTCAAAGCTTAATCACACGATCATCTTCTAATGTTGGGAAATATAATGTCTGGTTAGATTCCATTGTAGTCTACTTCTATCAAAAGGTCTAGTACACAGCGAAGAAACGGAGATCAGATACATCATGCATACATGTAGCAGTCTTCTCTACAGAAAAATACTTCCAAACTAAAAATTCAAACTCACTGTCATGGAAACAGATCCAAATCATGTTGTTGCTGTGTACTGTTGAGTCAGATCCAACTCATAGCTGATCCGCCAGTGGGTGTTCAGAGGCAGTTTTAACTGTACTGGAGGAGATTGCCATTCTCCTACAGAGCAGCTGGTAGATTCAAACTGTGTCCCTTCAGTTTCGCAGCACAGCTTCTTGCCACTAGGCCAGCAGAGAGCCAAAACATAGCTGACCTCTAATTGGCTTTCCATAGCTATAAATCTTATTGGGCTCTCTCTTGAATCTTCTGATGTATTTGAACCACACAGTATAACTCCCAAAGAATTAGGCCACCAGACAGAGCAAGCGCGAGCATGACTTTGAAGGAACCTTTCATTAATAGGAAAAAAAATAAGTAAATCATTCAGCAAAATAGTTTAGGAAAAATTTATATTTCAGATACTGATTTTAGTATAAGTTGTACTTTTTTAAACAATATGAACTTTGCCAAAAAAGCAAAGATATTTGCTTTTAGCATATTTTACCAAGTAGACGTGGCATCCACTTCCTAAACAACATGCCTCTGGGAACTCTATAGACTTTGATAAATGAGGATAGTTATACAAAGTCTTCAAGCCTTTTGGTTCATAGGGTCGCTATGAGTCATGCTCGACTCGACAGCAATCAACACCACCAAGTCTTTTGTCTGAATGCCAACAAAAGCCTGCTGGAATTCTGAAAGGAGGAGTGTTATCTGACTAGGGATGGGAGAAGCTATTCCAGACTCCTGCCAAGTGCAAATCCTGGGCGTTCCAGATGCTACTTTGGATTGAATCACAGAACAATTTTTGTGCTCTTGCAAACTCTATACTCAGAAAGGAAGTAGTCCTCAAAACAGAGGAAGACTACACTGCATATTTCAAAATCAAGAAAGGAGTATGTCATGGATGTGTCCTGTCTTCATACTGTTTCAATTTATATCCAGAACAGATTATTCTGGAGGCTGAGCTTTATGAAGAGGAATGTGGCATTGGTATTGGAGGAACACTCATCAGTAAGTTGCTATATGCAGATGACACAATCTTGATTGTTGAAACTGAGGAGCATCTGAAGTGCTTGCTGTAGAAAGTCAAAGATTGTAGTTTTCAATATGGTTTGAAGCTCAACATCAAGAAGACAAAGATTTTGACCACTGGGCCAATTGGCACCATCATGATAGATGGAGAAGAGATTGAGGTTCTTAACAATTTTAGCTTGCTTGACTACACAATCAACACTCTTGGCACCAGCAGTAAGGAAATTTTAAAGACAGCAGTCAGAAAATCAAAACATGAATTACATTCAGGAAATCTGCAGTCAAGGACCTCTCCAGTGTACTGAGAAGCAATGATGTCAGTCTAAAGACTAAGGTGTGCCTGATCCAGTTCATGGTCTTCCCAATTACTTGCTATGCACCACAGAGCTGGGCAATGACTAAGGATAACAGTAGAAAAATCTACGCCTTTGAGTAGTGGTGCTAGAGAAGAGTTTAGAACAAATGTGTCGGTGTTGTTGCTGTTATGTGCCATCGAGTCATTTGCGACTCATAGTGACGCTAGGTACAAGAGCCCTAAAGACCATTCTATCCTGTGCCAACCTCGCTGTCTCAAACACATTCATTCCCACCATCCACTCACAGAATCGATCCATCTCATTGAGGATATTCCTCTCCTGTGCCATCCCTCCACTCTCCCAAACATGATGTCCCTCTCCAAGGACCAGTCCCTCCTTGTAACATGCCCAAAGTATGTCAGACGAAGTTTCAGAATCCTTGACTTCAGGAAATATTCTGGCATCCCCCTCTCCAGGACAAACCTGTTTGTTCTCCTAGCAGTCCATGGTATAGTCAACACTCTTCTCCAGCACCACAACTCAAAGGCATCAATTCTCTTTCTATCATCCCTATTCACTTTCCAACTCTCCTATGCATAGCACGTAATTGCAAAGACTATAGCCTGGATTAGGCACACCTTAGTCTCCAGCCTGACGTCATTGCTCTTCAGTACTCTTGCAAGGTCCCTCACAGCTGACTTTCCCAATGCAATTCATCTCCTGATTTCCTGGCTGCTGTTACCAAGAGTGTTAACTGTGGAACCAAGTAAACTAAAATTGTTAACTATCTCAATCTCTTAACCATCCATATTGATGCTGCCAATTGGCCCAGTGGTGAGAATCTTTGTTTTCTTGATATTGAGCTTCAACCCATATTGAATACTGCAGTCGTTGACCTTCTGCAGCAAGCACTTAAGGTCCTCCTCAGTTTCAGCAAGCAGGGTTGTGTCATCTGAATAACGCAGGTTGTTGATGATTCTTCCACCAATCCTGATGCCACATTCCTCCTCGTACAGCTCAGCGTCTCAGATGTGAAACTAAGTTTCTCCTTGGATGCAAGGATTTGAAGCTTTTTCTCAAATACTTTGAGCACATGTCCAAGAGAGACCAGCTCTTGGAGAAGGACATCATGCTTGGAAGGGTAAAAGGACAGCGTAGAAGAGAAAGACCCCGGATGAGATGGTTTGACACCGTAACTGGGGAAATAGGGATAGGTGTATCAAGAGTCAATGATATTGGCTTAGTATAGGGCAGACTTCAGAGTTGTTTTACACAGGGTCTCTGTGAGTTACAGGTGACTTAATTACACATAACAATATCAATGAAATCTTTTTGGTATTGCTAAATCTCTGATTCTTGAGCTCTGATTCTTAAGCTCTGATCCTGAGCTTGAGTAATTTTCCCAGTCTGTTTATCTATGAATGAAAATTGATACATTTAATCCTAACTAGATATGTGTTGTTTTTGTTGATTGCCTCTGAGTCCAGCACAACTCATAGAGACCCTATGAACAAAAGACCTGAAGCCCCTCTACAACTATCAACATTTATCAAAGTTCATAGAGTTTTAGGGGCATGTCATTTAGGAAGTGGATGCCACTCCTGCTTCCTACACCTAATTTACATTTAATCTTAACTAAATTATATGTTACACAATATACCATATATTTTTGATAATACAGGCATATTTCTTCATAGAAAATGAAAAATTCTATTTTAGGGATGAAATACTTTCACAATATTCCTCTCTCATAGCATTCATGTTCTTTACTACGCAAATGCACTGTTCTTGTTTTTCTCTGAGCAATCTTTGTTTATATTTATATTGTAGAATGTTATAGCTGGTCAATTGTCTGAGTATAGTTGTTGTTATGTGATTTCCAGTTGACTAAAACTGACAGCGCCCCTATCACCAGCAGAAACTTTACCCTATTCTGTACCATCTTGATGCTTTCCACTCATCTGTTGGTTGACCATAGTAGGTAATGTGTTAACATTAAGCACAGCTTTTCCTATTTTTATTTTTAAAACATTTTATTTTATATTGGTTTGCTTACAAATGACAATTCATTTTATAAGTACAGCTTTTTCTTGTTGACATTTCATGGTAATTGATCAGGTTAAGAAGTGACCGTGCCCTCAGTCAGGAGTAAATTCTGAAATAAATCAGGTCTACATCTGTACAAGTACAATCCTACATCAGAATCTGTGGACATAAGGCTATGAGGGGGCAGCTATATCTAGAAAATAAAACTAAGAATAGTAAGTGTTAAAACTAGTAATGTTCTTGCTGTTGTTGATTACCTTTGATTCAAGCATGACTCATGGTGACCCTATGAACAAAGAGCCTGAAGCTTCTCTACAACTATCGACATTTATCAAAGTTTATATAGTTTCTGGAGGCATGTTATTTAGGAAGTGGATGCCACTTCTTCTTCCAAAACTGTCATAGCATGTTATTGTTTTTATGTACCATTCAGTCTCCTACAATGTATAGCAACTCTATGCACAGCAGCTCTGGACCCTCCCTTGTCCTGAGCCAGTCTCACTTTTTCCAACACACCAACCCCCATTGCCCCAATTACTGTATCAATCCATCTCATCCGAAGTCTCCTTTTCCTGCATTGTCCATCCACCCTTCAGAGAATGACATCCTTCTCCGTGGACCTATCTCTCCTCACCACATGCCTAAAGTACTTGAAGCAGAGCTTCAAAATCTTAGCCTCCAATGAGAGACTTGGCTTCATCCTCTTCAAGACATACCTATTTGTTGGCAGTTCATGGTGTGTTCAAGACTCTTCTCCATTACCACAACACAAAGGCATCTATTCTTCTTCTGTCATCCTTAATCATTGTCCAATTCTCTGAAGCATAACAAGTAATTGAGGAAAACCACGGACAGTATTAGGTGC
>NW_006399953.1:5204670-5217205 GCF_000299155.1 Elephantulus edwardii
GCTTCCTGAATGATCTGTTCTGCATACAGATTGAAAAAGTATAGGGACAGGATGCATTCCTGACACACTCCTTTCTTGATTTTGAGCCATGCAGTGTTTCCATGCTCTGTTCGGAGGACTGCTTCTTGGTCCAAATATAGGTTTCATTTAAGCACAATCAAGTGTTCTGAGATTCTCATTTTCCTCAAGGTAAGCCACAATCTATTGTGATCTACACAGTCAAATGCCTTTCCATAGTCAATTAAACATCGATAGACATTCTTCTGGTATTCTCTGTTTTCTGTCAAGATTGATTTTGACATGGGCAATGATGTCCTTAGTGTTGTAACCTCTTCTAAACCCAGCCTATATTTCTAATAGTTCAGTGTCAATGTACAGCTTTTTATCAATGTTCAAGTCTTTTTTGGATAATCTTCAGGAGGATTTTGCTATGTATGATAATAGTGATTCTTGTATGTTGTTGTTGTTATGTGCTGTTGAGTCGCTTGTGACTCATAGGTACCCTATGTACCAGAGCCCTAAATCCTGCTCTATCCTGTGCCAACCTCACCATCTTCAACACACTTGCTCCCACCACCCTAATCACAGAATTGATCTACCTCATTGAGGATCTTCCTCTTTTGTGCTGTCACTCCATTCTCCCAAACTGATGTCCCTCTCCAAGGACCTGTCCCTCCTTTCAACATACCCAAAGTATGTCAGATGAAGCTTCAGAATTCTAGAATCCAAGGAGCAGCCCAACTTTACCCTCCCGGGACATACCTGTTTGTTCTAGCAGTCCATGGTATATTCAACACTCTTCTCTAGCACCACAGCTCAAAGGCATCACTTTTCTTTTTATCATCCCTAGTCACTGTCCAGCTCTCCAATGCATAGCATGCAATTGTAAATCAATTAGTTGGCCAAGTTGTCCTCCAGATTTCTGGCACAACTTGGTGAGCACATGCAGGGCAGCATCTGTTTGCTGAAATATGTCAATTGGTATTCCATAAATTCCTGGGGCTTTATTTTTTGCCAAGTCCTTCAGAGCAGCCTGAACTTCCTACTTTATTACCATTGCCTCTTGATCATATGTTGTTTCTTGAAATTCTTCTGTGTCAGCCAATTCTTCTTGGTACAATGACTCTATATACTCCTTCAATCTGCTTTTAATGCTTCTTGAATCATTCAATATTCTGCCCATAGCATCCTTAAGCATTGCAACTCATGGTTTGAATTTATTCTTTAGTTCTTTCAGCCTAAAAAATGCTGAGCAAGCAGGGCCCTTTGGATTTTCTGGCTCCAGCCCTTTGCACATTTCTCTGTAATATTTTGCCTTGTCTTCCTGAGCAGCTCTTTGAAATTTTCTGTTCTGCTCCTTAACTTCTTGATTTCTTCCTTTTCCTTTGGCTTCTCAGTGCTCTAATGCAATATGCAGAGTCTCTTTTGACATAATTTTCATCTCTTCTTTCTTCTTAGTACTTACTTTTTGCATTCTTCTTGAATGATGTTAACATCTTCCCACATCTTATCTGTTCTTTGTTCATTAGTGTTCAGTGCCTCAAAACAATTCCTGAGATGTTTTTTTTAAATTCATGCAGACAGACTCAAGGTCACATATTTATTCCTGTGAATATGATGTAATCTTCTTTAATTTTAATTTGAACTTGCATATAAGCATTTGATGATCTGTTACACAATCAGCACCTGGCCTAGTTTTTATGGCTGATATTGAACTTCTCCAACGGTTTCGTCCTCAGATATAATCAGTCTGATTCTTGTGCATCCCATCAGGTGGAATCTATGTGTCTAGTCTGTGTTTATGTATGTTTCTTATAAAAGGTATTTGCTATGAATAAATCATTGATTATACAGAATTCTATCACTCTATCCCCAGTCTCATTTCTGTCACTAAGTCCATATTTTCTGACTACTGATCCTTCTTGCTGTTTCCCAACTTTTGCATTCCAGTTACCCACATTATTATTATTAATGGTTCTTGGTTACATATTTGTTCGATTTCTGACTGCAGCAGTTGATAAAAATGATCTATTTCCTCCTCTTTGCCTCTGAATGTAGGTACATAAATTTGAATGATAGTGGTATTAATAGGTCTTCCTTGTATGCATGTGAATATTATTCTGTGATTCACAGTATTGTATTTCAAGATGGATCTAGAAATGGCATTTTTTGCTATGAAAGCAACTCCGTTTTTTCTCACCTCTTAATCTCCAGCATAATGATCATATGATCATGGGATTAAAAATGTCCCATGCCAATACATCTCATTTAACTAATACCCAATATGTCAATATAATGTCAATATAAATGTGTTCCATATCTTTCTTTACAATGTCTAGTTTTCCTACATTCATGCTTCTCACATTCCATGTACAATTGTTAATTTCTTTTTACAACTGTTTTTCCTCGATTTTATTTCCAAAATTGAGGCCTCAACTTCAGTTTCCATATCTGTTAGTCTATTCTTTTTTTTTTAATTTCAATGAACATCTACAGAGATTTTGGAATTCCATTCATTCATTGGTGCACTTTTCTCCCCGCCTCCTCCCCCCCTTCTTCCTCTCCTTCAAAAGCAAAAGAAAAACTCCCTCATTGGTACGCAATCCCCCACACACATCCCCCCCCCCCCAAATATAATCCACTTTGCAACCCTCACTCCATACTCTTATGATAAACATAATGCTCTAAAATATAATACTTTTAAACTATTCTCTCCCTCATAGACTTCAATGTAGTAAACATAATTTATCCAGTTTTTCTAAGTCTTACCCGCACTCCGATGTCAGCCTCATTCTACAACAGTGACACCATATAGCAATTGTCCCTTTGTGACTGAGATAATTCACTCAGCATCTATTCTAAGTGTGCTCTTCTGTACATAAGGTTTTCAAAGGCCAGCTATATTTCAGAAGTGGATGGCCAATCCTTCTTCTTAGTCTATTTTAATTTGGTTATTCACTGTTAGAAGAATATCTGACAGACAAGTATTTTTACCTAGCAGGTGAAAGACACTTCCCTTACAGAAATAACCATATTATTCACTGCCTATCCACCCCAAGCGCATGTGACTTGTCTCTACCCTTTCTATGCTTCCTCTTCATTCCTTGCACACCTGGCTGTCTGGCCAAGCCTTCCCTTCTGCCAACTCTCAATATGATCACCAGTCACTTCTGTGATGTCTTTCACTACACTGCTACTGGTTTCTCATGCTGTTGTCCTTCCCTTGTTTAGGAAGACATACCATCTCATGTACCAACGTCAGAGAAAGATTTTTGCTTGAGGCTCTACTGAGGGAAGATCCTGACCACAAAGCTTCTGCTAAGTTCAGTGACTTACTGTCACAATGTGATCATTCCAAGGTGTGGACAAGTCTCTCATAAACCTTATTTTATCTAAGATTACACTGTTTTTAAGTCATGACATTAAGATACATCGTATAAAAAGTAAACTGCTATTGCCTGAACTGCACAAAATTTGACAGACATTTCAACCATAAAATAGATCACTCTTAGTGATGATAGTAACAATAAGCCTTTACCAGTGGTAAGAAGCTGTGCTGCAATCTTAAAGTCACAGGTATGAATCCATCAGTTTCTCCATGAGAGAGGATGGAAAATCTCCTTCCGTATAATTAATTGCTTCTGAAAATCCACTGGAAAACTACGTGTTTTGCATACATTGTTGTTATACTCCTTCAAGTCTGAACCAACTCAAACCTGATCCTCCAGTGGATTTTCAGTTGTTAACTCTCACATAAAGTGGCCCTGTCTTTCTCCTGCATAGGAGCTGGTTGTTCAAGCCATGTGCTTTTGAGTTGTCAGTGCAACTCCTTACCACTAAATGACCAGAGATTCCTGGCATGTATTAGATCACTTAATTATTGTAACAAATTCAAGAAGAATATGATAAAGCAAATTGATCTCTTACACTAAAGATCTAGACTTTAAAAAAGAGTATTTTCTGTGAAAGGAATCACATGGCTTTACATAGTAAGCCATCTTTTAAAATATAGATTATTGTAGAGCAATTTTAGCTTTGCAGAAAATATTCATTGAAAATACAGAAAGTTTTTATAGGGAGCTCTGGTGGCCTAGTGGCAAGAAGCTGCACTGCAATCCCAGAGGCACACAGTTCAAATCCACCAGATGCTTTGCTGGAAAAGGAGGGACAATCTCCTCCTGTACCAGTCAGATCTGATTTGATGGTACACGCACACAAAATAATAAAATAAAATTTTTAAAAAAAGAAAATATAGAAAGTTTTCATATACATCCTCTCTCATTGGGCACTATTTCTTCCATTATTACCATCTGTTATTTTTTTTATAATGAACTAGTATTGATATGCTAACAGTAGCAGAATTTCATAGTCTAAAGTAGGGTTCTAGTTTTGTCTTGTACAGGTCTACAAGTTTAGCAAATATGTAATGGCATGTACACAGCACCATACTGAATATTTTCACTGTTCTTAAAGTTCTTTGTGTTTTATCAATTCATTCCTCCTCTCTTCATGAACACCTAAAAAAAATACACACATTTATTAAGGAAATGCCATTTATCACTTTGTCTTTTCCAAAATATTACACATAGTTGGAAATATAAAGTATATAGTTATATTTTTCCACAGTGGCTTTTTTTTTGCTTGCTTGACAATATTTGTTTAAATTTTCACTATATGCTTTCAAACATTAATGGGCTATTCTTTTTCAAAGTTGAATAGTACTCCATTTAGAAAACTGATCTTTCATAGCTGATTTGTCCATTCACTTGCTGAAAGAGATCATTAACTTTGAAAGCCTGATTTTTTTTTTTACAAAAATTTTTGGACCTAATCAATGATCCTTACATATGCCATTTTATGGGGTTTTTTTATTGCAAGTAGGATCTCTTAGATGAAATAATTTAAATCTGCTTTCATACCCTACCTCTAACATTTATCTGTGATACTCTTTCCTGATCCCTTAAACTTTTCTCAAATGACATCTATTATTTTCTTTTCCCTCATTTAATTAGAGTTCATTCAGAGGTTCTGTAAGGATAGGTTTATAAATCTTAATTAAAGATTTACTAGTAACCTAAGAAAGTAATCATATATCACAGAATCTCCTACTTATTGTAACACAAGGAATTCTTCATCCTTATGCCAAACAGGGAAAAACCCAACATAATGTTGGGAAAGAGACAGTCAGTGAAAGAGAAGAAGACCCTCAAGGAGCTCGGTTGACACAGTGACTACAACTATGGACTTGAGCATGGCAGAAATTGTGACAATGGCTTGAGATCGGGCATCTGTTGTTTAAAGTGTCTCTGTGAATCATTGTCAACTAGACAGCACCTAAGAAGAATACATCTGAGGATGACTTTTTCAACAATTAAGATTCTGGTTGAGTTGTACGAGCAATAGCTGTATCTACACTATGTTAACCATCTTGATAAGCAAATATGTTTCTAATAATATTTGTTGTTGTGTGCTGTCAAGTCAGAATTGACCCATAGCTTATCCTTCAGTGGGTTTTTAAAGGCAGTTAATCCCAAGGGGGAAGAATACAAAATCTTGTCCTGTTGAACAGCTGATGGATTCAAACAGCATTCATTCCTCTGGAATTGCAATGCAGCTTTTTACCATTAGGCCACCATAGCTCCCTAAAAAATATTTAGAGTGGATAAATATAGGGAAATAGCTATTATATTGGCTTGTTTATGTGCATAGCAACAAAAGACAAACTGAAATTGAAATGTGAAACTAAAGCATCATTAGATAAGATAGTGTTTGAGTTGATAATATAAACTTATGCAGATCTAATGGTAGTACAAGTCTTGGAAATAATTTTCAAAAATTATTCCTTCTCTAAGTAACCTATGGAAAAGAGTAAGTTATTATATCTACATTTCAGAGTACCCAAAAGTAAAGGGATTTTTCACTAATATCTATAACTTAAATTATTGCATTAATTCCTTTTTTCTGCTCAACAAAAGAACATTTTCTGTAAATCACTAGCCCATAGCTAGTTAATAGCTCAATAAGATTTTATCATTTTGATGACTTGTTATTGAACCTGGCTGCCTCAGGAGGCTGGACCAGTGTTACAGGCTTAACTAGCAAATGTTTAATTACCAACTTTATTATCTTCTTATTAATAATAAATACAAGGAAATAGATGTATATAATTACATTGCTTGGTTAAGAGTGACATAGGAACTTAATGTTTGCATTATTGGAATACTAATTTCATTTGGGCATTATTATATTGATACTTGAGATAGTAGCTGTGTGGAAGCATGACTTAATATAATCCTTACATAATCAACAAATTTGGTATAACATCATTAAATAAGTGATCTTCATATAGATAATTGAAACCTTCTAAATGGTATTTCCCTAAATAAACTGCTGTACAATCTTGTCACTAAAATGGTTCATGTTCTTTAACATTTAAGAAGTTATTGTTAAAATAGTTCATTTATGTTAGATATAAAGTGTTTTAAATAAAGGTTATCCTTCTGAAATAATAGTTTGCTTAGTCATCAAAGTCTTTTCATTATAAAACTATTTAAATAAGACTGGCAAAATATGTATACAATTATTTTCATTTAACAATTTTATACATATTACACAAGGAAATAGTTTGCAATTTTCATAATGTATCAGTGTTTTAATTATTTCTGTTCCAATTATTGTGATTCCATTGATCTAGTATCTTTGACCCTCTCCTCACCTTTTTTATCTATAGTCTACAATTAAATCTAGTGGAGGGTCATGATGAGTTGAAATTGACTCAAAAACACTATTTTTACTTTATCTGCACATATATGACCCTCGAGTAGAATTTCATAGGCAATAAATAGGCAATAAATTTTTCTTTCTACAGAGCAACTAACAGATTCGAACAATGTGCTTTTGGGTTACTAATACAACTGCTTATGACTAAGCTTTAAGAGATCCTATACACATACAAACACAGAGATATATACAAATAAATACACACACATAGAAAAAAGATATTAATCTCAGTGAAATGCTTTGAGGGTTTGTAGAATCTCATAGATCCCAAGGCCATGGATTAGACACCAGGATTTATTATTGTTACATGCTGTCAAGTTGACCATGATTCCTAGAGACCTTATGAACAAAATCTCTTATTCTAGTTCTGTCTAGAGCCAAATTCACCATTTCTGACATACCTATCACCATTGCAAATGACTGTGTCAACTTATCTCATCCAGGGTCTTCCTTTCCTGCACTTTCCCTCCACCCATCCAAGTATGGTATCCTTCTCTAAGGGCAGGTGCCTCCTGGCATGTCCCCAAAGTATGTGAGACAGAGCTACAAAATCCTTGCCTCCAAGGAGAAACTTGGTTTCCTCCTCTCCAGGTCACACCTGTTTCTTCTCTTAGCAGTTCATGGTATGTTCAATACCACAACTCAAAAGCATCTAAACTTCTTCTATAATCCTTTGTCATTCTCCAGCTTTCATATGAATGCTAAGTAACTGAGAAACCAGGTACACCGTAGTGTTTTACAGACATTGTTCTTTAGAATTCTGGAGAGGTCCGTGACAGATTTTCTAAAGCAATTCACCTTTTGATTTCCTGACTGCTGGTGCCAAGAGTATTGAGTGTGTATCTGAGCACAGCGAAATTGTTAACATGTCAATCTTTTCTTCATCCATCTTAATGGTACCAATTGTCCTAATGTTGAGAGTTTTTGTTTTCTTGATGTTGGGATATACTCCCTATTGAAGAGTGCAGTCTTTGACCTTCTGTAGCAAACAATTTAACTCCTCCTCAGATTCAGCAAACAAGATTGTATCATCAGTATAATGCATGTTATTAATGAGTCTTCCAGAAATCCTGAAGAGTCTTTCATCAGCTTTTTTTTTCAATAAAGTCAATTCTCCCAAATGATCTGTTCAGCACATAGATTGGAAAGGTATGGAGAGAGGACATATACCTGATGCACTCCTTTCTTGATTTTGAACTATGCATGCTGTGTTTCCTTGCTCTATTGGTATGATGGCTTCCTGGTCTAAATATATGTTTCACATGAGCAAATCAAATGTTCTAGGATTCACATTTTTTTCAATGTTAGTCACAATTTGTTGTGATGCACACAGTGAAATGCCTTTGCATAGTCAATAAAACCCAGATAGAAATTCTTCTGGTACTCACTAATTTTAGACAAAATATACATCTGATATTCATCTATACATCATGATATTCAGGAGCTGACACAATCCAGATCAACATATTAGATGGCAAGTAAATGGCTTTGTAGGTTAACAAATCTGAAATATGTAAGTGATTTATCTGATTTTTGGGGGGTAAAATCCTTGTCTGTGAGATAAGAGGCTCTAAAACTTAGCAACCTAAGACAGACTAGGGAGAAGAATTGGCCATCCACCTCTGAAATAATAGGCCTTCAAAAACCCTACATGTAATAGAGCACACTTAGATTAGGCTAGCAGATATGACACCTGATGCTGAGCCTTTGTAATGGGAAACACAAAGGAGAAGGGACAGTTGCAAACAGACACTAGGGATTGGAACATGGAATGTGAGCTGTATAAATGGAGGAAATTTGGAAACTGTTAAGGAAGAAATGGAATTCGTAATATTGACATACTAGGTGTTGGTGAAATGAGTTAGATTGGCATGGGACATTTTTAATCAGACAGCCATATGATTTACCATGCCAGAAGTGAAAAGGTGAGGAAAAACAAACTCACATTCATAGTTAAAAGGACCACATCTAGATCCATTTTGAAATACAATATCGTGAGCTACAGAAAGTATAATACCCATATGCATACCAGCAAGATTTGTTAATATCAATATTATTTAAATATTTGCATTAACAAGAGCCAAAAGGAATAAATATAAGAGTTTCCACAAATTTAGCAATTGGAAATCGATTAAACATGCAAACAAGATGCATTAATAACAATAGGTAACTAGAAAGCAAATGTTGGGAACAGGGAAGAAGGGTGAGTAGTTGGAAAACATTGACTTGGTGAGAGAAATTAGTAGATGTAGAATTATAGAATTTTTTATAACCAATGATTTATTAATTTCAAATACATTTTATAAGAATCATAAACAGCAACTATACATATGGACCTCACTTGATGATCAACACAGGAATCAGATTGATTAACTCGGTGGAAAAAATTATTGGAGAAGCTCAATAACATCTGTGAAAATGAGGCCAGGCACAGATTGCGGAACAGACCATCAACTACTCATTTGAAAGTTTAAATTGGAGTTAAAGAAAATTAAAGCAAACTTACAAGAATCAAAATTTGACCTTCAGGCTATCCCACCTGAGGTTATAAACAATACCAGGGCAATCTCCTCCTATACCAGTCAGATACGATTTGATGGTACACATACACAAAATAACAACAACAAAAAAATACTATAAAAACCATATCAGGAACAGAATTGAGGCTGTGAAAACTAATGGGTGAATACCAAGTGAGCTGTGAGAAGATATCAAGAATATCGTCCATGAAGAATGCAAAAGGTCATTACAAAAAACAGAGGAGGAAGAGAATATCAAGATGGATGTTAAAAGAGACTTTGAACATTGCACAGCAACACAGAGAAGCCTAAGCAAAAGAAAGAAATCAGGAATTTATGAAGCTGAACAGATTTCAAAGGACAGCTAGGAAAGACAAAGCAGAATATTATAATGAAATGTGCAAAGAGCTAGAGTTGAAAATCGAAAGGGGTGAAATTGATTAGCATTTCTTTTTTTTTTTTGCTTTTCTTTTTTCTTTCTTTTTTTTAAATTTAGGTTGTTTATTTTTCATTTCAATGAACATCTACAGAGATTTTGGGATTCCATTCATTCATTGTTGCACCCTTCTCCACGCACAAACCCCTCCCCCCTCCCTTTTGCTCCTCTCCTTGAAAAGCGAAAGAAAAACTCCCTCATTGGTATACAGTCCCCCCTCACCTCCCCAAACCCCACTCCCTACCCCCAAATATAATCCACTCTGCAACCCTCATTGCTTACTCCTATGATAAGCTGAAGGAACTGAAGAATAAATTCAAGCCTGGAGTTCCAATACTTAAGGATGCTGCACTTGAATGAGTTTATGGAGAACCTATACATGGACCGGGAAGTAGTCCTCAGAACAGAGCAGGGAACCACTGCATGGTTCAAAATTATGAAAGGAGTGTGTCTTGTCTCCATAACTTTTCAATATATATGCACAGCAGATCATTTGAAAGGCTGGGCTTTATGAGGAGGAAAGTGGCACCAGGATTGGAGGAAGACTTATAAACAATCTATGTTACGCAGATAACACAACGTTCCCTGCTGAAACTGAAGAAGACCTGAAATGTTTGTGGCAGAAAGTCAAGAAATGTAGTCTTCAATATGGCTTGAAGCTCAGCATCAAGAAGACAAAGATTCTTACCAGTGGGACAATTGGAAGCACAATGATATATGTATAAGAGATTTAGGTTATTAACAGATACAGCTTGCTCAGCTCCACAATCAAAATTTTGGCACCAGCAGTTGGGAAATAAAAAGGTGAATTGTATTAAGTAAATCTGCTGTCAGAGATCTTGCCAGAGTATTGAGAAGCAATGATGTCAGTCTAGAGGTTAAGGTTGCCCCGATCCAGTCCATGGTCTTCTCAATTACTAGCTATGCACCAGAGAACTGGATAATGATTAAGAATGATAGATGAAGAATTGATGCTTTTGAGTTGTAGTACTGGAGAAGATTCTGAACATATCATGGACTTCCAAGAAAACCAATAGGTCTGCTTGGAGAGGGTGAAACCAACTTTCTCCTTAGAGGCTAGGATTTTGAAGCTCCATCTCAAATATTTTGGCTGTGTGACCAGCAGGGACCAATTCTTGATGAAGGACATAATGCTAGGAAAGGTGAAGGGAGAACTCAAGAGAGGAACACCCCGGATGAGATGAATTGTTGCAGTAACTAGAGCAATGGAGGGAGGTGTATCAGAGTCAGTGAGACTGGCTCAGGACAGGGGAGGCTTCAGAGCTATTGTACAAAAAGCCTCTATGAGTTTCAGGCAACTTGATGGTACATAACAACAACAACAATATAAACAGAAAACTAAATGGTCCAGGAAGCACTAAAAGAAGATGGAATGACACAGAGTCATTATACAAAAAGAATTGACTTGACCAGAAGAACTTCATGAGAGACCATATGACCGATGTTGTTGAACAAGGAAGTCCAAGTTGCTCTGAAGGAGTTGACAAAAAACAAGACTCCAGGAATTCAGGATTTCATGGAATACCAGTTGACACATTTCAACAAACGAATGTAACTCTGGACATGCTCATCAGGTTGTGCCAAGAAATCTGGAGGACAGCTACTTGGCCAATTGACTGTAAGAGATCCACATTTATATCCATTTTTAAAAAAAGGTAATTCAATGGTGTGTGGAAATTATAAAACAATATATCATACGCAAGCAAAATCCTGCTGAAGATTACTCAAAAACAACTGGAACAGTAGATCAGTAAAGCAATACAAGAAATAGAAGCTGGGTTTAGAAGAGTTTGTGGCACTAGGGACATCATAGCCTATGTCAGATGAGTTTTGGCTGATAGTAGAAAGTGTCAAGATACATAATATATTAACTATGCAAAGGCATTTGAGTGCGTGAATCACAACAAATTGAGGCTAACCTTGAGAGGAATGTAAATCCTGGAACACCTGCTACTGCTTATGTGAAACTTGTCCTTGGACCAGAAAGGAGTTGTAAGGACAGGGCAGGAAACACCACATGGTTCAAAACCAGGAATGGAGTGTGTAATGAATGTGTCCTGCCTTCACAACTTTTCAATCTATATGTAGAACAATTCTTCCTGGACTTTTTGAGGAGGAATGAGGCATAAGGGTTTGAGGAAGACTCATCAATAACCTGTGCTACACAGATGACACCACTCTGCTTGCTGAAACAGAGGAGGACCTGAAGCATTTACTGCAGAACATCAAGGATCACAGCCTTAAAGATGGATTGAAGCTTAACACCAAGGGTGGAAAAAAACCAACACAAAAAGCCATTCTCACCATTAAGATAATTGGCAGCACCATGACAAATGGAGAAAAAATTGAGATGGTTAACAATTTCAGCTTGCTCAGCTCTACAATCAACACTCTTGGTACCAGCAGTCAGGAAATCAAAAGACAAATTGTATTCAATAAATGTCACTCCCCCAAGGAAGTTCCCTTTCAATTTATAATTATTTATAGCATATATCATCATGGAATTGATTATATGACATGAGGTCTCATCGAGGCCATGGCTGTCATCACAATTACCAAACTAGATAATCATAGGTAGTCAAGTTAACACACAAGCTTATTCATAAAACTGTATCACTTGTTGATTTGCTACTTATACACACTTACTTTCATCTCATTGACATCAAATTGGAACTGACTCTCTGATCCTCTGTTGGTTTTTCAATGATGTAGCTAATGTAAAAGAACATTTAATTGTGCTAATGTGAAACCTGTACCTGGATCAAGAGGCAGTAGTCAG
>NW_006399953.1:5218123-5221648 GCF_000299155.1 Elephantulus edwardii
AACAACAACAACAACAACAACAACAACAATGTAAAAGATTGTTCATCTTTGTATCTCAGAGTTACTGATGAATTTGAGCTGCCAAAGAGGTACAGTCTTTGGTTAACAGTGAAACATATTACTGGTTATGCACATCTCCTTAAACTATTATCTTAAAAATATGCAATTGTAGATACAATCAATATGTGTACAACCAGAAATGCCTCAATGTAAGCCCTCTATGAGGTGGATTGATTCAGTGACTGGTGTAATCTGGATGGGTGTATCAGAGATGGTGCGATTGACACAGGATAGAGCAGAGTTTAGGGCTATTGTACATAGGGTCGCTATGAGTCACAAGTGACTTGACGGCACATAGCAACAGCAACAACATATAAGGAAGAGATATTCATAACAATTACAGTCTTAATTTTAGCAACTGGTCATATCTTTGACCTTCTTGCACCATCCATTCCCTATTTTCTTTTTCTTCAGGAACAGTTTTAGTTTGTCATGATTCTTTTACTGACATCTACTCCTGTATTTCTCCCCCATACCTCTTTATCACTAATTTTATAATCAAGATTGTTTACAAGTCCCTGACCAACCAGCCAAATAATATGCCACTGCCCATTAATCAGAATATGATCACACATCCGTGAATTTTTTATTCCAAGCAAAGGAAACAAACAGGTGCACTACTTACTAGTCTGCCCATTAGGAAGCATTCCCTTCACTGTCCATCTAAGCGGTCTCAGAAAAGAATGTCAATACTAGCACTAAATACCAAAGGGTATTTGGACTAGTTCATGCATATCTTGTGTGTGTGTGCATGCACACACAGAACCATATTTAAAGTAATCACAAGTTTTCTTTTCCTCATTCAACTGATCCATAGAGAATTACATGGCCATTTAGAGATAGAATATTAGATGATAAGTCTGAAACCATAAGCATTTGGTACACATTTTCATGTAACTCATGCTTTCAAGTCCCACTCAGGGCTGATTTCATATCCATTTAATGATGAAATACCACTGTGTACTTTGAACTTTATGACTCAGTGGGTCAGACAACACCAAGTTAATGGGAGCCTGAAAAGACTTCGAACAGCATTTCTTTCTTCCATTGGCTCTCCAAGTGTCAGTTCATATAGTAAAAATGGTACAGAAGTTTGAATAGCAGTCTGACCCTATTGTAGAGCTTTTTCTTATTTTGAGGCCCACCTAAAGTGGTAGATTTTTTATTGACCTAAAAGACTGAAATATAATACCAAAATAAGTAATGTGTTGCCTTCAAAATGCAAGGAAACCCATGAAACACTGTGTTTTTGAGATATAATAACTTACCTTTCAGTCTAGATGTATTAACTCAACAAATTTCATTGCACTAAGCTGCTAGATATTCCACTGAGATAAAGGTGCCTGAATTCTTGTTGGATTAATTTCGCACTTTCTAGCACACAAATGACTAACCAATAAGGCTAGAGTCACTTAAACTTCTTGCCATGTATGATCAGTATAATGTTGTCGATATAATAGATGATTGTGATGCCTCATGGAATGGAAAGATGATCAATTTTTCTGCAGACTAAGTTGTACCACAGTGCTGAAGAATGGACATACTCTGAGGTCAGAGAGTATAGGTATATCATTAGCCTTGTCAGTTCAAGACAACTGCTTCTGATAAACTTTGGAGTCTAGAATGGAGAGAAAAGCTTTGGCCAGATTCATTAGCTACATACAAGGTATCAGGAATTATGCTAATTTTCTTAAGTAATGAAACAGAATCTGGAAAAATGTTTTTAGAGTCATTATTTGTTAAATTTATGATAATAAAATTTTGACAATGCATTCATTTATTATGCAGGAAAAAATGATGAGTTAAAAGAATATGATGGTATCATACCTGCATCTGTAAGTTCTTCATGCTGGTACCAATCTCTGTAATTCCTCATGGAATGTGACAATGCTTTTGGACTACTAGTTTCTTAGTAGAGGTATTTCTAATGACTTCCATTTGTCTTTCTTCACAATAAAAACCACTACAGCACATGTCAGGTATCTAACTAATATTGGAGTATTGACAGTGGATAAATACATCTATTCCAATTATGGATTTTGGAGAAATTATTATAGGATGATTCTTGTTGACGGGACCTATTTATATCAT
Source organism: Elephantulus edwardii (assembly GCF_000299155.1). Lineage (NCBI taxonomy): Eukaryota > Metazoa > Chordata > Mammalia > Macroscelidea > Macroscelididae > Elephantulus > Elephantulus edwardii. The sequence continues at coordinate 5,220,275 of NW_006399953.1, forward strand.
TGTGAAATATATTTGATAATCTACCCTCTATATAGTAGTATTCACTGGAGTACCTTGTATGCGTTTAGATATTATCCTGTCACTCACAATATTGTATATCCAAACATATCTAGAAATGACTTTTTTAACTATTAAAGCAACCCTAATTTTTCATCATCTTTTCATCTCCAGCATAGTAGATCATATGATCATATGTCTCAAAGGTCCCATGGCGGTCCATTTAATTTTCTCAATACTTAGGATGTCAATATTTATGTGTTCCATTTCATTCTTAACAATATCCAGCTTTCCTATATTCATGGTTCTCATATTTCATACTCTAATCACTATTGTCTGCTTACAACTGTTCCTTCTCCTTTGTGTTTCCATAATTGAGGGCTGCACCCCAGTTGCCATCTCTGCTAATCTAATTGTGCTCTATTGTACATAGGGTTTTCTAAGGCCTACTTTTTCCAAAGTGGATGGACAATCCTTTTCCTAGTCTGTCTTAATTTGAATGCTCAGATGTGAACAATATCTGACAGACAAGCATTTTAAGGAAAAGAGCAGATGAAAGGTATGTCCTCAATTGTAGAAATATCCAATTGATTCAGTGCTGTCCTCACTCTTTATACATGTATCTTGACCCACCTGTGTCCCTGCTCCATCAGTAGTCCCTTTTACTCTCATCTACTCCATTCATCATCTATCTTCCACTATCCAACCCTTGATATAATAGCTTATATCTGAAGTTTTCTGGGTTTCTGTGACTCCAAAAGGTTCAAGCTGCTGTAGTTTCTTATACCGCTATCAGTATCTCTTGAGTCGAGGAGTCTGTAAGTCCAAATACTAAGGACTAGTATTTGGGAAGGTTTCCTATCTCAGACGACTCTGAGGAAAAGGCTTTCCCTTTAACTTCTGCTCCAGGATTAAATATTGCCTCGAGTTGCAATACTTAAGGATGCTTTTCGCAAAATATTAAACGATCCAGGAAACATTAAAAAAAAAACGAGAAGAGTACACAGTATCATTGTACCAAAAAGAAATTGACAGACATAGAAAATACTCATGAAACAACACAAGAGCAAGTGTCTGTGGTAAAGTTTAAGCTGCTCTGAAAGAACTGGCAAAAAATAAGGCCCCTGAAATTGACGGCATACCAACTGACATAATTGAACAAACAGATGCTGCCCTGGATGTACTTAACAAGTTGTGCCAAGAAATATAATGGACAATCACCTGGCTAATTGACTGGAAGAGATCTGTATTTGTTCCTATTCCAAAAAAGGTGGTAAGACAGAGTGCTACAACCAGGAGAAGATAACATAGATGAATGGGACCTTCTAAGACTCAAATCCCTATGCACATCCAAAAACTTCTCCAGTAGGGTAAAAA
>NW_006399953.1:5223358-5234270 GCF_000299155.1 Elephantulus edwardii
TGGACCACAGCTAACTGTGGCTGACACTGAGAAGTATGGGAATCCCAGAATACTTATGTGAAACGTATACTTGGACTAGGAAGCAGTCATCAGAATAGAGCAGGGAAATACTTCATGGTTCAAAATTGGGAAGGGACTCCCATGGATAGGAGGTACTCCATGTATAGGAGGTACACCAGGGATGTGTCCTGTCTCCATACCTTCTCAACCTATATGCAGAACAGATTATCCAGGAGGCTGGGCTCTATGAGGAGAAATGTGGCATCAGAATTTGAGGAAGACTCATCAACAGTCTGCATTATGTAGATGGCATAACCCTGCTTGCTGAAACTGAGTACAACTTGAAGCACTTGCTGCAGAGGGTCAAAGATCTCAACCTTCAATATGGATTGAAGCTCAATATCAAGAAAACAAAGATTCTCACTGGGCTGATTGGCAGCATCATGATGGATGGTGAAGAGATTGAGATTGTTAACTGTTAGGAAATATTGGGGAGGAAGGAGGGCCTCTAGCCAAAACAGATTGCCTAGCTCCAGATAAGTGCAAGCCTCCTAACAGCCTTTAATACTAGGCAGAGAAAGCTCTCCTGTGTTTGGCCGTACTGACTTGAGATAGCTCGCCACCTGGGTAGATGCCTGCCTCATCTATTGAGCTGAGAGTAGACCGCACAAGGCTGAGGTTCTCCTATCCAATCTGCATGTCCCACATCTGCAAGTGCACCCTATCCTGTCTTCCTGTTTAGTTGGTCATATACAAGTGTGCTGAAGGCCCCAATAGAGTTAGTTGAGCTGGACTGACTCTTTGAACAGCTCCCAAAGTGGTGTGTCTCCATTGTGCTTACTCTCATCAGGGTGTTGCTGTTCATTGCCAGTGAATGGACAATGATAAAAGGCACCCCAAACAGGACAGACCTGATGTAGGCTTATCGGGTGAGTACCCTCTGCACTCACTCCCATCAGGGTTTTGGGTGAGTATATCTATGCTCACTCCCATCAGAGAATAGGGACCTGATGTAAGCTTGGGGACCTGATGTAAGTGTAGGGGATCTGACATAGGCTTAGAGACTTGACGCAGGTGGAAGGGACCTAGCATAGGTCTACCTTATTGGGTAAGCATTTCCTTGCTTTAGCAATGGTAATTCAGCAAGTAATTCCTTCTTCTTTCTTCTCTCTTCCTTCTGTGGTTGCCCCTGTCAGAGAGCAGGGAACGTGACGCAGGTCCATCTTATGGGGCAAGTGTTCCCTTGCTTTTAGCCTGGGTAATTCAGGAAGCAATTTTAAATATCCTCAAATAAAGTGTTCAATGTGTTTGTTAGAAAGTGGGGAGGTCAAACTTACACAATCTCAAGCTTCCTCCTTTTGGACAACAGTTGTTAATATCATCCCTTGATTTACTGCCACTCACATCTGTGCAGACTTGGGGCCTAGTAAGCTTTCTAGGATACACCTGCACTTTGTGTTTCCAACTCCTGGGATGGCCCTGTCTTATATTATTTTAGTGATATATAGATAGATTTATGTAAGATTGAATCAGAAAAAAAAACCCACAAAAACAAAACCTGGTGAAACATGATTTTCTTTCCAGAATTATTCTGAGATTTATAACTAAAAGGGAGTTCTGGTGATGTAGTACTAAGTAGTTACACTGCCAGTCCAAAGGTCCTAAGTTTAAATACACCAATTCCTCTGAAGGAGAAATATGGGAAATCTCCTCCTGTGCAATTTATTGCCCCTGAAAACCTACTGGAGGATTATCTCTGAGTTGATTCTGACCTGAAGGTACTTAATAACAAATAACAACAACAGTAATAGAACTATAACTCCTCTTCCAAATTCAAGTAAGAGCACTCTTAGAAATGAGTGACTAGAGTCACTTACCTCCTCTTGGTACAGATAATAGTGAGAGAAGGATCTAATTGCCCTGGTCTTGATTTCTACTCAGTTATGAATTCATTTCACTATGATCCATCCTATTATATGGAAGATACGAAACTCAGTTTATTTTCATTCAGCAGACATCAAGGAGACTTGTGGCTTTCAGTAATATTATACCTCATCCTTAAAAACAGTATTCTCCTAGACATGACTCCATGCTCCTTTCCTCTTAAATTGCTCTCACTTGTCTTGTGAGAAAAGACATGATGATTTATTTCATAGAAAGATTTGGCTAATAGGACCTATTTTAGTAGCTGCTATTGAGTTGATTCTGACTCACATCTTCCAGAATATAGCTGTGCTCCAGAAGTTTCAATGGCTGATTTTTTTTTAAGATGTGTATTTCCAGAATTTTCTCCCAAAGCATATTTGGTTTGCTTTTCCTGGATATTTCTCGTTATCAGCAGAGCATGACAATTATTTGTACCACCTAGGGACTTCAAAAGTACTCAGAGTAACCTCTTGTACTGCTACTCTTAGTGATATCAAGTACACAACAGTTTATAGCTAGTCAATACACAAAAGAATGAAACATTGTCTGTCCATGCACTCTCTTTCATTGCCTTCAAGTTGGAACCATCTCATAGTTGACTTTGAGTGTTTTCAGAGATTATAAATCACACAAGAAGAGAATGCCTTTTTATTTTTTTTTCTGTAGAGTAGCTGGTGGATTCAAACTGCCTGCTTTTGGATGGAAGAGCAACTCTCCACAGACTAAGTCACCAAGCCTCTCTGATCATGCACCATTCTCACAATGTTTGTTATGCGTAAACTGTTGATGTAGCCCCCGAATCAATTTGCTCTGATGAAGTTCACTGATCTTTGACTTTACTAGGCATGATATTTTTCACCAGGAACTGGCATTTTCTAATAATAAAATGTCCAGATAATATGAGATACAGTTTCAGCATCTTCACTTCTAAGGACCATTCTGGCTATTTTCCTCAAACTGACATTGGTTTGTTCTATTGACGATCAGTGGTATAATTACTATTCTTTACAATCTCTGTAATTCAAAGTTGTCAGTTTTTCTTGGTCTTTGTTTTTCATTGTTCAACTTGCACATGCATATAAGGAGAGTGAAAATACTATGTACTGAGTCAAGTTACAAGAACACTCTGGTGGTCTTATGGGAAGGAAGTGTGCTGCAATCCCTAAGGCATGCAGTTCAAATCCACCAGCTGCTTTATGGGTGAAAGATGTTTACACTGTCTTTGAAAATCCACTGTAGGTTTAGCTATGGATCAGTTCCAGATCTATGATATCCAACAAAAATAACAACAGATCAAGTTATGAGGATTTTTATTTTCTTTATGTTGAAATATGATGCATATTAAGGCTATAGTCTTCAAGATTCATAAGTATTTTGGATTTTCTTTATTCTTTGTAAGCAAGATTATACCATGCACATACCACAGGTTGTAAATGAGTTTTCTGTAATCCTGAAGTATTTAAGTTCTTTATATAACCCAGTTTCTTGGGTTATTTGCTCAGAAGATGAATTGAATAGCTATGGTACAAAAATATAACCTTGATATATATCTAATCTAATTTTAAATTATGGGTATCCCCTATTTATGTTTGAATGATTATTTATTAGTCTATGTACAGGGCTTTAAAATTTTTTTAAATATTAATTTTAATTAAAATTTACAGAGACTTTGGATTTCCATTCATTCATTCTTGCACTTTTCTCCCAACTCACCCCTTCCCACCAACCCAGTACTCTCTTCTTTTTGGAAAATAAAAGAGAAATTCTGTCATTGTTTTACAGTCCCTCCCCCAAGGTCCACTCCACTGTTCAGTCTTTGTTCTGGACTCCCCTCATGACAATGATACCTAATCACATACCCTTTTTAAACAATTTTCTTCCTCATCTGTTTCAATGCAGACACATTATTTATCCCTCTTTCTCAGTCTCCCCCCAACCCCAATTTCAGTCCTGTTTAACAACAGTGGCACTATGCAGTATTTGTACTTTTGTGACTGAGATAGTTCACTCAGTATAATGTCCTCCAGGGTCACCCATTTTGAATAATATTGCATGAGTTCCTTATTTTTCAATGCAGCATAGTATTCCGTTGTGTGAATACACCACAGATTCTCTATTTGTTCATTTTTTGATGGGCACTTAGGATGTTTCCAACTCCTTGCTATTGTGAACAAAGCTGCAATAAACATGGGTGTGCATATATCTGTTTGGGTGGCAGCTGTGGTCTCTTTGGGGTATATTCCCAGTAGTGGAATTGCTGGGTCAAATGGTATCTCTATTTGCAACTTTTTGAGAAAGCATCACACCATCTTCCACAGTGGTTGCACCCTTTCATACTCCCAACAACAGTGAATAAGGGTTCCAGTTTTTCCACAACCTCACCAGCTTTTGTTGCTTGCTGTTCTTTTTAAATTTTGCTATTCTGACTGGTGTGAGATGATATCTCATAGTTGTTTTGATTTGCATCTCTCTTAGATCTAGAAATTTTGAACATTTCTTTATGTGCTTGTTGACTATCTGAATGGTGAAGTGTCTATTAATATCCTGTACCCATTTTTCAATTGGATTGTTTACCTTTATCTTGTTGTGGCACTCGAGTATTCTATAAATTCTTGATATAAGTCCCTTATCTGGCATGTCATTATCAAATACTTTTTCTCAGTCTGTGGCTTCCTCTTTTCCCCTGTTGGAGAAGGTTTTGGATGTGCATAGGGATTTGATTCTTAGAAGGTCCCATTCATCTATTTTATCTTCTCCTGCTAGTAGGTTTTTCAGGATACTTGGAGACTATTTATGTTTATGCAAAGGTTTTATATGTGCATAATTTACTGTTCTAGAAATCCCATTTTTTGCAATGGAATAGATTTCATAATCTATCGTGATTTACACAGTGGAATGGGTTTACATAGTCAATAAAAAACATGTAATCATCTTCCTGCCACTCTGCTTTTAGTAGAGATCCATCTGACATATGTGGTGATAGTCTTTGGTTCATGTATTCTTCTGAATCAAGCTTAAATTTCTGGAATTTCCTTATCAATTTACATCTCTATTTAATATTTATAAATATTTTACTTTTATATGACATTAGTGATTTCCATAATCTATGTCATCATTTTTTCTATGTAATGATCACAATTGTGGATTTATTTTTGTTAATCAGTCAGGCAATTTTCCCCTAAATTTTTAGCCTATATATACATGAACATTCTACTTACAAGACTACACCTGTTTGATATATCATTGCAAGTGGTATTATTTTTTGTTTATTAGTTTTATTTTGTGGACAGTAGGAAAGTTCTATAAGTGAATACATGCATTAAATTAGGCTATAAAACATTCCAAAGTTATTCTGATAAAAATATTCATGGATCTTGATTTCCCAAAGACTGGTCCCTCCTGTAAATGTGTCTTAAGTATATGCAATGATATTTCACCATTTTTGCTCCTAAGGAGAATATTACACAATTTCAAAACTAATTATCATCAGCAACTCTAATTCACTGACATTACACACATGTTAGTTTGTTAATTTCTGAAACCTTGTTTTTTGCCAATGCTTTCAGTGCAAGCAATGTGTCTACCTTTTGCTCCCCTAGTCTTTATTCATGTGTTACCTCCTGAAATGACAAGAGTTCAACATTCTTTTTGATTCAGTGACCAAATATACTGTATATTGCTCCCATCTTTATTTGGTGCTTCTTATGTTAATAAATATTTTACTCCTAGGATCTTTAAGTATTACAATCAGAAGTTTCATTTCTTTTTGTTTTGTTTTAATTTTTTTCACTTGAGAAGTGTCCCGTATGTTCCTCTCTTTCAGATTTCTACTTCAAATCTTTGCATATTCCATTATAATATTTTGCTTTGTCTTCTAGAACCAACTTTTGAAATTCCTGTTCAGTTGTCTTATTTCATCATTTCTTCCATTAACTTCAGCTTAGGAATAACAGAGCAATGTTCAGATATCTTTTGATATCAATTTCAATCTTTCCGTTATTGCCTGTATATTTGATAACTGTTTTTGCAATACCAGAACACATCAGGTCTTTGGCAAAAAGGGTATGATGCATCAAATTTGCTCTTAGATGCTCTGTAAATTCAGAAGAAATATAATTGAAATTATGTTTTGGCTGTCATAAACCTATTTTCATTTTATTCAACACTAATACGGACTTGCATCTGAGCAGATGATGGTCATGTTTACCCCTGACCTTGCTCCAACTGTTATTGAGTTTCTTCACTGTCTCTTGCCATGCTGTTGTGCCATCGAGTTGCCTGTGACTCATAGTGACCCTATGCACAACAGCCCTAAACCCTGCTTTATCCTGTATGAATCTCACTGTCTCCAACACACTTACCCCCACTACCCCAGTCACTGAATTAATCCACCTCATAGAGGGTCTTCATCTCCAGTCTGTCCCTGCATCCTCCTAAGCATGATGTCCTTCTCCACGAACTGGTCCCTCCATGCAATATGTCCAAAGTATGTCAGACAAAGCTTCAGAATCTTTACCTTCAAGGAGCAGCCTGATTTAATCATCTCAAGGACGAACTTGTTCATTTTCTTAGCAGCCCATGGTATATTCAATACTCTTCTCCAGCACCACAGCTCAAAGGCATTAATTCTCCTTCTATCCTCCCTAGTCATTGCCCAACTCACTGACACGTAGTAAGTGATTGCAAAGACCATGGTCTTTACCAGGTACACCTTAATCTCCATAGTGAGACCACTGTTCTTCAGTACTTTGGAGAGGTCACTCACAACAGACTTTCACATCACAATATGTCTTTTAATATTCTGGCTCCTGGTGTCAAGAATGTTGACTGTGGAGCCAAGAAAACTGGTGTTGTTAATAATCTCAATCTCTTCACCGTCAAGTCTGATGTTGCCAATTGGCCCACTGGTGAGACTATTTGTCTTCTTGATATTGAGTCTCAATCCATATTGACGGCTACAGTCCCTGACCTTTTTCATCAAGTGCTTCAGGTCCTCCTCAGTTTTAGCAAGCAGAGTTGTCATTTGCATAATGCAGATTGTTGATGAATCTTCCACCAATTCTGACGCCACACTTCTCCTCATACAGGCCAGTGTCTCAGACAATCTGTTCTGCATATAGGTTGAAAAAATATAGAGATAGGACACATTCCTGGTGTACACCCTTTCCAATTTTGAACCATGCAGTGTTTCCTTATTCTGTTCTGATGATTGCCTCCTGGTCCAAACACAGATTTCACATTAGCATAATCAAGTGTCCTGGGAATTCTCATTCTTCTCAGAGTCATCCACAGTTTTCTATGGTCCACACAGTGAAATGCCTTTGCATAATCAATGAAACATATATATACATTCCTCTGGTACTCCCTGCTTTCAGCCAAGATCAATAACATAGCTATAATATGCCTAGCACCATGACCCCTCCTAAACTGCACTTCTGGAAGTTCTCTGTTGATGTGTTGTTCCAGTCGTTTTTGGATAATCTTCAGCAGGATCTTGGTTGCTTGCATGTGTTATCAATGACATTATTTGATAATTTCCACATTCTGTTGGTTCACCTTTCTTTGGAATGGGATCAAATACAGATCTCTTCCAGCCAGTTCGCCAATTGGTTGTCCTCCAGATTTCTTGACACAACTTGGTGAGCATATCTAGGGCAGCATCTGTTAGTTAAAATACATCAATTGGTATACCATCAATTCCTGGGGCCTTATTTTTTGTCAATTCCTTCAAAGTCTCTTGAACTACCTTCATCACCAGAGGATCCTGTTGAATTCCATAGAGTGCAATTGATAAGCATAATTACTTTTTTTAAAACTAAAAGATATTTGCAAAGAATAAGTTGTTGATTATAAAAAAATCATACAAGTTCTGGGGTCATTCCTATGCTTAAGGCTATATTGTTTAACAATCAATCCATCAACTTTTGCATCCACCAGTAATTATTAATGAGTCTTAATTTCAACTTCAGGAGTTGGTAGAAATTTTCAATTCCTTCTTCTTTGGTTTTACTAGTCAGTGCAATTCCCTAGCCACCCAAATTCCCTACTGTGCCTCCTAAGTTCCCTAAGAATAAAGCCAGTGAAAAACAGGAATGCCTTTAATAAGATGGATTCACACAAGTCACTGAAACAATAAGATTAAGCATAGCAGTTTGTTAGGATGGCATAAAACTGGTCAGTGTTTCATTTTGTGTTTCATGGGTTATTTTTAAGATAAAAACAACTTCAGGGTTCCAAATAGGAACAGCATGCTTGATGCACAACAACTATTTAAAGACTGTTAACATTGTTATAAGATGAAAAAAGTGAAATGGGAGAATATGTAAAATTCTCCACTTCCATGAATGACTGGCCTATGTATGACCTGAGTAGTTTTCATCAAGTTTATTTATATAAGATTGTTAATTTTAAATAAAAAATACCTGAAAGATAGAACAAAATGACTTATGTAATCATTATAATTAATTAAAACATAATTTAACAGAAATAGAATTTAATCTTTAAGTTTAGATCATCTTTCAATTATTTCTCTTTCTCACTAATTACCCTGTGGTATGTGTAAAGTTTTCTAAATCTCTAGAGTTGTAATGACTCATATTATGGAAAGAAACCTGGGATTTAATTTGGGTTTAAATTGTTTCTGAAATATGTATCTGGTCAGAAACATAAATAAAATTCCTATTTACCCAGACTGGTCAGGGAATACATTGTTCTGGCTGATTGAATATTGAGGTGACAAGGTCATTAGAATACAAGCACACCATGAGCTAACTACATATTTTCAATACTTCATATTAAAGCTAATGAGAAAAAAGAAAAGAAAAAAAGAATTTCTCTTTGAAAGTTTTAGAGATATTTAAAGAGCTTACTACTTTATATTTCCCATTATAATTATCATTCATTCTTCACCTTCCTTTTCCCTTTTCTAAACTGGCCAAATATAACCTCAAATTATTCCATTCCTAAAACGTAATTCCTTTTGTTTCTTTAAAAAGTCTTTGTTTCTGCTCATTTACTTCTTTTGTGATGGGTTCATTCAAGTGTTCTACATCTGTCCATGTCAACCTGTGTAAGGTGTTAGTTTCAAGGAATTAGTTCATTTCCTACAGATTTTCAAGTTTATCAGAGTATAGTTTTTAATGGATTACAATATTATGTATTTGATTTTGTTTAATTCTATTGTGATAATACCTCTATAATTTCTTCTTTGAGTGGTGTCTTTTCTTTATTTTGTTAGATTTGCCAAAAATTTGTCTATTCTGGTATTATTGATGGTTTAATTTGGTTTTCTGTTTTCTATCACTTTGATTTCTGCTCTTATCTCTACAATTTCCTTTCTTCTAGAGGATATGAGGTTAGATTGCTGTTCTTTTTCTATATGTTAGAGGTGTTGAATTCAGACATTAATTTTTTTATTTATTCCTTTTTTATAAGTTTGCTTATTGCAATGAGTTGTCCCCTGAGGCTATCTTAGCTGTATCCCAGAGGTTATGGCATGTTGCATTTTCATTATCATTTGTCTGAAAGAACATTTTTACTTAATTTTTGTTTCTTTTATGGCACAATTGTGTTCTAATAGGTTATTATTTAGGTTTGATGTGGTTCGTTTTGTAAGAGTCACCCTTTTGTCGTTAATTTCTAATTTGATGGCATTGTGGTCTAAAAAAGCTACTTTGCATTATTTTAATGTTTTCTCTTTGTGATTGTGTGTTGTGGCTTGCTTTGTATCATAATATTTCCAGAATGTGATAATTTCTGGAGAATGTACCATGTGGATTTGAGAAGAAAGTAAATTGGGTTTTGGTTGGGTGCCTTGAATATACCCACAAGGTCAGATTGGCTGATTGTATAGTTTAGATCTTCTACAACTTTGTGAAGTTTACTTAAACTTGATCTATCCTGTAGTGAGAGTGGGCTTAACGTCTTATTGTACTATTGTGGTGCTGTTTATTTCTTTACTCAAGTCTCTTAACTGTTATTTTATGCATTATGCAAACCTATAATTTAGTGCACAGATGTTGACCAAAGTTATGTCTTCTTGGTCTATTGTAACTTTATATTATCATTATATAGTGTCCAAATAAAAGCTCTAGCCCAGATTGCTTTACAAGTCAATTCTACCAAACATTCAGAGAAAATTCATCAGCAATTTCACTTACGTTAATTAAAAATCTAGAAAAAAGATAGAACAACTCATGAATCATTCCATGAAATAAGCATAACTCTACCACCAAAACCAGGCAAAGACATTATGAAAAAAGTACAGATCAATTTCTGTCAATTAATAGAGATGAAATAATTCTCAAAAAGTCCCAACATATATAATACGGCAGCACATAAGAAATAGTCTATCATAGATAAGTGGGATTTAAAACAGTTATATAAAGATAGTTCAACAAAAGAAAAACAAACAAAAAATCAAAGTAATCCATCACATTAACAAAGCAAAGAAACATTTATTATCCTGTCAATAGATGCAAAAAAGGCCTTCAAAAAATTTAATACTACTTCCTAATTAATACACTCAGTAAAATAGAACTAGAAGGGAATTTCCTTAACATAGTGAAAAGTTTATAAGCAAAGCTAACATCATCCTCTGTGAAAAAAGACTAAATATTCCCCTTCCAAACAGGGACCAGGCAAGGATGTCTACTCTCACCACTCTGAAGAAATATTATTTTGGAAATACTTGTTCAGGCAATACAACAAGAAAATAAATAAAAGGCATTCAAATTGACAAAGAGGTGGCAAAAATATCACTATATGTAGACAATCTGATAATGTACACACAAAACTCCAAGGACTCAACAATAAAAAAAAACATGTTAGACTTAATAAATCAATTTACTAGAGTAGTAATATATTAAATCACTACACAAAAATCAGTGGGATTCCTCTACAGGAGACTCACAAAAGGAAACCAAAAAAGCAATATAGTTTACAATGTTGTTGTTGTTATGTGCCGTTGAGTCGTTTGTGACTCATA
>NW_006399953.1:5236615-5260926 GCF_000299155.1 Elephantulus edwardii
AATATGGACTGAGGCTCAATGTCAAGAAGACCAAAATTCTCACCACTGGACCAATTGGTAGCATCAGGATGGATGGTGAAGAGACTGAGATTGTTCACAGCTTCAGTTTGCTCGGCTCGTTTACAATAGCCAAATATAAATTGAGATACTTAGGTTTGAACATAATTAGAAGAATAAAAGACCTTTATAAAGAAAAAAGCAGGACTTTTCTTAGAGAAACAGTAAATAAATGGAGAAGTGTTCCCTGTTTATGTATAGAACAACTCAATATTGTAAAAGTGACAATCCTACCAAATGCACTTTACATGTTCAATGTAATTGCAATAAAGGCATCACATTCATTTTTCAAAGAGATAGAAAAGATTATTAGCATACTTATTAGGTATAAAAGAGACCGGAAATAAGCAAAACGCTTCTGAAAAACAAGAAATAGGAAGCATAGCTCTCCCTGATCTCGAAACCTGCTACACTGCTGTAATAAAGAAAATAGCTTGGTGCTGGTACAATGATAGACACATAGATCAATGTTACACAATTGAGAACTCTGCAATTAATCCCTCTAACTACAGTCAGCTTGTGTTTGACAAACAAACAAAGCCTATCCAATGGGGAAATCACAAGCTCTTCAACAAATGGTACTGGCAAAGCTGGACTTCTATCTGCAGAAATCTGAAGTAAGATCCACATCTCATACTAAAAAATCGAGTCAAAGTAAATCAGAGACTTAAGGGTAAAGCTCAAAACATTAAAGATCATAATAGACAAAAAGGGATCAAACATAAAATGTATAAAAAGTTAGTATAAAAAAATGTTGAGAATACATCCAGAAATGGACAACCAGGAGAAAATAACATCGATGAATAGGACTTTCTAAAGATAAAGTCCCTCTGTGCGTCAAAAAGTTTTCCCAAGGTGAAAAGAAAACCTATTGACTGGGACAAGAAACATTTGGTAATGCCATGTCAGAAAAAAGTCTCATAACAAAAGTTACAGAATACTACAGGGCCTCCAAAACAAAAAGATAACCAAATTACAAAATGGGAGAAAAGACATGGAAAGACTTTTCACAAAGTAAGACATTCAGCTAGCTAACAGACACATGGAGTAGTGCTCAAAATCACTGGCAGTAAGAGAGATGCAGATCAAAAACCACAATAAGAAATCATCTCACCCCAGTAGCAGTGGAAAAGTTTAGCAGGGCAGCAAACAATACATAGTGGAAAAGACATGGAGGGTTTGAAAATCTTATACACTGTTGGTGAATTGTAAAATGATACAACCACTGTGGAAGGCGGTTTGACATTTCCTCAGAAAGATATTCATATGACCCAGCTATTCCACTGTTAGGAGTATACTCCAAAGAAACTGGAACTTAGAAATAAATTGAGATTTGAATATCTATGTTCATAATAGCATTATTCACAATAACCAGAAAATGGAAACAGCACAAATGCACATCAGCCAAATGAATGGATTGGGAAATTATGGTACAATCACACAATAGAATACTATGCAGCACTCAGGAGCAATGATTTTAAAAATATTATTATATAGCATGGAAGAAGCTGTAAGCATTAACTTAGTCTCCCTTTCATTCAAATTTATGTGCTTACAACCAGAGCCAAAGAGAAGGAAATATATGAATAATATCAACTGTTGCAGTGAGAAATTTATCAAACAGGTAACCAAGATGCATTAATAATAATGAGTGACAAAAATGAAAAAGTTGGAAACCAGGGAGAGGATCAGTAGACAGAAAATATGGACTTGGTGACAGAAATGAGGCTGGGGACAGAATGATAGACTTCTGTACAATCAATGATCTATTCATAGCAAATACCTTTTATAAGAAACATAAACACAGGCTATACACATGTATTTCACATGATGGGATGCACAGGAACCAGATAGATTACTTCTGCGGAAGGAATCATTGGAGAAGTTCAATATCAGCAGTGAAAATTAGACCAGGTGCTCACTGTGGAGCAGAACATCAACTGCTTATATGCAAGTTCAAATTAAAGCTAAGGAAGGAAAAATCAAATCCACAGGAATCAAAATATGACTTTATGAGTTTATCCCCATTAATTTAAAAACCAACTCAGTAATAAGTTTGAGGATTTGAAAAGTAATGAATAAAGACCAGATGAGCTGTATGAAGATATCAAGAATATCCTTCATGAAGAATGCAAAAAGTCATTAAAAAGAAGGAAGAAGATAAGACCAAAAAATATGTCAGAAGAGACTCTGAATATTGCACTAGAGGGCTAAGAAGCCAAATCAAAGAGAAGAAATCAAGAAGTTAAGAAGTTGAACAGAAGATTTCAAAGGGCTGCTTGGGAAGAAAACACAAAATATTACAGTGAAATGTGCAAGGAGCTGGAGTTGGAAAATCAAAAGGGCTGAACTCACTCAGCATTTCTTAAGTTGAAGGAACTAAAAAATAAATGCTTAAGGATGCTATAAAAGAATACTGAATGATTCAAGAAGTATTAAATCCAATCCCCAAATCAATAAGACAGTTGGTTTAATTACCATTGGAAAATGCTTGTCATTCCTCTGTAGCATCTGGTCCCCACTGGACCCTCATCATTTCCTTCACCTGCTCCCCCCACCGACCAAACTGTGCAGCTCTGCAACTGCATCCTGGCCCATCCTCACTCTTCTGCCCCCAACCCTCACCTCCTTGTACCCCCAATATGTTTTTCCCAATAAAAGAAGAAGAAAAGAAGTATTAAAAGAAGATGGCAGGAATATATGGAGTCATTGTAACAAAAAAGAATTGGCTGACACAGAAGAATTACAAGAAGCAACATATGATCAAGAGGCAATGGTGATAAAGAAGGAAGTTCAGGCTGCTATGAAGGATTTGACAAAATATAAAGCCCTAGGAATTGATGGAATTCCAACTGATGTACTGCACTATATGAGCTCATCAAGAAATCTGGAGGACAACTACTTGGCCAAAGTTATTCCCATTCCAAAAAAATGACAACATGACCAAGTGTGGAAATTCTTGAATAATATCACACACTAGCAAAATCCTACTGAAGATGGTCTAGAAATGACTAGAACAGTACATTGTCAGAGATCAACCAGAAATACAAGCTGAGTTTAGGAGAGGTCGTGGCACTAGAGACATGATTGCCAATGTATTCTTCCCCCATATTTTTTCAATCTGTATACAGAACAGATCATTTTGGAAGCAGTGGTTTTTGAGAAAGAATGAGGCATCAAGATTGGAGGAGACTCATCAACAACCTATAAATACAGAGATGACACAACCTTGTTTACTAAAACTGAAGAAGACCTGAATCACTTGCTGCAGAAGGTCCATGACCATCGTCTTCAATGTGGATTAAAGCTCAACATCAAGAAGACAAAGATTCTCACCACTGGGCCAACTGGCAGCACCATGATAGATGGAAAAGAGATTGAGGTTATTAGTGATAATAACTTGCTCAGCTCCACAATCAACACTCTTAACACCAGCAGTCAGGATTTCAAAAAGCAAATTGTATTTGGAAAATCTGTTCTAAGGGACCTTTGTAGAGTGCTGAAAAGCAAAGATGTCAGTCTAAAGACAAAGGTGTGCCTAATCCAGGCCATGCCGTGGTGTTTGCAATTACTTGTAATGCTTCAGAAAGCTGGACAATGACTAAGAATGTTAAAAGAATAGATGCCTTTGAGTTGAGTTTCAGGAGAAGAGTCTAAAGCCTACCATGGACTGCCAAGAAAAGAAATTGGTTTGTCTTGGAGAGCATGAAGCAAAGTCTCTACTTGGAGGTTAGGATTTTAAGGCTCCCCCTCATACTTTGGGTACATGGCCAGGGGAGCTTGGTCGTTGAAGAAGGGCATCATGCATCATGCTCAGAAGGGTGCAGGGACAAAGCAGAAGAGGAAAAATCTTAATGAGGTGGATTGATACAGTATCTAGGACAATGGAGGTTGTTGTGTTGTAATTAATGAGACTGGCTCAGGACAGGGAAGGGTTCAGAGGTCTCAGGAAACTCAATGGAACATGACTTGTTTAGAGTCAACAGGACCTCAAGGAGGGCCTTTATATGTAAAAATCAGTTGTTATTAGACTTTTGAGGAACATTCTTCTAAGAGGTACAGCACTCTTCTGTCAATATGCTGTGCTGAAGTAACATGTGGTTGCTATAATGTTGAACCTTGTGCCACTGAGGTGTCAAATACTATAACATTTACCCATGGTTGACAGTGTTGGTGGAGCTTCCAATTTAAGACAGGTTTGGAAGAAAGAGTGGCATTCACTTCCCAAGCGACATGCTTCTGGAAACTCTATGAACCTGGAGAAATGAGGATAGTTAAAGGCTTAAGGTCTTTTGTTCATAGGGATGCTATGAGTTGTGCTTATAGCACAATAGCAATCAAGAATAAAAACAACATAAGAACAAATACTGTATAAGGCCATTCTGATAAAACAGGACAACGAGTAAGATGTGTACAAAGTACATTATGATCATCATAGGAATCCAGAATTAAGGTTGCATAGTGGAGTACACTTGGAGCGGCGGAGTGGGGGAGGAGGTCAGGGTCGGGGTCAGGGAGTGGGACTTGTATTCAAAAGAAGAAATTTATCTTTTGCTTTTCAAAGAGAGGAGTGAACTGGAGGGGGACGGGGGAAAGAATGAACGAAAATCTAAAATCTCTGTAAATGTTCATTAAAATTAATAAAATAAAAGTAATAAAAACAAAAAAAACCCAAAGTACAAAGGGAGGAAGGAAGACAACTGAGGGTAGAAATGGGAGGGAATCATGAAGTTATCGATTTTGGTGAGCACAGGGAGTGTGTAAAAGAATTAAGAAAGGTCAAATGAGGCCTGAAAAGAAGTAATAGTCGATATAGATCAATGGTGATTAATTTCATAAAACACAATGTACGGTAATGATTGTATGAAATAAAATGTGAATAAACAATATGTACTTAGAAAACCCTAAAGACTCAGCAAGAAAACTATTGGACATAGTTGACCAATTCAGCAAAGCTGCAGGGTACAAGATCAACATACAAAAATCAGTTGGATTTCTCTACAGTGACAAAGAGAATACAGAGCCGAAACTAAGAAAAACAATACCCTTCACAATAGCTGATCACAAGATTAAATACTTGGGAATAAATTTAACCAGAATCAAAAAGAATCTATTCAAAGAAAATTACAAAACATTATTACAAGAAACAAAAAGAGATCTTGAGAAGTGGAAGAATATCCCTTGCTCATGGATAGGAAGACTCAATATTGTGAAAATGGAAATACTACCAAAGGCAATGTACACGTTTAATGCAATCTCAATACAAATACCAATCCCATTCTTCAAAGAGATGGAAAAGGCAAAGAATATGTGTGTAACACAATGTATATAAATGAAAAACAATGCTCATGAATTTTATATACAAACTAATATATAATAATTTTTTTATTATTATTTTATTATTGTGTGTGTGTGTACCGTCAAATGGGATCTGACTGGTACAGGAGGAGAGTGTCCCTCCTTTCCCTGCAGAGCATCTGGTGGATTTGAACCGTGTGCCTCTGGGATTGCAGTGCAGCTTCTTGCCACTAGGCCACCAGAGCTCCTCTTAATGCATAATAATTTTTTTTTAAGTCTTCAGTTTTACATCAGTGCAATAAATGAAATTCCCTACTTGAAATATAAAATTCTTAAAAAACCAAACTTTTCATGAAAAAATACCTTTCACTATATATTTATGGTATGGTCTTTGTAATCGCTTGTTATGCATCAGAGAGTTGGACTATGACTAGGGAGGACAGAAGGAGAGTTGATGCCTTTGAGCTCTGGTGCTGGAGAAGAGTACTGAATGTACCATGGACTGCCAGGAAAGCAAACAGATTCATCTTGGAGAGGATTAAACCAAGCTACTTCTTAGAGGCAAAGATTCTGGGGCTTCGTCTGACATACTTTGGACATGTTGCCAGGAGGGACGGGTCCTTGGAGAGGGACATCATGCTTGGGAGGGTTGAGGGACAACGCAGGAGGGGAAGACCCCCTATGAGATGGATTGATTCAGTGACTGGGGTAATCGGGATGGGTGTGTCAGAGGCAGTGCGGTTGGCGCAGGATAGAGCAGGGTTTAGGGCTGTTGTGCATAGGGTCGCTATGAGTCGCAAGCAACTCGACGGCACACAACAACAATAACAACAATAATGGATATTTGGAAGCAGGAGTGACATCCACTTCCTAAACAACATACATCTGGAAATTCTAAGAACTTTGCTAAATGACGATAGTTATAGAAAGGCTTCAAGCCTTTTGTTCATAGGGTCATTCTGAGTCATGCTTGTTTAGATGGTAGTAAGCAGCAATAATGGATATACCCTCAAAATTATTATTAAAACAGTGATATTTCATAAAAGTGATCTCTTCTCCATTCTTTTCAGTAGTAATTTGAAGTTATCTCCATTTCAAGTCATCTGTTGTCTCCCATCATCTTCTCTCTTAACTGACAATACAGACTTCTTTCTTTTTTTTTTTTCTTTAAAAGAGGAGACAGATTGTCTAACATGAACAGCCTGCATGTCCCTAGCCCTTTCATACATTTATATGTTTCTGTAACTGGTTTTATTTCCCTACTCAGCTATCTGTAAATCATCTCGAATATATAATTTTTACTCATTTACTCACTCATAATGGTCTTGATAACTAGAAAGATTAAATAGAAAGGTGAAAGATGGTGTTTACATGATCTAGAGAATTAGGTAATACAGAGAGAAGTCAAAAGATCCAGTTTAAATAATCTAAAGAATTAGGTTAAAAAGGAGCAAAAAAGTAAAGAAATCCTACATACACCTACTCATTCTAGTATTATGGTTTATGTACACTTACCAACATATATCTAGCTAAGAATTTGTTAAAAGGAAAAAAAATCTCAACAAACATCAAGGGTATGATGCTAAAGAGTATTGTCTTAACATAGAAAGTCAGCATTGGATTAAGAAGTTTTTCAGAAAACAAGGCTGGATGACATACACATGTGGCAAAGAGCTACCTGACTAGGCAAAAAATACTCAAAAAAGGAGAACTATTCAAATCAGAAGAAGCAAAAGAGACCTACACATGTGCCTGTAACCCAAAACTAATGTTGCCACCTACTCCCAGACTATCTTGCAAACAATTCCATCTTGAGTGTGTGTGTGTGTGTGTGTGTGTGTGTGTGTGTGTGTGTACAAAGAACGAAGGAACATTAGAGCCATCTGAGTGAAGGTGAGTGAACATGATACCTCCTTTTACTACTGAAAAACATTCTTCTCCATGAGAAACAGCCCTAGAAAAACTGAGTGGTTTTCTATTTCTCCCAGGCTCCGAGTATTCTCCTCCTGCAGTTATTTCTTTATTCTCTAATAAATCTACACATTTTTTAAAAATTTTCTAATAAATCTGTATCTTTCTTTCTGTAAAGCTTCCTGATTTTCTAGTCATTATTTAGACTCTCCATCTAGCAATGACTTACTTACTGTTGAGAGTTGCTTTGGACTCAGAGACTCCCTTCTAATGGCTTTTGAAGATGTTCATTATAACAAGAGAAGACTGCCCACTTTTCTATCTCAGAGCCACTGATAGAAACTTCCATAGCAGTGTAAATTTTAG
This sequence comes from Elephantulus edwardii, assembly GCF_000299155.1. Taxonomy (NCBI): domain Eukaryota; kingdom Metazoa; phylum Chordata; class Mammalia; order Macroscelidea; family Macroscelididae; genus Elephantulus; species Elephantulus edwardii. The sequence goes on from NW_006399953.1 coordinate 5,244,248, forward strand.
CTGGCAGCACAACTCACTAAGAATCATGTCACCAGAAATCTATTGTTACTTTAAAGTCAGAACTAACTCATAACTGATCCTTTTGTAGGGCAGTTGGAGGCTCTAAATTCACAGAGGATTGTCTATCTTTTTCCCATGGAGCAGCTGGTGGATTTGAACAGCCTGATTTTAGATTTGCAGCATAACTCCTCTATTTACTCTTGTCACCAGAGAGCCCTGAAAAAAATTTTTTTTTCAGAATATTACTCTACATTTCTATATAGTTTCAGTAAGGCATGTCAGGAATTGACAAACCCAGCATCAAAATACCTCATGTATTGTTCATTAAATTGTGTTCTAATACATTCAGAAATCAATTTCTTATATAATTCTAGTTTTACAAATTTAATTTGCCCTCTCTTCATCTAAAACAGGAAAATGTATATTATTATGCTTTCAATCATTTTTATGCACATCTAAATCCTTATGATTAGACAATATAGTAAGGTACTGTTTACTCTGCATACTAATAGTATTATTGCACGCATGCTGTTTTAGAACCATGTATATTCATAAAGAAAATTATATTAACATATGTATGTATTTATGAGAGGTGTTATTATTTGTCCTTCAAAGATAATTGTACAGGTAAGGGGCACGTTCTCAAAAAACAAATAAAATAAGAGTTAATGTATACTCACTGCCATAACTCCTCTTAACTTTTAATACTGACATATCACTAAGTTTTTAGTCTAAAGGTTTGTTAGCCTTTTGCTAAAAATGAATTTTCTTAAAAGAAGCATATCTTTCTGAATAATTCTAGCATGTTTTTGGCAATCACAACAGTTTACATAAAAATGAATAGTCTTTTCTTCACTTCAATCTTTCACCCTCACATACAAAATTATAGAACGAAAATGTTAATTTATTTCTCAAACAATAACAGCTATTCTTTACAGATTAAATATTAATTTGATCTTAACCAAGTAAACAGAAAATGATATTAAAATTTTTTGGGGGGAATGCTTGATTTCCAAAGTATAACTTACCTCTGTAAGACAGGTAAATTTAATTTTACTATTTTGGCAATGAAAAAATTCTGGTAAATGTACTTTAGAGGAATATAGCTTTTCAGTAATATAAACATATTTGCTAAAATATTGTCAAAAAAGATTAATTATGTTAACATTATGAAAAGTTTACTCAGAGTTTGCAGTTATGTGAACTTGGCTGATCTGTTTATATAGGGGAAATATATTGGCTATTATGAGGTAGGAATTCCATTTCTCCTTAGGTTATTAGTTCTCAAATACTTAATTATACTTGTGGATTCCTGTTTGGTTTTACATAAAGCGGCTTTTGGATTTTTCACTGTGTTCAGAAGATCAGATATTTTATAAGATTCATATTACTTTTCCTGTGGGGTGTCGCTATGAGATGCTGGTTTCTATAACCTCTATTTTATCTTTTCAAATTAAAATAGTGAAGGTTTTTTGTGTGTGTTCTTAACGTGGCATGTTGTCTTAAAAGCTCATCAGTGTAAACTCCCGAAATCCTTATTGTAAATAAAAATGAGACTTATTATATTATGTAAACAGATTCCTAAATTTAATTCACTGTGATTATTTGTAGTTGAGTTGGAACCAACCTAGAGCTGACCTTCCAGCAGGTTGTCAGAGGCAGTTAATTAATTGCATAGGAGGAGAATACCCATTTTTTTCATTGGTAGAACAGCTGGTAAAATCAAACCACATGCCTCTGAAATTGAAGCAAAGTTTCTTGCCACTAGGCCACCAGTGCTTCCTGGTCACTTGAGTTCCCTAAGTGTTCTTTCAGGGGTGATAAGCTAAGTTTTAGTGTTGGTTTGTGTGTTTTTTTTTGTTGCTGTTGTTGTTGTTGTTTTAATTTTGTGGGCGTGTACAGTCAAATCAGATCTGACTGGTACAGGAGGATATTGCGCCTCCTTCTCCGGCAGAGCGTCTGGTGGATTCGAACCGTGTTCCTCTGGGATTGCAGTGCAGCTTCTTGTCACTAGGCCACCAGAGCTCCCCTGTTTTAATGTTGTTAAAGAAGCAAGTTTAATCAAAGTGTTCCTTAAAGACAAAGATGGTGAAGTGCCATCTCACATAGTTTAGGCATGTTCTCAAGAGGCACCAGTCTTTGACAAAAGGCGTCATACTGGAAATGGTAGAGGGTTAGAGAAAGAAAGGAACATCTTTCAAAATTGAAAGAATGACTGCAAAAATAGGCTTGTGAGTGACAGAAGCTGTGAAGATGGAACATGATAGAGCTAGGTTCCCATCTGTGGTCCATAGGGTCTCCATGACTCATAGTTAGATCACCTTTCTGTGGAATGGGAACAAATTTAGATCTCTTCCAGTCAGTTGGCCAGGTCACATTGTCTTCCAGATTTCTTGGCACAACTTGGTGAGCACATCCAGGGTAGTGCCTGTTTGTTGAAATATGTCAATTGGTACGCCATAAATTCCTGGGGCCTTGTTTTTTTGTCAATTCTTTCAGAGCAGCTTGAACTTCTTCCTTCATTACCACTGGCTCTTGCTTATATGTTGTTTTATGAAATTCTTCCATGTCCGCCAATTCCTTTTGGTTCAATGATTCTGTATACTCTGGCATTCTTCTTTTAATATTTTCTGGATCACTTAATATTCTCCCCAAAGCATCCTCAAGTACTGAACCTTGAGGCTTGAATTTGTTCTTCAGTTCCTTGAGCTTAAAAAAATGCTAAGTGAGTTTAGCCCCTTTGATTATCTTACTCCAGCTCTTTGCACCTTTCATTATACTACTTTATTTTGTCTTCCTTGCTGCCCTTTGAAATCTTATGTTCAGCTCCTTAGTGTCTTTATTTCTTCCCTTTGCATTGGGTTCTCAGTGATCTAGTGGAAATTATAAAAAAAATATCATTAATATAACATGCAAGCAATATTTTGCTGAAGATTATCCAAAATCTGCTGAAACAACACATCAACAGAGACCTGTCAGAAGTGCCATCTGGGTTAGAAGAAGCTATGGTATAGATATATTGTAGCTAATGTTAGATGGATCTTGACTGAAAGCAGGGAGTACCCGAGGAATATCTATCTGTGTTTCATTGACTATGCCAAGGCATTTGACTGTGTGGACCACAACAAATTGGCTAACTCTGAGAAGAATGGAAATCCCAGAACACTTTGTCATGTTTATGAAAAACCTATACTTGGACAAGGAGGCAGTCTTCAGAACAGAGAAAGGGAATATGGCATGGTTCAAAATTGGGAATAGTATACACCAGGTATGTGTCTCATCTGCATACCTTTTAAATCTATGTGCAGACAGACTATCTGAGAGGCTGGGCTCTAAAAGGAGAAATGTGGCATCAGGATTGGAAGAAGACTCATCAACAATCTGAGTTATGCAAATGACACAACCCTGCTTGCTGAAACTGAACAGGGCCTGATGCACTTGCTGCAGAAGGTCAAGGACTCCTGCCTGCAATATGAATTGAAGTTCAATATAAAAAAAAAACACAAAGATTCTTATGACTGGGCAGATTGGTAGCATCATGATGGATGATGAAGAGATTGAGATTATAAATAGCTTTTATTTTCTTGACTCCACAATCAACATTGTTGGTATCAGCAGCCAGTAAATTAAAAGATGTTTTGCATTGGGAAAGTCTGCTGTCAGAGATCTTTCCAAGGTACTGAAGAGCAATGATGTCAGTCTGGAGACTAAGGTGTACCTGATACAGGCCATGGTATTCACAATCACTGGCTATATGCCAGAGAGCTGAACAATGGCTAGGGATGATAGAAAGAGTATTGAGGTCTTTGAGCTGTGGTGATGGAGAAGAGTATTGAATATACCATGGACTGCTAAGAGAATTAACAGGTTTGTCCTAGAGAGGGTTAAACCAGGCTACGTATTGGAGGCAAGTATTCTGAAGCTTTATCTGATGTACTTTGGACATGTTGCAAGGAAGGATTAGTCCTTAGAGAAGGACATCATGCTTGGGAAGGTGTAGGGACAGTGCAGGAGATGAAGACCCTTGATGAGATGGATTGATTCAGTGACTGGGGTAATGCAGGTAGGTGTGTCAGAGTCAATAAGATTCTCACAGGATAGAGCAGGGCTTAGGGCTCTTGTATATAGGGTCACTGTGAGTTGCAGGCAGCTTAACAACACGTAACAGCAACAAAATAGAAGATACTTTTTCTTTCACCTGCAGAAAAGCTCATGAATTTAAAATGCCAGCCCTTTGGTTAGCAGTTCCAATACATTATACACTATGTTGCCAGGATTCTGTAACTGGTTGATATTGTTGTTGTTAGGTGTCATTGTGTTCTCTTACAATTCATAGAGACCTTATTTATGAACAACAGATTTGTAGATTTTTATCATGCCTGTCCTGTGCCATCCTCATTGTCTGTGATTGTTATAGTCACTTTATCAATTCATCCCATTGAAAATCTTCCTCTCTCCCTCACTGACTCTCCATCTTTTCAAGTATGATGTTATTTTCCAAGGACTACTCTCTCTTAAAAACATGTCCATATATGTTTAACAAAACTTCACCATTCTTGCTCCAAAGTAACATTCTGACTGTACTTGCTCTAAGACATATTTGTTGGTTCTTTTGTCATTCCTTAGGATATTCACTGGTTTGATGGGAAGGTACAAATGTCCAGGTTTTGCTTTGATAAACAAGAGCTTACACAGATCTCCCCAATGGAACAAATAAGGTCAGTATTACAGATGTATCTAGCATACTTCTTCTTTCCAAGTCTGCTTTATTGATTCACTATATGATTGTGCGCTCTCTCTCTCTCTCTCTCTCTCTCTCTCTCTCTCTCTATATATATATATATATATGTATACGTATATGTATATATATATATGTATACATATGTATATATGTATATATATATACATATATACGTAATTTTGCTGTTCAATGTGTTCATAGGAAGCACATTTAAAAATTAAGTTTTCAAAATGGACAGCATTAGGACACCGTAACATTACTAAGTGGTGGGAAATCTCAAAACTTAAATCCAATTCATAACAACCTGTATTTGGTTATAGATGTATAAATCTGACTGAGATACGATAATTTCATTTTCCTCCCCCCCAAAAAATGTGTGCAAGTTCAAATGGCCAATCTTTTAGTTAGGAACTTAACAATTAATGTATTATTCTCTTTGGATAGGCATTCTGAAATAGAGGAATGTTGCCAATGTTTTTTAAAAAACAAACAAAAAGTATCTAATTTTTTTCAATGTGGATTTAACAATGATTAATGTGAATTTTCATACAGGTAGTTTGAGATAGTAGAGGGAAAAGTAATCTCATATGCTTTCTTCCTATTATTCATTGCTTTAGAACAACATTGTAGTACTACAAACCTTAAAGAATGCTATAGGATCCATACAATGTACCACTAATGATGCTAGAACTTCTCCCAAGAAGCAGAGTAAAGTTACTTGACAAGGTTACTGCCCAGGGTCCAATGCTTACTAAGAAAATTTGAAATACTCATAGAATGGAAAAACACTTCTCTTGCTATCTTGTAATTAAATTAAAAGTATGTCCTGTTAAATAGGAGAGTATAGGCAGTCTGTAGAGATAGTGCAAGCATCAGAATGAGATTTCAATATGGCAAAAACTTTGTAATTATCAGACAGAAAATTTAAAATGATCATGATTAATCTTCTAAGGTCTAAGCTGAACTGCAATCCAAAGGCACATGAATCCACCAACTGCAGGGGAAATATGGGTAATTTCTTCCCAGATGATTTACTGCCTCTGAAAACCTGATGGAGGGTCAGTTATGGAGAGTTCTAACTCAACAGCACACAATGAGAATAGCAAAGGAAAAAGTGGACAACATACAAGAATACATAGAAAATATTACCTGAGAGATGGGAAATCTAAGAAATAATGAAAAGCACTACAACAGTAGCTTTGTACCAAGACTAGAGGCTATGCTGAGCCAGTGGAGCATTTAAAGTGTCACGAGTCTCAGTTGACAATTATGTTTTTGAAATATTTTTTTCATTTTAATTTTTTTATTATTATTTTTGTGTGTGTACCGTTAATTAGGATCTGACTGGTACAGGAAGAGATTGCCCCTCCTTCTCCAGCAGAGTGTCTTTTTGAAACTGAGGAGGACCTGAAGCACTTGCTGCAGAATGTCAAGGACTGTAGTCTTCAATATGGATTGAAGCTCAACATCAAGAAAAAGAAAGAAAAAAAAAGATTCTTACCACTGGGTCAATTGTCTGCATCATGATAGGCAGTGAAGAAACTGAAATTGTTAACAGCTTCAGCTTGCTTGGCTTCACAATCAACACTCTTGGTATCAGCAGCCAGGAAATCAAAAGACAAATTGCTTTGCAAAATTCTGCTGCCAGGGACCTCTCCATAGTACTGAAGATCAATGATGTCAGTCTGGAGACTAGCATGTGCCTGATCCAAGCCATTGTCTTCCTAATTATTTGCTATGCATCAGAAAACTGGGCAATGAGTAGAGATGATAGATGATAAAAAGATAATTGATGCCTTTGAACTATGATGCTGGAGAAGAGAACTGAATATACCAAAGACTGCTAGAAGAACAAACAGGATTAAACCAGGTTTCACCTTGGAGGCAAGCTTTCTGAAGCTTCATTTGATATACTTTGGACATGTTGCAAGGAGGGACCAGTTCTTGGAGAGGGACATCATGCTTGGAAGGGTGGAGGGACAGTGCAAGAGAGGAAGACCCTTGATGAAATGGATTGATTCAGTGACTAGGATAATAGAGGGGAGTGTGTCAGAGACAATAAGGTTGGCAAAGGATAGAGCAGGGTTCAGTGCTGTTGTACATAGGGTCGTTATGAGTTGCAAGTTACTCGACGGCACATAACAACAACAACAAATCTTTAAGTTAAATCATATTTATTAAAATTGTGTAAACATCTATAAGAGTAATCTATAAGAGTAATGTTTAATGTTATGTGTTTGTTCAGATCATTTGAGATTTATAGTGTCTTAAAAAGTTGGATACATTACTTACTCAGGCTATGTTACAATAATATAGAATATTCAGTTTGTGGATGTTTAATGGGGAAAATGGGTCTTACTTGAGCAAAAGCATCAATATTAATGAAATTAACAAACCTGTCTGAGAACAATGACATACAGCTTTAATGCTGTGTTCACCTTCCTTAAATGTAGCTTAGGTCAGATGATTCTTACATCTACATCCCGGCTCAGTAATATGGATGGACTTTGATGCTATAAATGAAGCCGGATGCCACTCACTTGAAAAGCTATTTTGAAACTCTTATCATAATTGCATCTAGAGCAAGCCATAGGGTGAATGGGAAGGATATACAAGTAAAGACAAACAGACTATTTAGGAAGAGCTTAACTGCATTGTCTCTATGACAAGTTAATATTTATCATAGTCATTTCCTTCTCCTTTTTTCTTTCATGTAAATATAAAAAAGATTTATTTATATGTATATAAATAGCATTTATAGTAATATTTATATTTAACTATTCCTACAGCCTAATCTGAACTTTATTCATTATGAAAATGGGTTATAGAAATACCATGAAAGATGTTATGCTCACGCACACTGACAAATTCTTCACCTTACCTGTGTCTGTGTCTCTCAGCTGGCTAGCATTTTCTTGCACTGAAGTTTGAGTCATATGGGCTCATTCAATAACCTCTGGAATAAAAATGTCTTGCGATTTATGAATAGAAATTAACACTTTTGTGCAATTTCCTTCTCCCCATTTGTCAGCTCATCCCAAATAAAGAAGCTATTTTAGTCTTAGAAAACTATTGATGGATTTCATTAATTATATCCATGAACTTTTCCTAGGTATGACTGTATCTTTGTTTCTTATAATATGATATCATATTTCTTAGTTGAAACAAACAAAATATGCAAGAAACAAATATTTTTATTCTGAAGTAATAATTTAGGAATCTTCCAAGCCTTTTGAATAGTTTGCCTACTTTAGAGGTTTACCATCCTTGAACTCTAAACCTGATGCATCTTCAAATTGATAAGTGTTTTCAGACAATATTTGTAAGCTTTTGAGGTTATAATTCCATAAAAACATGCTCAGAGATTGCTGGCAATACAAGAAGAACAGAAATGATTCTGCATCATTAAGAAGAGGTATAGCAAGTCAGCAAAGGAAGTTCTCTTTCATTTATTTTGAATAATGTTTAGGTGATCTTTAGGAAACTTACACTAATGCTTTCGGCAGAATATTAAATGATCCAGGAAGTATTAAAAGAAGATGAAAGGAATATACTGAGTCACTGTATCGAAAGGAATTGGAAGACACAGAAGAATTTCATGAAAAACATATGAGCAAGAGCCTATGGTGATGAAAGAAGTTCAGGCTGCTTTGAAGGAAATGGCAAAAACTAAGGTTCCAGGAATAGATGGTATACCAATTGACATATTTCAGTTAAAAGATGCTGCCCTGGACGTGCTCACCAAGTTGTGCCAGGAAATCTGGAGAACGACCACTTGGCCTACTGACTGGAAGAGATCGATATTTGCTCCTATCCCAAAGAAAGGTGAGCCAACAGAATGTGGAAACTACAGAATAATCTCATTGATTTCACAAGCAAGCAATATTTTACTGAAGATTATCCAAAAACGACTGGAACAGCACATCAACAGAGAACTACCAGAAGTCCAGGCTGGGTTTAGAAGGGGTCGTGGTACTATAGATATTGTAGCTGATGTTAGATGGATCTTGGTTGAAAGCAGGGAATACCAGAGGAATGTCTATCTGTGTTTCATTGACTATGCAAAGGCATTTGACTGTGTAGATCATAACAAACTGTGGCTGACTCTGAGAAGAATGGGAATCCCAGAACACTTGATCGTTCTAATGCAAAACTTATACTTGGACCAGGAGGCAGTCGTCAGAACAGAGCAAGGGAACACTGCATGGTTCAAAATTGGGAAGGGCGTACGCCAGGGATGCATCCTATTTCCATGCCTTTTCAACCTAAATGCAGAACAGATTATCCGGGAGGCTGGGCTCTATGAGGAGAAATGTTGGGTCAAGATTGGTGGATGATTTATCAACAACCTGCGTTGTGCGGATGACACAACCCTGCTTGCTGAAACTGAAGAGGACCTGAAGCGCCTGCTGCAGAGTGTCAAGGACTGCAGCCTACAATATGGATTGAGGCTCAATGTCAAGAAGACAAAGATTCTCACCACTGGACCAATTGGCAGCATCAGGATGGATGGTGAAGAGATTGAGATTGTACACAGCTTTAGTTTGCTTGGCTCCATAGTCAACAGTCTTGGCACCAGCAGCCAGGAAATTAAAAGGCGCATTGCCATGGGAAAGTCTGCTGTTAGGGACCTCTCCAATGTACTGAAGAGCAATGGTGTCTCTCTGGAGACTAAGGTGCATCTGATACAGGCTATGGTCTTCGCAATCACTTGTTATGCATCAGAGAGTTGGACAATGACCAAGGAGGATAGAAGGAGAATTGATGCCTTTGAGCTGTGGTGCTGGAGAAGAGTATTGAGAATACCATGGACTGCTAGGAAAACAAACAGATTTGTCCTGGAAAGGGTTAAACCAGGTGGCTCCTTGGAGGCAAGGATTCTGAGGCTCCGTCTAACATACTTTGGACATGTTGTGAGGAGAGACCGGTCCTTGGAGAGGGACATCATGCTTGGGAGGGTGGAGGGACAGCGCAGGAGAGGAAGGCCCTCTATGAGGTGGATTGATTCAGTGACTGGGATAATTGTGATGGGAGTGTCAGAGACAGTGCGATTGGCACAGGCCAGAGCGGAGTTTAGGGCTTTTGTACATAGGGTCGCTATGAGTCGCAAGCGACTCGACGGCACATAACAACAACAACAACATACTAACTTTTACAAAATGCCTATAAGACTTTTCAGAGACAATGATATCATTGAAACTACTTAAACCAAAACAAACTTGTAGGAAAAGAAAGAAAATTACAGACCAATAATTGATATTACGTGGAAAGCTTTGGGGAACTGTAAAGTACATTTTATAGAGCTTAGGGAAATCTCCCACCATTACAATTGCCATTAAGAATTTTATGACAATATGGAAACAAGTTTTAAATTCCTTCAGCATATTCACCTAAACAAGTGTTCTAAGTGCTTCTTAAGCTGCCAAGAAATGGCGTAGGTACCCTCGTATTCTCACATGTCATCATAAAGTCATCATCATCAAGCCAGTTGTGCACATTCACATTCTGAGGTGACATATTTCCCTATAATAGTTATTCTCAACAGGAGGAATAATTAACCCAATACTGCCATTTCATCACATCCATGTATTAAACAAATATTTTGTCACAGAGACTCTCCTTAGAAAACTTTAGTCAGATTGTTTATTATTAGTCATAGTTTATTAATTTCCTTACAAATCTAACCTAAAACAAATGCCAAAGTCTTCCTCTTTAACATGATGTTGTCACGTGCCTTTGAGTAGAGTACAAGTCATAGTTACCCTATACACAACAAATCTGAAAAATGCCCTAGCCTATGCTATCTTCTCTATCTCTCATGTACTTCATCCCATTACTGTAGCTACTGTTAATCCACATTGTTGAAGGTCTTTTTCCCATTTTCTGACTCCATTTTTCCAAGCAGGATGTCCTTTTTCAAGGAATAGCCTCTCCTAAAAACATGTTCAAATTATGTGACATGAAACTTCACCATCCTTACCTCCGAGAAGCACTCTTTCTCCAAGACGTATCTGTTTGAACTTTTGGCAGTCCATGAGACAATCAACACTCTTCTCCAACATCACAGCTCAAAGGTTTCAGTCCTTCTTGTTATTCTTACTAAATTCCCATATCTAAGATGCATAGCAAGTGATTACAAACACCAAGGCTTGATTTAAGTTCATCATAATCTTTAGCTCACATCGTTGCTCATCAATAATTCAGAGAGTTGCTTGATAGCAGATTTTCCAAGTGCAAAGCTTCTTTTGATTTCTTAACTGCTGGTGCAAAAGTTGTTTATTGTGAATCCAAGCAAGATACAATCATTGGCAACTTCAAATTTTTCTATATCTACCATATAGCATTTTGGCCCAATGATGATTATCTTTGTTTTCTTAATGTTGACATGTAATCCATATTGCAAGATGTAATATTGTATCTTCTTCAACAAGTCTTTTTTACTTTCAGCAGGCAAGACTGTGCAGTCTGCATAATGAAGGTTGCTGAGCTTTCCTCTGATATTGATACCATACCATATCCTTCTTTATAAAGTCCAGCTTCTAGAATGATTTGTTCAGCATAGAACTTAAACAGCTATAGAGAGAGGGGATTTAGTGCCTGATCCTTTATCATCTATAACACAGAACATTTTTCTTAATGTTAAACCATGCAGTTTGCCTTGTTCTGTTTGAATAGCAGCTTCTTGGTCTAGGTATGGGTTTTGTATACGCACATGTGAGTGATTTGGAATTCCCATTCTCCTCAATTTTGATCATAGTTTATTATGAACGCATAATCAAGTGCTTTTGCAATAAAATACAAATATACATTATTCTGGTATTTTGATTTTTCAGCCAAGATCTATCTGACATCAGCAATGATATTCTTGGTGTTATGATCCCTTCTAAACTTTTATTGAATTTATGGCAATAATCATATTGTTTCCACTGTTTTGGGATGATCTGCAATAATTTTGCATGTATGTGTTATAAAAGATATTGTTCATTAATTTCCACATTATGCTAGATTACCTTTTTTTGGAATGGGAACAAATACAGATCTCTTCCAGTCCATTGGCCAAGTATCTGTCTTCACATCCAGGGCTGCCTTTATTATTTGAAACATGGTAATTGGGATCCCATTGATTCCTGGAGCCTTATGTTGTGCCAATGCCTTCAATGCAGCTTGGACTTCTTATATCATCACCACTGGTTTTCGATTATATGCTGCTTCCTGAAATATTTAGATGCTGACCAATCATTTTTTGTAAAGTATTTCTGTATAGTACCTTTATCTTCATTTATGCTTTCTGGATCATTCAAGATTTTGACCCACCCTCCACCTTCATCTCTCAGTGTTGCCATTGGAGCTTGAATTTGGTTTTCAATTTTGTTTTAAAGAAGGATTGGGTTGCATTCATTAAAAGGCTGTTGCAAGATCTATCTTGAAGTATAATGCTGTGAGTGATAGGATATCACGAAGATAAGTTTAAGGAAGATCTCGTAATACAGTGGTTATTCAAATACATCCAACAGCTGCTAAAGCCAAAGAGAGCCAAGTTAAGAAATTCTACCAATTTTTGCAGTTAGAAATTGGCCAAATATTCAGTCAAGATGCATTAATGATATTTGGTGGCTGGAATGCAAAAGTTCAAAACAAAATGGAAGGAATGGTTGCTATGTGCCATTGAGTTAGAACTGACCCATAGCTGACCCACCTGCGAGTTTTCAGAAGCAGCTAATTGTATGGGAGAAGATTTCCTCTCCTTCTCCTGTGGAGCAGCTGGTGAACTGTAACTGCATACCTGCAGGGATTGCAATGCAGCTTTTTTGCCAATAGGCTACAGTAATTGGTGATAGAAATTTGGTTGGGATCAAATGATTAAATTTGTTTTTACATTCATTGACTAATTCATCACAATACCCTTTTTTAAAAACCCCAAAAATTAACTTTATACATGGACCTCACATGGTGATGCACACAGGAATCAAATTTACTGTCTCTCTGAAGAAATCTTTGGAGAATCTCAATATTAGCAGACAAAACCAATCCAGATGCTGGCTGTGGAAAACACTACCAATTACTAATGTGCAAGTTCAAATTGAAGTAGAAGAAACAAAAAACAAGCCCATAAGAACTAAAGCACAATATTGAGTACACTCCAACTGATTTTAAAGATCAGCTGAAGAATATAGACTTGAAGCATTGATATTAAAGACTGATTCAGATGAGCTCTGGGACGATACCAAAAAAATCATCTTTGAAGAAAGATGAAGATCATTACAATGAAAGAAGAGAAGAGTCCGTGAAAGTAATATTAGAGTGTAGAGAAGCCAAAATAAGGGAAGAATAAACACAATTTCTCAATCCATTCATTTATTGAAGGTTTTAGGCTGTTTCCATCTTCCTAATATTGTGAATAACGATTCTATTCACATAGGTGTACATATCTCTGTTCTTGTATCAGTTCTATTTTCTTGAGGTTTATTCCTAGCAGTGAAATATCTGGGTCATATGAAATTTCTATGTTCAGCATTTTGAGGAAACACTAAACTGTCTTCCAAAGTGATTAAACCATTTTACAATTACACCAACAGTGTATGAGAGTTTGATATTTCTATATACCATATCCAACAACCATTTCTTGCTATACCGTTGAATTACTGTTACTAGGGATGACAGTAGAATGCCATCTATATCACTAGGAAACAATGATTTCACAATCTATAACTTGGGAGAATTTAGAAAGCATTATGCTGGGTAAACTAACTTAGTGTCCTAAGACCATTATTGTAAAAATAGAAAGAAAACTAATAAGATATGTATAAATGACCAAAAGGGAAAGAAGAAATGGGAAACAGGGTGGAAATTAGAAGAGGATGGAAATCACTAGGAAAGCAGAGTTTACTGGCTGAATAGGGAGTGGTAAAGGAACAGAGAAGAGTCAGTGGAGACTCAAAAATAATAGACATATTGTTGTTGGTTTTGAATACTGTTAAGTCAGAATTGACACATAGCTGACCTTCCAGTAGGTTTTCAGAGGCAGATAATCACACAGGAGTAGATTGCTAATCCTTCTTCCAATAATAGGCATAGATTATAATTACAAATTTTGTAAAATGCAATGAATATTAATGATAGTATGAAACATGATTAAATTGAAGACTGTATAAAACACAGTATATAGTAAATATGAATAAGAACTTGCTGTTTATTTGGCCCAAGGTCTGAAGGAAGGACACCAATGGACTTTTGGGAGAATGGTGTTACCTGCTTAAGAAGAGTATAGGGCAGTCTCAGATCCTGTCTTGTGCGAATATGTGGATTCCTGATGCTGTGTTAAGAGGCCATATTTAAAACCCAGATCCTGATGCAGGTTTGAGACTGAATATCCTTTTGAAAGATGCTGTTAAGGAAAACGATGGATTTCTGGGAGAATGGTGTTACCTGATCAAGAAGATTATAGGGTGGTGATGAAGGAGGAAGTTCAGGCTGATCTGTAGGATTTGACAAAAAATAAATCCCTAGGAATTAATGGAATACCTACTGACACATGTCAACAAACAGATGCTGCCCTGGAGGTACACACCAAGTTGTACCAAGAAATCTGAAGGACAACGACTTGATCAACTGACTGGAATAGATCCATATTTATTCCCATTTAAAAAAAATGTTACAACAGAGTGTAGAAATTGTTGAACAATATCACTAATTCACACACTAGCAAAATCCTGCTGAAGATCAACCAGAAATGACTGGAACAGTATATTGACAGAGACCTACCAGATATATAAGATGGATTTAGAAGAAGTCATCACACTAGAGACATTACTGCCAAAGTCAGATGGATCATGGTGGAGGTTCGAGTACCAGAGGAATGTCTGTCTATGTTTCATTGACTACGAGAAAACATTTGACTGTGTGGATCACAGCAAATGGTGGCTACTTTTTAGGTAAATGGGAATTCCAGGACACTTGATTGTGCTTATGCAAACCTATACTTGTACCAGGAAAAAGTCCTCAGAACGGAACAGGGAAACACTGCATGATTCAAATATGGTACATTGCACAATGGAATACTATGCAGCACACAGCAGCAATGACTTTGCAAATTATTACCTAACTTGGGAGGAACTAGAGAGCATTACACTGAGTAAACTAACTCAATCCCAAACTATTATTGTAGAATGAATGTAAGGATCCAAGAGGGGTGTGAGAGGTTGGAAGTAGAGGTATGAAGATGTACAGGAGAGTGGAGGGATTAATCATGAGGTTGTACAATTTGCTGAGGTGGGGGTGAAAGGGAATGTAAAATAATTTGTTATTAAAAATAATGTATTCAAATTTTGTTAAAAAACTAGTAGAAAATTAAAAGAAATTGTAGTCAGGGAAGGTAGGCAGGAAATGTGCAATAATAAATGAATTTCCATTGAAATCCAGGTTTTTTGTAAACTTTCATTAAAATATCAATTAAAAAATTCATTATTTTTCTTAAAATAATATGAAAAGGAGTGTGTCAGGGATGTATACTGTCTCCTATCATTTCAATCAATATGAAGAACAGATCATTTGGGAAGCAGTGCTCTATGAGGAGAAACGTGGCATCAGGATTGGAGGAAGACTCATCAACAACCTTCGTTATGCAGATTACACAACCTTGCTTGCTAAAACTGAGGAAGACCTGAAGCACTTGCTGCAGAAGGTTAAGGACTATAGCCTTCAATATGCATTGAAGCTCAACATCAAGAAGACAAAGATTCTCACCACTGGGCCAATTGGCAGAACCATGATAGATGGAGAAGAGATTGAAGTTACTAACAATTACAACTTTGCGGCTCCACAATCAGCACTCTTAGTACTAGTAGTCAGGAAATCAAAAGACAAATCACATTGGGAAAATATGCTGTCAGGGACCTCTCCAGAGTACTGGAAAGCAACAATGTCGGTCTAGAGACTGAGTTGCACCAAATTCAGGCCATGGTCTTTGCAATTACTTGCTATGCATCAGAGAGATGGAGAATGAGCTAAACATGATAGAAAAAGAATCAATGCCTTCAAACTGTGATGTTGGAGAAGAGCCTTGAACGTTCCATGGACTGCCAAAAAAACAAAAAGGTCTGTCTTGGGGAGTTCAAAACCAAGTCTTTCATTGGAGGCTATTTTGAAGCTCTGTCTCTCATACTTAGGGCACATGGCCGGGAATGACCGGTGCTTGGAAAAGGACATCATGCTTGGAAGGGTGGAGGAACAGCACAGGTGAGGAAGGCCCCAGATGAGATTAATTGATACAATGATTGGGGCAATGTGGGCTGGTGTGTTGGTATCAGTGAGACCGGTTCAGCACATGGCAGGCTTCAGAGCTGCTGAACATAGGGTTGCTATGCGTCACAGGTAACTCAAAGGCACATAACAAGAACCAAAATATTAGGTACTTTATGCAAATCAATAGGAAAAAAATTGAAAGTGGGAAGAAAAAACAAAGGTAAGAGATATCTAAGGAATAAACAGAAGATATCAAAGGGCAGCTTGAAAAGACAAAGCAAAATATTATGTTAGAATATGCAAAGAGCATAAAATTGGAGAATAGAAAGTATTTCTATATTTCTATATTTCTGTTCAGCGTTTCTATATCTGACATAACCAAAAAAATAAATTTCATCCTCTTTAATATACAACATTTAAAATTATTTGATCTCTCATATCGCACTGTAACCTAATTCATGTATAGCCCTTACCACCAGCAACCTTTATTAGCCCTAATTTTATACTTAATTGCTCCTTGCCCATAATTCATAATTATCATCACTCAACCCTCTCCTTACTTTCAATCTGAAGTGTTACAACAGTATGATAGACATATTTACAATGATTATGCCACATGGGCTAAGGGTGGGGTCACACTGTAACTAATGCTAAACTCCACAATAAGGGATATATCTTTCACTGCTTCACAAATTGC
>NW_006399953.1:5264374-5306832 GCF_000299155.1 Elephantulus edwardii
ATCTATTTATTATCACTTATTATAGTGAATATTTTATGGACTGCCAAGAGAATAAACAGATGTATCTTGGAAAGGGTGCAGCCAGATTGCTCCTTGGAAGCAATGGTAGTGAAGCTTCATATCACATCCTTTGGGCCTTTTGCCAGGAAAGCCTACTCACTAGAGAGGGACAGAAAAGGAAAGGAAGACCCTCATCAGGTGATTGACACAGCAACTGCATTAATGACCTCCAGTTTGTTAGAGATACTGAAGTTGACATAGTATAAGACAAGGTTCAGATTATTGTTTATAAGGTCGATATGAGCTGTGAGATGAGAAGAATAGGAATCCCAGAACACTAGATCATGATATCATGAAACCTATGCTTGGACCAGGAGGCAGTCATCAGGACAGAACAAGGAAACATTGCGTGGTTCAAAATTGGGACGTGTGCACGCTGGGGATGTGTCCTATCTCCATATATTTCAATCTTTATGCAGAACAGATTATCTGGGAGGCTGGGCTATATGAGGAGAACTGTGACATCAAGATTGGAGGAAGATTAATAAAAAAGTGTGTTATGCAGATGACACAACTCTGCTTTCTGAAACTGAGAAGAGCCTGAAGAGCTTACTGCAGAAGCTCAAAGACTGCAGCTTTCAATATGGATTGAGGCTCAATATCAAGAAGACATCAATATCAATATCAAGAAGATTATCACCATTGGGCAAATTGGCAGCATCAGGATGGATGGTGAAGAGATAGAGATTGTTAACAGCTTTGGTTTACTTGTCTCCACAGTCAACACTCTTAGCACCAGCAGTCAGGAAATTAAAAGACGTATTGCAATGGGAAAGTCTGTTGTTACCGACCTCTCCAAAGTACTGAAAAACAATGGTGTCACTCTGGAGACTAAGGTACATGTAATACAGGACATAGTCTTTGCAATCACTTTCTATGCATCAGAGATCTGGCCAATGACTAGGGAGGATAGAAGGAGAATTGATGCTTTTGAGCTGTGGTGTTGGAGAATAGTGTTGAGGGTACCTAGGACTGCTAAGAAAACAAATAGGTTCATCTTGGAGAGGGTTAAACCAGGCTACTCCTTGGAGGCAAGGATTCTGAAGCTTTGTCTGACATACTTTAGACATGTTTCAAGGAGGGACAACTTGAAGTAGAACATCATGCTTGGCAGGGTGGAGGGACAGGGTAGGAGAGGAAGACTGTCTATGAGGTGGTTTGATTCAGTGACTGGGTAATTGGGGTTGGTGTGTTGGAGATAATGAGATTGACATAGGAATGGAGCATAGGAATAGAGAATAGATTTAGGGCTCTTGTACATAGTGTCACTATGATTCGCAGGCAATTCAATGGCACAGAACAACACAACAACAACAGGAGTTGTATGCAACTTGACGGCAAATCATCATCATCATCATTATCCATTGAAAGTTTTCTATTTGTTTTTGAGCATGGTAGAGACCATGACAACAGTGCTGGACAGCACAAGTTCCCATTCTATTATTCATCTGGTCACTATGAGTCATAAACACCTAATAACATTATTTATTATCCATCCTTGAAAACTGTGTAATTGTATAAATTACTAAACCATCTTCCTACACAAATACAGGGTTCTTATGGCAGATGTCTTTCTCTAAATACAACATTATCTTCCACTTCTCTCTTCCTAAAGAAGTGAGGAGACATTTACTTTATCCTAATTTTTTTCTTCGTTCTTGGTTTTACCATTAGATTTTTAATTTTCTTGTCTTCTAATATAGTAACTATCTAAAAAGCAATCCATAGCTTATTTGTTGAGTATCATCTAAGTTCTATGGATATTTATTAAATGTTGGCTATGTGCCAGGTTAATTATGTGCTGCTGCAACTGAGAAAGGAATGCTGCAGAAGGTAAAGAACTTTAGTCTTCAATATGGATTGAAGCTCAACATAAAGAAAAAAAAATGATTCTCACTACTGGGCCAATTGGCAACTTCATGATAGACATATAAGAGATTGAGACTGTTAACAACTTCAGCTTGCTTGGTTCTACAACCAACACTCTTGTCTCCAGCAGTCAGGAAATTAAAAGACAAATTGCATTGGAAAATTCTGCTTTCAAGAGCCTCTCTCGATTACTGAAGAGCATTGATATCAGTCTGGAGACTAAGATGCACCTGATCCAGGCCATGGTCTTCATAATTTCTTGCTCTGCATCAGATAACAGAGGAACAACAAGGGATGATAGAAGAAAGGTCAATGTCTTTGAGTCGTGGTAGTGGAGAAGAGTGTTGAACATACTGTAGACTGCCAGAAGAACAAACAGGTCTGTCCTGGAGACGGTGAAACCAAGCTACTTCTTGGAGGCAAGGATTTTGAAGCTCTGTCTCACATACTTTGGACATGTGGCCCAGGAAAGACCAGTCCTTGGAGAAGGACATCATGATTGCAAGTGTGGAGTCACAGCACAGGAGAGGAAAACCCAAGATGAGATAGATTGACTCCATGACTGGAGAAATGGGTTTAAGTCTGTTGTAGATGGTGAGATTGGCTTAGGATAGTGAAGAGTTCAGAGCTAATGTACATAGCATTAATATGTGTTACATGAGACTCAGTAGCACCTAACAACAATAGCAACATGTGCCATAACTCTGGTGGGTGAATGGTAAGAAGCTGTGCTATAATCCTAAAGGTCCAAGGTTTGATTCCATCAGGGAATCTTATCCAGTGGCTGCTCTGCAGGAAGTAGATGGACAGTCTTTTTGTAAACATTTACAGAACAGCACTGAAAACTTGACAGGATTTACCATGAGTCAGAATCAACTTGATAGTGGATTACGCATTCCATTAGACATGCCATCACTAGCTCTTGCTTCTTCATATTTTCTAAATAAATGCACAATTTTATTCTCTCCCAGTCATACATTTATATATCTATTCATTTTCATTTGTATATTCTCTCATACATAGAAATTCTTACAGATACTACTTTTTTCTAATATGACAGTACTAATAAAAGTACACTTTTTCTTAAAAAAAAAGAAAAATCTGTGAATTATTTTCCTGTAACTCTAGTAATCTTCATACCATTTTATTCATATCTCTTTCCTCCCCCCTTATTGCTGTAGGGTCGAAACCAACTCATAGGTAACCCTCCAGTGGATATTGTTATTATGTGCCTTTGAGACTATAACTCAGTGATTTTATGTACAATAGCTCTGAACCTTGCACTATCCTGAGCCAATCTCAGATTCTTTGACACATCTACCCCATTACCTCAGTAACTGTGTCAAGCCACCTCATCCAGTGCCTTCCTATCCTGTGATCTCGATCCACCATATCAAACATGATGTTCAGACGAGGTATGGGAGGATATAAACAAATACCATTCACGAAAAATGCAAAGACCATTGCAAAGATAGAAGAAGAAGGAAAGACAAGATGAAATCCATAGAAACTCTAAATATTGCACTAGAATGTCAAGAAGCGAAAGCAAAGGGAATAAATAAAGAATTAAAGGAGCTGAACAGAAGATTTCAAAGGGCAGCTCAGAAGGACAAAGCAAAGTATTGTAATGAAGTGTGTAAGAGCTGGAGTTGGAAAGTCAAAAGGGACAAACTTGCTTCACACTTTTTAAGCTGAAAGAACTGAAGATACTATATAGGCAGAATATAGAATGTTTAAGAAAACATCAGAAGAAAACTGAAAAGATTACAGAGTCATTATATGAAAAAATAATTGGCTGACACCGAAGACTTTCATGAAAAAACTTACGATCAAGAGGCAATTGTGATAAAGGAGAATGTTCAAGTTCCTTTGAAGGAACTGACAAAATATAAGGCCCCAGGAATTGACAAACCAATTGGCATATTTCAACACACAGATGCACCTCTGGACAAGTTCAACAGATTTAGCCAAGAAATCGTGAGACAACCACCTTGGCAACTGACTGGAAAAGATTCCTATTTATTCCCATTCCCAAAGAAGATCCAACAGGTGAAAATTGTTGAATATCAGACATAAGCAAAATCTTACTGAAGATTATCCAAAAACAAATGGGATAGTACATTGACAGAGAACTGCCAGAAATAAAAGCTGGGTTTCAAAGTTGTCTCACTAAGGACGTCATTGGCTGAAAGCAGAAATCACCAGAGGAATGTGTATCTGTGTTTCATTTATTATGCCAAGGCATTTGACTGTGTGGATTGTAGTAAATTGTGGCTAAAATTGAAAAGAATGGGAATTCCAGAACACTTGAATGTGCTCTTGTGCATATACTCAGACCAGGAAGCAGTCATCAGAACAGAGCAAGGAAACACTTCATGGTTAAAAATCAGGAAAGGAGTGCATCAGAAATTAATCTTTTCTCCATATTTTCTCAGTGTATATGTGAAACAGATTATTTGGGAGGTTGAACTTTATGAAGAGGAATGTGACATCCGGATTGGAGGAAGAATCATCAAAAATTTGTGCTATGCAGATAATACAATTTTGCTTGCCAAAATTGAGGAGGACTTGAAGCATTTGCTGCAAAATGTCAAAGACCACAGTCTTCAAGATGAATTGAAGCTCAACATCAAGAAAACTGAGAAACCAGTAGGCTAAATGGCAGCGCCATGATAGATGGAGAAAAGGTTCAGATCAGTAACAATTTCATTTTGCTCAACTTCACAGTCAATTGTCATGATACCAGCAGTCAGGAAATCAAAAGATTAATTGCATTTGGAAATTCTGCTGTCAGGACTCTCTCCAAAGTACTGAAAAGCAACTATGTCAGTCTAGAGACTAAGGTGCACCTGATGCAAGCCATGGTCTTCTCAATTACTTGTTATACATCAGAAAGCTGGATAATGACTAAGGAAGCCAGAGAATAGCCTATGCCTTTGAATTGTGGTGCTGGAGAAGAGTGGTGAACATTCCGTTGACTTCCAGAGAACAAAGAAGTTTATCCCGGGGAAGGTTAAACCAAGTTGCACTTTGTAGGCAAGGATTTTGAAGCTCCATCTCACATACTTTGGGTATGTGGCTAGGAAGGACCACTGCATTTTTAGAATCTGTGAATCACACAGAAGGAGATTCCTTATTCTTCTCTTACGGAGCAGCAGGCATATGGCTTGTTTTTGGATTAGTGGTACAACCCATTACACACTAAGCCCCCAAAGATCCCTGTCTTAATTATAGTGAATTTTTGTTCCCTTCTTTCAGAAATCTACCTTTTCCCATCTTCCATCTCCACATGTTCAAATTCTACAAAATCTGAGCAGTTTAGCTTAAAAATACTTTTCTATGACTCCTCACAATTTTCCAAATGAATACGTTTCTTCTTTTAGAAAACTGTATTGTGACATGTGCATACATTAAATATTGATTATATTTATTTAATATTTTTTTCATTTCTTTGTATAAGTGTGTAAGTATGTGTATATCTATCTTATGAATCAGGCTTTTGGTGAAGATATGTCTTCTAATTCTTTCCTTCCTGTGAAGGAAGCATTCAATGACAAATAGTGCAATACTGTATTTTAAACTCACTTAAGTACTTTGCATATATATATTTGTCAAGGGAAACACATATTTGGCATTAATTTATAGCTTAATTCCATATCAAACTCAATTTATAAATAAGAATAGACTAGTTCCATCATTAATTAATGATGTTTTTTTGCCAAAAATATATGTTGCCAAATTTAAATAATCAAACATTTGAGCTAATAAAAATAATTTCACTTTCAAACTCCTTAAATGCATCAAAGCGGTTAATTTCATTTTAACATTTAAAATTAAATTTTAACATTATATTAAAACTACAGTGTAAAATGTGAATTTTCTAAAGCTGATCTCAAGTGAGCTTGTGCAGCAGTATGGCATGTGGTTTACATACATACTCTCAATGCTCTATGCTATAACTTTGTGAAGAAATGTCTTAGCAAACATTATAGGAAAATATACTAAAGTGATAACCATTAATGTTTGCACTGGTGAATTTATGCGTGGTTGTCTTGTAGAATATTTTGAGGAGATATTGCTTTTATATTTACAAAAATATATATTTAAAAACCAGTGATTCATTTTCACAGTAAAAAAATAGACTAATTTTGCTTTCTATAACACTAACCTGTTTCCTAAGAAAATAACAATGTTAGAGAATCAAATAATAATATGAAAGCTTCACTAAATTAACTGAATGAAACAAATTCATAGGCCACTAAAGGATTTATGTTTATGGGTATTTATTTCTGGAAGCTTAGTAGGGAGTTACTAGTCCAAAGGCACTTGGTTCAAATTCACCAGTGGTTCCACAGGAGAAAAATGGACAATGTACATATAATTTACTGCCTCTGAAAACCTTCTGGATAGTTACTAATGAGTCAGCTCAGAGTTGATGTTATTTAACTATAACAACATATCTTAAACTTGGATTCTGCAATGAATTGTTTCTTCAAACTCATCAGAGGATAATGTAACTTAGTATTTTGTTTCTATCATAGATAGCCCAAGGTCATTAGGATATTGTAATGGTCTAATGTAAACATGCACCCTGTTATAAAGACATAAAAAGTTATCATCACACTATGATAATTTTAATAGAAACTAGAAATAATTTGTTCTTGGCCTATGTAAATAAATGTTGAGTCTCTGCTACCAGCAATTTAAAAATGAGGTAGTGGAGCACTATGGACTGACACTTTTGCAATCCAGTAGACTGGACAGATTCTGCCACAAATGACATATGTGACTGGCATTTGTTATTATTGCTTTTTTTTGGACACAAATTTATTACCCTTTCTAAAGTCTTGGTTTAAAAAGTACGGATGCATAGAGATATCTAAGGCACTTTCAAATGATATGAGTCAATTTTGTTTTCCTAATTGTACCATAGTATTATTTGCTTCTTTGCTTAATGCTCAAATTTTCATTTAATTTACAATAATAATAATAACACATCAATTATTGACATTTTAGCACAAATCAAGGTAATCAGAGACAATTGGACTTGTGCCTATTGTAGTTTGCACCCCAAGTGTTTAATGAGAGAATTAAGATCCATTTTGAAAACTCTCTTGTAAGTACACATTCTTATTTAATAGTCTGTGTGATGAAATAACAATCACTCATAAAATGCCTTTTCTACATAATAAACCATCATTGTTTCTAAGAAAAGCATTTGACAACTCTGTCAGTTGCAAGCTGAACTAGCCACTTTTTTGCAAAACAACATTTTAGTTGAAAGAAAAACTGACATAAAAACTATGGTTATTTATATTTAGCCTCCTGGCAAGTATTTTCTTGAAAACAAATAAAATGAGACTGTTTCTATAGGGAAAACGACTGACAGTATTTATTCATCACCAGGAACAAAACTCACACTGAATAAAAATAGAATTTCTAGAAAGTTAAATACTTTCTCAAATATAAAAATTTAAGCATATTTTTGATGTGATAAGAGGAGTTATTAATTAATGTTGATTTTGAATTTTAAATTAAATGTTTCAATATAAATAAAATGTTTTCTTATATGAAAGCTCTACATACGTCATAAATTGATATTTTAAAATTATAAATTGGTTGTGAAAACTATGCCAGGTGCTGATTCTGTAACAAAGCATCAACTACTCATATGCAAGTTCAAATTGAAACTAAAGAAAATTAAAAGAAATCCGTAAGAAGCAAGGCATGATGTTGAGTCTATTCCACCTAAAATAAAATATCATCTCAAGAACAGGTTGGAGGCCTTGAATGAACAAAGATAAATGAGTTGTGAAATAATTAGTAATTACTAAGACAGAGGAAGAAAAAAAATACCTTGATGGATGTCACTAGCGTGTCAAGAACCAAAAGAAAAGGAAGAAATCAGGAAGTTAAGAAGCTGAGAAGATTTCAAATGGCAGCTCAGGAAAACAAAGAAAATATTATAACAAAATATGCTAAGAACTGGAGTTACAAAATCAAAACAGACAAACTCAAGATTTCTTAGGCTGAAGAAACTGAAGAGCAAACTCAAGCTTCCAGTTGTAATACTTAATTCTGCAATACTTTCAGAATATTGAATGATCCTGGAGACATCAAAAGAAGATGGAAGGAGTACACATAGTCACTATACCAAAAAGACTTGGCTGACACAGAAGAATTAAATGAAACAGCATATGATCAAGAAGATACGGTAATGAAGGAGGAATTCCAAGTTGCTCTAAAGCAAATGGGGGTTGACGACCCTAGGAACTGATGGAATATCAACTAACATACTTAAAAAACAGATGCGACCCTAGACATGCTCACCAGGTTTAACCGAGAAATCTGGTGGACAACTATGTGGGCAACTGATTGAAAGAGATCCATGTTTATTTCCATTAAAAAAAAATGATTAAACAGATATGGAAACCATAGAACAATATATCACACTCTGTGCCATCTTCACACTTCTGACACGTAAGAGCCTATTGCAGCAGTCACCATGTCAAGTCACCTATTTGAGGGTCTTCCCCTTTGCCAGTCCTCCACCATTCCCAGCATCATGTCCTTCTCCAAGGAATAGTCCCTCCTAGCAACATGCCCAAATATGTGAGGTAAAGCCTCATCATTCTTACCTCCAAGCA
Source organism: Elephantulus edwardii (assembly GCF_000299155.1). Lineage (NCBI taxonomy): Eukaryota > Metazoa > Chordata > Mammalia > Macroscelidea > Macroscelididae > Elephantulus > Elephantulus edwardii. The sequence goes on from NW_006399953.1 coordinate 5,272,951, forward strand.
GCACTCTGGCTGCGCCCTCTCCAAGACTTATCTGTTTGTTCTCTTGGCTTTTCATAAAATGTTCAGTGCTCTTTTCCAACACCACATCTCAAAGGTGTCAATTCTTCTTCGATCATTCTTACTCATTGTCAAGCTCTCCGATGCATAGCAAGTAATCTGGAAGACCATGGCCTGGATCAGACACACCTAAGTCTTTAAACTGACATAATTAATTAGGAAAGGTTCCTAACTCCAGATTTTCCCAGTGGAATGTGTCTCTTTATTTCCTGACTGCTGGTATCAAAGGTGTTAATTGTGGACCCAAACAAGATGAAGCCATTGATGGTTTCAATCTCCTCTCCATCTGTTATGATACTGCCTACCAGTCCAATGGTAGGAATCTTTGATTTCTGGACATAGACATGTGATATGAACAGGAGCCAATGGTAATGAAAGAGGAAGTAGAAGCTGCATTGGCAAAAAATAAGGCCCCAGGAATTTATGAAATACCAATTGACTTGTTTCCATTAAAAAATGCGACCTTGGGTGTGCTCACCTGTCTATTCCAGGAAATTTGGAGGTTACTCTCTGGCCAACAGATTGGAAGAGATCCATATTTACTCCCATTCCCAAGAAAGGTGATCCAACTGAATGTGTAACCTATCAAATAATATTATTAATATTACATGCAAGCAAAATAATGTTGAAGGTCATTCAAAAATAGAGAGAACAGTACATTGATAGGGAGCTGCCAGAAGTTCAAGCAGGATTTAGAAGAGATCACAGAACTAGGGATATTATTGCTGATGTAAGATGGATCCTGTCTGAAAATAAGAAATACCAAAGAAATGTCTATTTGTGCTTTATTGACTATGCAAAGACACTTAACTGTGTGGATCATAACAGGTTCTGGCTGACATTGTGAAGAATGAGAATCCCAGAGCAGTTAATTATACTCATGCAAAAACCTATACCTGGACCAGCAGACTGTGTGTGATCAGAGCAGGGGAACACGGCACACTTTAAAATTGAGAAGGGAGTGCATCAGGATTGTATTCTCTCTCCATGCCTATTGAATCTGTATGGTAAGCAAATCATTTGAGAAACTGGACTCTATGAATTGGAATGTGGCATCAGGTATGGAGGGAGACTCATCAATAAGCTGCATCATAATAGATGGCACAACCTTCTGCTTAAAGTGAGGTAGACTTGAAGCACTTATTGCCAATCAAAGGATGCAGTCTCAGTATGGATTGAGAAGAATAGGAATCTGAAAACACTTGATTATACTCGTGTAACTTAAAGCAGGAAACAGTGGTCCAAACACAGCAAAGAAAAATCACATGGTTCAAATCAGTAAAGCAGTGCCTCAGGGATGTGTCATTTCTCCATACCTTTTTCAATCTACATGCAGAACAAATTGTTCAGGAGGTTAGACTCTATGAAGAATGATATGACACCAAGTCTGCAGGAAGACTCATCAACGACTAATATTATGCAAATGACACAATCTTGCTTGGCAGAACTGAGAAGGACTTAAAACACTGCAGAAGATCAAGGACAAGTACAGTCTTACTGGGACCCACAATCAACATTCTTGGCACCAGTGATCAGGAAATCAAAAGACAAGTTGTTTAGCAAAGTCTGCTGTCAGGGATCAGTCTAGTGACTCAAGTAGGCTGAAAGAAGTCATGATCTTCTTAATTACTTGTTATATATCAGAGAGTTGGGCAATGACTAAGGATGACAGAAGAATAGATTACTTTGTATTGTGGTGCTGGAGAAGTGCATTGAACATGTGATGGACTGCTAAGAGAACATACAGATCTGTGCCAGAGAGGGTGAACCCAGGTCGCCAGACAAAGATTATAAAGCTCTATATCACATACTTTGGGCATGTTACTGGGACTGGTCCTTGAAGAAGAAAATCGTATTTGGAAGGGTAAAGGGTGAACGCAGCAAAGGAACACCCTGACAAGATAGATTGAGATAGTGACTGTGGCAATGGAGAAAAGTGTGTCAGAGACAGTGAAATTAGTACAGGATAGGGGAGAATTCAGATCTGTTGTTCAATCGGTCGTTATGAGTTTTACTCAGCCAGACAGCATTGAACAGCAATAATAACTGAGAAACCAAACAGATTTGGAAGCTAAAATCTGCTGCAGTGGCCTGTTTTCATAAGCAATACAAGAAGTACTAGCTTACATTTTATTCCATTTATGTTCTACCTACTTGATAATTTTATTACCATTATTCTAGTCATATACTGTGACACTAGGGACATTATTGCCAATGTCAGGTAGATCTTGGCAGAAAGCAGAGAGTACAAAGAAAATGTCTATTTCTGTTTCATTGACTATTCAAAGGCATTTGACTGTGTGGATCACAATAAATTGTGGCTAACCTTGAAAATAGGAATCTCAGAGCATTTGATCGTGTTTATAAGAAACCTATATTTGTCCTCAGAACAGAGCAAGTAAATACTGCATGGTTCAAAATCTGGAAAGGAGTGTGTCAGATATACATCCTGTTACCATACCTTTTCAATCTGTATGCAGAACAGATAATTTGCAAAGCAGTGCTTTTTGAGAAAAAAATGAGACATCAAGATTGGAGGAAACTCATCAACAACCTACAATATGAAGATGACACAGTCTTGCTTACTGAAACTGAAGAAGACCTGAAGCACTTGCTGCAGAAGGTCCAGGACTGTAGTCTTCAATATGGATTGAAGGTCAACATCAAGAAGTCAAAGATTCTCACCACTGGGCCAATTGATAGCACCATGATAGATGGAGAAGAGATTGAGGTTGTTAAAAATTACAGCTTGCTCAGCTCCATAATCAACACTCTTAACGCCAGCAGTCAGGAAATCATAAGACAAATTACATTGGGAAAATCTGTTGTCATGGACCTCTTCAGAGTACTGAAGAGCAACAATGTCAGTCTAGATACAAAGGTGTGCCTAATCCAGGCCATGATATTCTCAATTGCTTGTTATGCTTCAGAGAGTTGTACAATGACTAAGAATGACAGAAGAGGAATAGATGCCTTCGAGTTATGGTGCTCGAGAAGAATCTTGAACATATCATGGACTGTCAAGAAAACAAATCAGTCTGTCTTGGAGAGAGTGAAACTAAGTCTCCTTGGAGGCTGGGATTTTGAAGCTCTGCCTCACATACTTTGGGCATGCACCAAGGAGAGACTGGTCCTTGGAGAAGAACATCATGCTTGGAATGGTGGACAGACAGTGCAGGAGAGGGAGACCCTGGATGAAATGGATTGATACAGTAACTTGGGCAATGGTGGTTGGTGTCTTGGAAACAAACTGGTCAGAACAGGGAATGGTTCAGAGCTGCTGTGTATAGGGTTGCTATACATTGCAGGAGACTCAATGGCACATTGAGTGGCATCCACTTCTAAACAACATGCCTCTGGAAATTCTATGAACTTTGATAAATGTCGATAGTTGTAGAGGAGCTTCAGGCCTTTTGTTAATAGGGTCGCTATGAGTCGTGCTCTACTTGGGGGCAATCAACAACAATAGCCATATGTTCTTTTTTTTTTTTTAGTTGATTTTAAACTCTTTGATGATAAAAACTGTTGCATTCATCATTGTAACACTTTAATACCATCTTTCTATAGTAGATGCTTACTATAATTTGAGTGACTTCAAATACAAATACCCTGTATAAGTTATGTTTTGTACAGGCCTCTTCCCCCCCCCCTTTTGTCTTTTTAAATGAGCCTTAATGACTCAGTGGTTAAGTGTGTGGCTGTCAAACTAGAAGTCAGAATTTTAAACTTAGCAGCTGCTCCACAGGAGAAAGATATGGCAGTCTTCTTTCATAAAGATTCTTGTTATTGTTGATTGCCTTCTAGTCGACTACGACTCATAGTGACCCTATGAACAAAAGGCCTGAAGCTTTTCTATAACTATTGACATTTATTAAACTTCATAGAGTTTCCAGAGGCATGTTGTTTAGGAAGTGGGTTCCACTCCTGAAAACACTGTAAGGCAGTTCTACTGTCCTAAAAGGTTAAAAGGACTTAGAATCAACTCAACAGCAATTAACTTTTTCTCTTTTTTTATGTTCTACTGATTTTTATAAGTTTGAAATTTACTTCCACCTTTTATTTAACAAATTTAATTCAGCAAATATTTAGTTATATCATAATAGCCATTTCTCTTGCCTGACTACAAATAGAAGTTGTCTATATCTTGTTTATAACACAGCTGTGAAATGGAATGCACATTATAGCAGATACAAGAGAAGCTGAGAAAAATTCTGTGGTATTGATGTTTATTCCCATGTGATATGTATTTCCTGATAATATAAATCACTGAGCTAGAACATTATTTGGGAAAACTTCAGTTTTCATTCTCTACATCAGCAATAGAGAACATCAGCGAATATATATGTGCATCACATCCCATGTTTTGTAAGAAATATGTGCATTTATATTCTGATATTAACTTTTCACCTCAATTCATAGAAATAAAGCTACTACTCTTGGATTGCATAAAATAAATGAGAAACTCAGAGTAATAACTGAATTAAATTACAGTTAACTTTATAGTTGAGACATAACACTAGATGTTTCTTATTCCGAAAACAAACCTTTTCCCCTTCAAAACTGACCTTCAAGTGCAGATTTCAATCAAGATAGAGGGATAGGTGGCCAACATTTTTTCTAAAAGGCTCTCTATCTCCAGTTCTCATTATTTTCTCAAGCAGGCCTTGCTTACTTATCTGCGAGGTTAGCTCGTCTCTTTTTATAACTGAACTCTTTATCTGGTTTTGAGGGTTGTTGCTTGGTTGGTTTGCTGCTTTTTGGTTTTTGGGGTTTTATTTCATTTTTTGAAAACACCATTGTCAAGTTTTAAAATTTATCTGTTCTTTTCCTCTGAACTAACTCCTGTTGCCTTTACTCTATTCCCTGAATAGTCATATAAATATTACATAATTTCAAATATTTTAAATCCAATATGTTTAATTTGCTTTAGGCAAAATAGTATTGTTGAGAAATATGTCTACATCAACTGTAAATGAAAAGATACTATGAGGAATTGCTTTGGGTTCATTTTTTCCCATTTCAATTTCACACATTTATCTTTGAAGACAGTGTTGCTGCTTTGTGATTTCATCAGTTCTTTGAAATTGATTCCACTTGTGATACAAATGTGAACTGCTTGAGTAATAGCCCATTTGGCCAATGATATTTTCAATTTTGGCAGAGAAATAAATGTAATATATTAGAAATATGAATCCCACAGTTGTATAAATAAATAACATTGCACATTTTTCGACTAGTGATAAAGTTCAAGATATATTCATTTGAGATTCCCTAAATATAAAGCAAAAACAGGACACTCAACACAGTGTAAATCAGAATCATTAAATGAAGTAAAATTGTAATATATAGCACACTCTAATTCAGTTGAGTAAATGTTTCTTAAGGTTAGAGTCACCTAACATTGTAAGAAAACTTGATTCTAATTATTTGATAGACTTGGATTTTAAAACATATATTTCATTATACTTGGATGGGTAAAAAATTTAGTCTAAACTTCTAAAGATAAAAACTGTATGAAGTATTAACAGTAATTGTATGCAATAAAGTAAAATCTCAGTAGTTGAGCTTATAAATTTTCATTTCCTTTTTGATAAGAATACTTGGACTAGGGTTCTTAAGATGGTAAGTAGTATGAAGCCCCAATTGGACTTTTGAAGAAGTAACGTTTATCTTATATAATATTCCCTATAAAAGAGTTATTTTATAGAACTGAGATATATATAGTATTCTACCTCATTCATTGAACAGTTCCACTATAATTCACAAGTCAGCTATATCTTTTCTGGAATCTGTGTTTAACGTGCTGGATTCATCATTTTTGGTCTCTGAAAAAGAATTGTAAAATATATTTTGAGGGAGAATATCCTGATTTGACTCTGATTCCTCCATCTGTAGTATGATTTGGGAGCTATACATATTAAAAGCAATTCAGATTTTTATAATAACAAATATATATGGTTCAAATTCAGCTGATGAATTATATAGTCTCTAAAATTACAACAAAAAACACTTTATAGAGCAAGTCTACATTCTAAAACTTGGAGTCACTATAAATTAGAATTGATATAATGTCAATGTTTGTGTTAAAAAAAACCAAACAAAACCAAAACTTTAAAGACATAGTACACATCACCTTGGAGTACATGCGTTGCTGTTGTTGTTGTTGTTGTTGTTGTTGTTCTTAGGTGTTGTGAAGTTGAGTATGACTCATAGCGACCCTTTGAACAAAACACCTGAACCCTGTCTATTCTGCACCATCCTCACACTTCCTAACACACAAGAGCCCATTACAGCAGTCACCGTGTCAATCCACCTTGTTAAGGATATTCCTCTCCTTTGCTGACCCCTCATCCTTTCTGGTATTGTGTCCTTTTATAAGAAATAGACCCTCCTAGCAACATGCCCAAAGTATATGAGGTAAAGCCTCATCATTCTTGCCTCCAGAGAGCACTCTGAATGCACTTTCTCCAAGACATATCTGTGCTCTTGGCTGTCCATGGGTTGTTCAGTGCTCTTCTCCAATACCACAGCTCAAAGGTATCAATTCTTCTTCTGTCATCCTTATTCATTGTCCAGTTCTCAGATGCATAGCAAGTAATCAGAAAGACTATGGCCTGAATCAGATGCATATTAGTCATCAAACTGACATAATTAAACCTCAATAATTTGGAGAGGTTTCTAAGTCCTTATATTCCTATTGCTATGTGTGTGTCTCCTGATTTCTTAACACTGGTACCAATGGTATTAACTGTGGATCCAAGCAAGATAAAGCTATCGACAGTTTCAATCTTCTCTCCATCCATCATGACACTGCCTATTGGTCCAGACTTAATCTTCTGCAATAAGTGCTTCAAGCCTTCCTCACTTTCATCAAGCAAGGTTGTGCCATCTGCATAATGCAGATTATTGATGAGGTTCCCTTCAAACTTGATGCCACACTCCTGTTCAGATAATTCAGCTCCTTGGATAATTTACACAACATACAGATTGAATAGGCATACAGAGAGAATACAACCCTGACACACTCCCTTATCAATTTTAAACCATGCAGTGTTCCCCTGCTCTGTTCACACAAAAGTCTCCTGGTCCAGGTATAAGTTCCACATGAGCACTATTAATTGCTCTGGGATTCTCATTCTTCTCAATGTCAGTCACACAGTGGCTTATTCAGATCCACACAGTAAAATGTCTTTGCATAGTCAGTAAAGCACAAATAGACATTCTTCTGGTATTCCTTACTTTCAGCCCGGATCTATCTCACATCAACAATGATATCCCTGGTGCCATGGCCTCTTCTAAATCCTGTTTGAACTTCTGGCAGCTCCTTATCTATGTACTGTGCCAGCCATATTTGAATGATCTTCAGGAGTATTTTGCTTGCATATAATATCAATGATATTGTTTGATAATATCTACATTCCGTTGAGTCACCTTTCTTGGGAAAGGGAATAAATATGGACCTTTTCCAATTCCTGGGAGAGAGAGCTGTCCTCCAAATTTCCTGTCATCCAAGGCTGCATCTGTTAATTGAAACAAGTCAATTGGTATCACATTGATTTCTAGGGTGTGTGTGTGTGTGTGTGTGTGTGTGTGTGTGTGTGTGTGTGTATGTACCTCACTGAAGATTCTTGCTCCTTCATTACCAATGGCACCTGTTTTAAAGTTTGGGTGTTTGCGTTTTGTGGCTTTTTGCTTGTTTATTTGTCTGTTTTTTAATTTTCTACTAGTATATTTGTTGTTGTGGAAGGAGGAGTGGCATCCACTTCCGTAATAGCTTGCCTCCGGAAACCCTATGAACCTGGAAAGAGGATGAAAGGCACCCAAGCGTTGAGGACTCTCCTTCATAGGGTCACTATGAGTCACCTGCGACTCGACGGCACTTAACAACAACAACAACAACATATAAAGAACTTTCTCTTTTTCTTTCATCATTATTTGTGTCTTTTAAAAAGATATTTGCAATTAATAAATCATCATAAATTCAAAATGCAATCATTCTATTTGCAGCCTCATTTCTATCACCAAGCCCAAATTTTCCAACTATTATTCCTCTTCACTGTTTCCCACTTTTGCAGTTCAGTCACAAATTATTATTAATGCATCACTATTACATGTTCAGAACAAGGTGTTAGATAGAATATGCTTCATAACTTAATACACTTAATATGCAACTTGCTTAAGTTATCTATATTTGTTTAGAATTCTGATGGCCTCGTGGTAATGAGCTGTGCTGTCAACTCAAATTCATATTATTTTAACTCATCAGATTCTCTGTGAGGGAAAGATTGATAATCTCCTCTCACATGATTTACACTCCCTGAAAACCCAATGGAGGAATAGCTATGAGTCAATTCCAACTCAGCAGTACATAAAAAATAATATCTCACACCAGACACAAAAACCAACTCAATGTAGATCAGGAACCTAGCATTAAAATCAAAGACTGTAAAACTCATCAGAGAAAATCCAGGAACAATTCTAGAAGCCCTAATCCACAGTGTGAACGAATTTCCAAATGTAATAAAAACCCTACATACAGAAGATAATAAACTAGATTAATGGGACCTTCTAAGAATCAAATCCCTATACACATCCAAACACCTCTCTAGCAATGTAAAAAGAAGAAAACCCACATATTGGGAAAACTATTTGCCAATGACATATGTGATAAGGCACACATACCTTCAATTTATACTTCAGACCTTCAACAAGAAAAAGATAAACAACTCACTTGTTCAACAGGACAGCAAACAACAATTGCTGGTGAGGTAATGGAGAGATTGGAATTCTTACTTATTACCGGTAACTCGACTTGTCTAGTGGTAAGAAGCTGCACTACAAACTCTAAAGCATGTGGTTTGAATCCACCACCTGTTCTGTGGAAGAAGGATGGACAATCTCTTTCCATGCTATTAAATTGCCTCTGAAAACCTGTTGGAGGGTCAGCTATGGGTTGGCTCTGACTCGATGGAACACGACAACTCACTGCTGGTGGGAATATAAAATGGTACAACCAGTTTGGAAGGTTGTTTGGTGTTTTCTCAAAAAAAAAATCAAAATAGCAATACCATTTAACCCAGCAATTTCACTACTGGCAAAATATCCTAAAGAAACCATTTCTGTGACTCAAAAAGATCTATTAAGCATACCCATATTTATTGGTGTGTTATTTATAATAGCAAAAAGATGGAAGCAACTCACATGCCTATCAACAAATGAATGGATAGGAAAAACTATGATGCATCCACACAATGAAATATTACACAGCATTGAAATACAACTCATAAAACAACACACAACATAAGTGAGCCTGGAAAACATAATGCTGAGTGAAATATCTCAGTCAGAAAAGAGAAAATACTACATAACACTGTTGTTGTGAAATAAGACTGACATGAGAGTTGGTAGGAAAATAGGGGAAAAGTGGATAAGTAATGGACACTGCATTGGAACAGACGAGGAGGGATAACTTCCTAAAAGGAATATAGGATTAGGCATTATATATATGGCAACAATCTGAAACATAAAGTTCGCTGCAAAGTGGTCTGAGTGAAGGGAGGAGGAGAGAAAAAAATTAGTAACAATGAAGGAATTTTTGAAAAAGAAAATAACATGTAATTTTAAAAAATCACACAATAACGTTATTTGTAAATATTACTTATTGTAAGGAAAAGAGTGATGTTACTCTATGACATTAGAGGAATATTTTCAGTGGCATTCTATTTCATATGGCAAAATATTTCCACAGGTTTATTTATGATTTCATATTTTAAAAAGTAAAAACATAAAAATCTACATAATTAAATATCATTCTGTTTAAATTTATTTAATATATTTTCTTCAAATTTTACTCCAATAGCTCTTGTTATTTGACTTAGAGTAAATAAATACTGATATCAAACATATAAATTAAAATTAATAGGAAGATCTTTACTTTTAACTTAAGCACATAAACAGGTGTAGTAGGAGGAACTAGATTAAAATAACTTCCAGATGGGGTCCACATGTCAAAAAAATCAATCCTTAAAAGGGAGAGTGACAAATAAGTTCCCAGTATGTGGTGAATCAATACTTTAGAGCCTGTAAATTATGCTTTATTAGTAATTAAAATTCTTGACCAACTTGGACTGTTTATATAATTTAAGCAATAAGAACAATTATGAAACTCAAACTTGATGTTACAGTAAGAGGGGAGAAAAAATTTAAAGCTAAATGAAATGCCAGAAATCACCTAGTGAAATATAATCACTTTTAAAAATCTAAATTATTAGTGATATATCTTAAGACTACTACTTAGTGACGAGGCAGATTTAAAAAAATCATCATTAATGGGTGAGGAGGAAATCATAGGGTTGCACATTTTGGTGGGTGGAAGAAAGGAAGTGAAAGGAAATGGGAAAGATTCGACAGAGATCTAAATAGACAGGATAATGGTGGGCATAGTTTAATGATGACTAATTTTAGAAAAGATAATGAACAAGACATACTAAGGTGTGCCTGATCCAGGCCATGGTTTTTGCAATCGCTTGTTATGCATCAGAGAGTTGGACAACGACTAGGGAGGACAGAAGGAGAATTGATGCCTTTGAGCTTTGGTGCTGGTGAAGAGTATTGAATGTACCATGGACTGCCAAGGAAACAGATTCATCCGGGAGAGGATTAAACCAAGCAACTCCTTGGAGGCAAGGATTCTGGAGCTTTGTCTGACATACTTTGGGCATGTTGCAAGGAGGGACAGGTCCTTGGAAAGGGACATCATGCTTGGGAGGGTGGACGGATAGCTCAAGAGGGGAAGACTCTCTATGAGATGGATTGATTCAGTGACTGGGGTAATCGGGATGGGTGTGTCAGAGGCAGTGGGATGCACATGACCCAAGTCTTGGTATTTTCAATTGCTTCCTATGCATCTGAAAGTTAGACAATGAAAGGTACAATAGAAGAAAAATCAATGACTTTTAGTTGCAATGCTGAAGAAAAGTTCTGAACTGACTGCCAAAAGAACAAATAAGTCTATCTTGGAGAAAGGGCTACCTGGGTGCTCCTTAGAGGCAAGGATGATGAAACGTCATCTTACATATTTAGGGCAATTTGTCATGCCCAAAAGGCACGGCCTAGTCCTTGGAAAAGAATATCATGTAGGTAAAGGTGAAGTGTCAGAGAAAAAGAGGAAGACTCTCAACATGACAGATTGACACACTGACTGTAACAATGGACTAGAGCTTATTTGAAGACCATTCTGATGGTGCAGGATTAGACAAGACTTAGATCTGCCGTTCATAGGGTCACTATGAATATCTAACAACAAAATCAGAATTTTTTATTACTTTCATACATCAGAGATTTCGGTATGAGTCATTTTCACCCTCAAACTATAGAATTAGGATATAAGAAATGCTTTTTCAGCAGTAGGAAAATGTAGAAATAAAGCTTATGTTTACCTTTTTTTGAGATTGACAGTTTAATTTTTAATTAAAAGCATCAATTCTGTCATATTAAAAAATCAATTCGTTTACATTTGAGTTTGGGGATCCTTTCCCTCTTGGCAGCCCTGATATTCCTATCCAGAATTAAAACTTCTTTTCATGTTCCATGTGTTGCAATGTTCATGTGTTTTCTGGGAAGATTGGACACTGAGTCATTAGGAAAAACAATAATCTGATCTAAAATGGTAAAAATTGTGGCTTGTGACACTAGAGTAAGAACTGTATTTATGTTTTAGACTGAAAGACTAAGTCTTGTTTTTACTTTGCTTGTTCAGGGAAATGACTTGGGTACCCATACAGTCCCAGATGGATCCCAAATGAGGAAGTCCTAAGCTATTTAAGAACATCAAAAGCTTGGGAAGGAGGAGAAACAGAAATCACAGTACTCTTAAATGGTGTACCAAAAGTTCTAGTATGTCAACCCTTAAATCATGATTTTGCCAAAAGTGGATCATGGAAGATCCTGCTCAGTATTGTTCTCTACTAAGGCCCACCTGGGGCTACAGACAAAACAAAAACAGTACCTTCAATGCAATTCCAACTTATAGAAACTCCATAAGACAGAATAGAATTGCCACAATAGGTTTCCAAAGCTGTATCTCTTATCAGGAATTGTCCATCTTTTCTTTCTCCGAGTGGTTGGAGTGTTAAAACTAGGTAATATAACTCATGCAATGATTTAATGGATTATTTATATACCTATATTTTCTTTTTGTTGTTGCAAAATGTTTTTGAAAGAAAACACCACAATAAAAGCCCAAATTAAGGAAGGCACAGTGTTTCCCAGGGGACCCTCTTGGCCAATTCTTTCTGCAGGATGTATGTGACAAGTGATAGAGAAACCAAGTTAGAATACTAGTTTCAGTCAGAGTACTAAGTAATAAATAATGTAATTTATACTTTATGTTGTTGTTGTTAAGTGCCATAGAGTTGTATATGACACATAGTGACCCTATGAATGAAATTCTTGAACACAAAATTTTCATCTTTTCTCCAAGTTAACAGTTTCCAAAGGCAAGCTCTTTTCTTTCCTTCTTTTCCTTCCCTTCCCTTCCTTTCCCTTCCTTTCCTTTCCATTCTTTCTTGGATGCCACTCCTGCTTCCAAGCCAGATTTATTAGAGAGGTCCACAAAAACCACAGCCCAAAAACCTTTTTTAAAATGAGGACAAATCCTATCATTTTACACCCTATTGTGAACAACAGCCACACCCTAATCTCAACCCCAAATCAGAAAACACACCTCTGCAGAATCCGGCTCTTCTGCTCATCTTCCCAGCCCTGGAAATAGCCCCAGACTGGCAGCCAAAAAGTCTTTTTAAAGGCAAGGCCAAATCCTATCATCTCATGTCTTATTGTGAGCAAGATCCACACCCTAATCTTAATTCATAAAATATAAATTCAAGAGACCTTTTAATATTTTCTTCCATACACTGTTCCTGAGTTCTTACGGAAGTTAGTATTGACAGCACATTTTAACTGAAGGGATGAATGGTGAAGAGAATATATCATGTTTGCTAAATCAATACAGGCCTATGTTGACATAATGATCATAAGAGATGATGGTGGACTGTGGTTCTGGAAATAGGAATGAAAAAAAAATTCAAAAAATTTGTTGTTATGTGTTTTCAAGTCCCTATGAACAATAGCTGTGAACTCTGCTCTCTCTTGAGCCAATCTCACAGTCTCTGACACACCTATCCACTTTACCACAGTCACAGGGCTAATTCATTTTATTCAGGGTTTTCCCCTCCTGTGCTGCCCCTCAACACTTCCTAGCATGATATCCTTCTGCAAGGACTGGTTTCTTCTGGTAAGATACCCAAAGTTTGTGAAACAGAGATTAAAATTCCTTGCCTCCTGGGAGAACCTGGTTTTACCCTTTCCAGGACAGACCAGTTTGCTCTCTTGGCAGTCTGTGGTATGTTCAATACTCTTCTCTAACACCACAATTCAAAGGCACTTATTCTTCTTCTGTCATCGTTAGGTATTGTCTAGCTTTCAGATGCATAGCAAGTAATTGCAAAGACCGTAGCCTGGATCACGCACACCTTAGTTTCTCATTGTCCTTTTACACTCTGGAGAGATCCCTGATAGTAGACATTCCCAATGTATCTTGCTTTTCTGATTTCTTGAGTGCTGGTGTCAAGAGTATTGATTGTGGATCCAAGTGAGATGAAATCGTTAACAATCTCAATCTCTTCTCCATCTATCAATTGGCACCATGGTAAGAATCTTTGTTTTCTTGATGTTGAGCTGTAATATATATTGAAAACTACACTTCTTGACTTTCTACAGCAAACACTTCAGGTCCTCCTTAGTTTCAATAAGGTTATGTCATCTGCATAACAAAGGTTATTGATGGCTCTTCTTCTAATCCTAATGCTACATTCCTTCTCATAAATCCAGCCTCCTAAATGATCTGTTCCATATATAGATTGAAAAGGTATGGAGGCGTGACACAACTTGAAGCATTCCTATCTAGATTTTAAACCATACAGTGTTTCTTTGCTCTGTTCCTATGACTGCTTCCTTATCTGAGTTTTGCATAAGCTTAATCAAGTGTTTTGTGAGTCTCATTCTTCTCCACTTTAGTCCCAATTTGTTGGGATCCATGGAGTCAAATGCCTTTGCATACTCAATAAAACACAAATAGACCTTCTTTTTTTTTTTAAATTTAGGTTGTTTATTTTTCATTTCAATGAACATCTACAGAGATTTTGGGACCTTCTTGACTTTCAGCCAAGATCCATCTGGCATTGACAAGGGCCACGGCCTTTTCAAAACTGCATGTATTTTTAACAGGAGCTGAACAAAAGGTTTTAAAGGACACCTTGGGAAGACAAAGCAAAGCATTAAAACAGATTGTGCAAAGAGCTGGAGCCAGAAAATCAAAAGAGATGAACTCACTTGGAGGAACTGAAGAAAAAATCCAAGACTCAAGTTTCACTATTTAAAGATGTTTTGGGCAGAATATTGAATGATTCACAAAGCATCAAAAGGATATAGAAGGGCTTTTGGAGTTCACAGTCCAAGACTTAGAACGTTACTCAGAAGCAGGAGCTATCATGTTTCTTTTAAGCCACCAACAAAGACTTTTGGTGCTATAAAAAAACAAAACAAAACAACAACAAAACCACACATAGACAAACATACACACACACACACACACACACACACACCCAACCAACAACAAAAAAACCCCCACACCAAGCTAGAAGGAGTAGACAGAGTTACTGTACCAAAAAGAACTGGCCGACAAAGAAGAATTCCATAAAACAACTAATGATCAAGAAGCAATAATGATAAAGGAGGAAGTTCAAGCTACTATGAGAAAATTGCAAAAAATAAGGTCCCAGGAATTAATGGACTATCACCTAACATATTTCAACATCAAGGGCATATATACCTCTTATCCGAATGTAGGCTTATTAGATTTTCTGTTCTATGTGTTGAAAAGTTTCAGGCAAGATGTTTAGGATCAAGCCCAACAGGATTTGTGAAGCTGGCAAAGATGAGACAATATTTTATTCTGCTTCAGAGATCTGCACAATGACTACGGAGGACAGAAGGAAAATTGACGCCTTTGAGCTGTGGTGCTGGAGAAGAGTATTGAATGTACCATGGACTGCCAAGAAAACAAACAGATTCATCTTAAAGAGGGTTAAACCAGGCTACTCCTTGGAGGCAAAGATTCTGGGGCTTCGTCTGACATACTTTCGACATGTTGCAAGGAGAGACAGGTATTTAGAGAGAGACATCATGCTGGGTAGAGTAGAGGGACAGCGCAGGAGGGGAAGACCCTCTATGAGGTGGATTGATTCAGTGACTGGGGTAATCGGAATGGGTGTGTCAGAGGCAATGCAATTGGCACAGGATAGAGCAGGGTTTAGGGCTGTTGTACATAGGGTCGCTATGAGTGGCAAACGACTCGATGTCACATAACAACAAACAACATAACATGGGATCACTATGGGTAAGAATCATTTTGATGGCATATAGCAACATCCAAGACCAGAAATATCACCCAAAATGAGAATATACCCTAAAATATTCTTCAGAGAATCTTTAGAACCAAGAATTCGCAAGGAAAAGCAATGTGAGCTCTTTTTTCCCACTTAATGTGCTCTTTATCAGTCATTTTATAAAATACTAATAACATATGAAAAGAAATGGGTCCAAAGATTAAATATTATTAAGAAGAGTATTTTTTTAAAAAAGAAAATATCATTCATCATTATAAACAAGGAACTTCAGTATAATTTATGGCCAGAAGTACTTACTAGCTACTAAGAGGAAGATATTAAAAGGATTGTTGTTGTGTTGTTAAGTGCCATGGAGTCATTAGGTGACTCATAGCAACCCTATGAACGAAAGTCCTTGACAGTTGCCTGACTTTCATCCTTCCTCCACATTCGCAGGTTTTCCTGAGGCAAGCTATTTATGGAAATGGATGCCACTCCTGCTTTAAAAGGATTAATAAAATGTTAAAAAATATTATTTAGTTGGTCTTTATTTAAATATTAATTAAGGCATATTTAATTTTTTATAATGTTGAAAGTTTTCAGTGACGTGTGTATAAAAATCAGTATTCATTTTGTCTTTTATTTATGTGGTAATTATTGAAAAATTATTTCTTTATAAAGGCACAAGACAAAAAACAATTAGAGATTTTAACCAGGGAGAGGTTTCAAAACTATTATGTGACTGTTTCAGTCTCTTGCATCAATCTTCATGTGCATATCTTTATTTCTTTCAATATGAAATTAAAATTCTGTTTGATAGTATTAAAATAATTTTATAACATGGTTTCACTTTTGACATTAAGTTCTCTATACTCTTATCTCCCACACAACTTCCTAATATGAAGCATATGCATTTTCTATCCTTTGTAGGAAGCAAGCTACTCTAGAAGCCATCATACTTGACTTGTGGAAAATGTATTTATATTATTAAATCAGGGAATTGTGGTAGGCTAATGTATAGTGAAGAATAGTTTACTCACCGTGTGAATTTAGCTTTATTATTTATTAGCAAGAAGATTTAAGTGATGAGAGGCAAAAGGAATGTCTGTTGTGTCGCTGTTGTTGTTATGTCATCAAGTCATCTACAATTTATAGCAATGCTATGGATAACAGCTATGAAGCCTGTTCTACTATCCTGAGCCAGTCTCACTGTCTCAGACACATCTACTTCACATTATCCCAGTTACTGTGTCAAACCATCTCATATGGAGTCCTCAAAGTCTCCCAAATGATCTGTTCTGCATTTAGATTGAAAAAGGTGTGAATCTCTGAAGCAATATTTTCTTGATTTTGAAACTTTTAGTATTTTCCTGCTCTATTCTGAGGACTTCTTGCTTCCTGGTCCAGTGATAGGTTTCACATGAGCACAGTCAATGTTCTGGTATTTCCATTCTTCTCCAGATTAGTCACAATTTGTTGTGATCCATAAAGTCAAATGCTTTTGCAAAGTCAATGAAGCACAGATATACATTCTTCTGGTACTCTTTGCTTTCAGCAAAGATCCATCTGATATTGGCAATATCTTTAGTGCCACTGCCTCTTCTAAAGCTGGTCTGTATTTCTGGTAGTTTTCTGTTAATGTACTGCTCTAGTTGATTTTTGGATAATCTTCAGCAGGATTTTGCTTGTGTGTGATATCAGTAATATTATTCGATAATTTCCACAGGCTGTCAGATCATCTTTTTTTTTAAATGGGGAGAGATATAGATCTCTTCCAGTCAGTTGGCCAGGAAGTTGTCCTCTAGATTTCTTTGGTGAGTATGTCTAGGGCAGCATCTGTTTCTTGAAATGTATTAATTGGAGCACCATCAATTTCTGGGTCTTGGGGGTTTTTTTTGGGTGTTTCTCCCCCCCCCCGCCCCCCGCAATTCCTTCAGAGCAGTTTGAACTTCCTCCTTCATTGCCTGTTGATCATATGCCATTGTTGTTGATATTATGTGTCATAGAGTTCCTCTGACTCATACTGACCCTATGTACAATAGCCCTAAACCCTGCTTTATCCTGTGCCAATCTTATTGTCTCTGATACACCTACCCCGATTACCCCAGTCATCTCATCCAGAATTTTCCTCTCTTGCACCGTCCCTCCACCCTCCCAAGCATGATCTCTCTCTCCAAGGACTGGTCCCTCCTTGCAACATGTCCAAAATATGTCAGATGAAGCTTCAGAATCTTTGCTTTCAAGAAATACCAAGTGAGTTCAATTCTTTTGGTTTTTCAACTCTAGCTGTTTGCACATTCCATTATAATACCTTACATTGTCTAACTGAGATGTCCTTTGATATCTTCTGTATAGTTCCTTAAGGTCTAGGTTTCTTTCCTTTGCTTTGGCTTCTCCACACTCTCAATAGTCAAAGTCTCTACCAACATCCACCTTGGTGTTTTTTCTCTTCTGTCTTTGCAATGACTCTCTTTCTCTGCCTTGCAACGCCTTCCCATAAAATAGATGTTAAAATCTATCTCCAACTTAGAGACCAGCCTGTCCCATAAAATTCTCTACTGATAACAAAAAAGAGTAATTCTATCCATCAAGAATTTTAAAAAATATATAGAATTTTCCAGTTTATTCAGGAACTTATATGTGCTGAGTGTCAAGAGAAATATACCCATGTCAATGGAGTGACAGGTTATAAAGCTGTTTATTAGAGACAGATGCCACTTCCACTGAGAATCCTGTAGAAAGATGCTCAAAATGGTAAAATGCAGGTCTATCCTTGATCTGACTGTGCATTAGAAGATCCAATTTTGTCCAATTTAGGACAATGATACTAAAATGGTGTTTCATAGTTGTAAAGAGTGTGACTATGTTTTCTTAGTTGTCATGTTACTGAATCTTATTTGCAACTTTGTCAAATATACTTTATCCTCTTCTTACACACACGCGCGCAGACACACACACACACACCAGACACAGAGTGAGAGAGAGAAAGAGAGAGAGCTTATATAAAAAATAAGCAAAGACTGACTTTAGTTATGCATATTTCTTAATCTGTAGTGAACAGATTCATAGTTGTTTTAAAAATTAGTGAACCAGTTCACTACAGGTTTTTGTCATTGCTGTATGCTTTCAAGTCTACTACACTTCACCCTATGAACCACAGATAAGATTCTTTCCTTATCCTCTGCATTCTCATGTTGCCCCACATGCTTGAGACCTTTGTTACAATCACTCTCAGTCCATCTTTTTGATGATATTCTTTTCTTCCTGTGACTTTTCTCATTTTCTAATACGAAGTGATTTTCCAAGGACTAGTGGCTCCTGACAACATGGCTAAATTGAGAAGTTTCACTGGTTTTGCCTTTAAAGAGTACCTAGATTGCTATTCCCTCCAAGACAGAATTGATCTTTTAATAGTCAGTGGAATGTCCAATATTATTCTCCAACATCACAATTAGAATGCATTGATTCTTTTATCATTCTTATTAAGTTTCCAATTTTCAGATGCATAGGTAGCAATTGAAAATAACAGAGATCAGCCCGGGTAAACTCACATTGCCTTCACCTCAGAACAATGTGATCAATTAGGTCTTAATCAGCCACTTTCCATTGCTATTCCAAGGCTGTAAACCTTAACAAGAGGATATTGCCTGTCTTTCTCCTGAGGAGCAACTTGTTGATTTGAATCACTTGAAAAGCTGGTAAATTCACACCCCCGAAGATGCACAGCATTTGGCTAACAGTGAAAATTCTTCAGACTACAGCATCATAATTTACCTGCTTACTATATAATCAAAGATTGTAATTTGAAAGAAAAACAAAGTTCTGTTGGGTTTGGAGAAAGATGGATACCAGTTTTACCTAGAAGCAGAACCGTTGATATGGTAAAACACGGAAAATTATCCAGTACAGACTAGTACATAAATATAAGTAAGCTCATACTTATTTCATGTATCAGAAAATCTAGCACAGTACTCATGAAATTTAAAGTTGAGCCAAGAGAGACTTAGAATTTAGACCACTTCGCTCTGTCCACAAAAATTGTAAGAGTTAACTCCATTGATGTAGTATTTATAGTCCACAGTTTATTTCAATGCATAGCACTAGCAAAGCACTTCTCTTCCTCTTCTTCCTCATGCAAGTTAAAATCTCATATCCACATCCTACCCACTACATTAGTAAGATAAAGCTAAGACCCTACTCAGAACAACTGAGGTAAATCACCACTCTGTAATTTCAGAACAAATATTGTGATGAGCGGAGGTAGAAATTTATCCACACTAGTCTGCCATGCCTTAGATGTTATAACATATTTAGAGTGAAACTCTTGGTTTGGAATAATGGCCTAATTTCTGTTTTGTGACAGGCCAAACAAGAAAAAGATGTGACATGCTCATCCATTAGGAACTCTTCTTACATCTTAATCAGGCCTAGAAATGGCAATAAAGTTGTGAAGGCATGAGCATAGTTTGTCATTTGTATTTTCTGAATTAGATAAAAACAGAACAGTAAAACCAACAATTTAGCTTCTTTCACAGAAGGAAAATAGCTGCAGTTTTCTTTCATCAACTGCATCAGATTAATTCTGTCGACTAACTTTCACCCTTGAATAAATCATGTAAGGAAGAAAAAGGGGGGCGAAGCACTTGACGTATACAGATGTGCCCTGTTTGTCCAGGCAGAAATCTATTCATTTTACTTCCCAGATGCATTGCACTGGCGTTAATTCCAACACATAGTGACTCTACTTGATAAAGCAAAACAGTCTCAAAGGCCTTTTAAGGAAAATTGCTACACACCTTTCTCCAGGAAACAGCTAGTGAAAACTGCTGACCTTTTGGTTAATAGCTAAGTTTTTCACACCTAACTCTTATTTCTCTGAATTGATTGGTATATTTTTATATCCTAAGTGAGAGAATTAAGGCACAGAAAGTTTATATATCTTCTCCACTGACACACAACTTGGAAGTAGTGAGGATTTAAATTAAAATGATTCTGATATTTATGTCCAATTTAAACTTATGTATACTATATTATATAAAAAATAAAATATGATCAAGGGCATAATTTTGTTGCTGTTGTTGTTGTTGTTATTGTTATGTACTTTTGAGTTACCTGAGTCTCATAGTGACCCTATGTATAACAGCCCTAAATCCTACTCTATTCTATGCCAATCTATATGTCTCTGAAACCCCTAACCCCATTATACTATCCATCAATCCATCTCATTAAGGGTATTCCTCTCTTGTGCTATCCCTCCATGCTCCCAAGCATGACATCCCTCTCCAAGGACTTGTCCCTCCTTGCAATATGTCCAAAGTATGTCAGACAAAGCTTCAGAATCTGTGTCTCCAAGAAGCAGACTGGTCTCACACTCTCTAAGAGGAAGCTGTTTGTTTCCTTAGGAGTCCATGGTCTATTCAATATTTTTCTCCAGCACCGCAGCTCAAAGGCATAAATTCTCTTTCTATCATCCATACTTATTGTCCAGCTTTCTGATGCATAGCAAGTAACTTCAAAGACTATGGCTTGGATCAGGCACACTTTAGTCTCCAGGCTGACATTGTTGCTCTTCAGTACTTTGGAGCAGTCTCTGATAGTAGACTTTCCTAATGCAATTCCCCTTTTAATTTTCTGGCTGCTAGTACCAAGAGGGTTGATTGTGGAGCAAAACAAACTAAAACTTTTCATAATCTCATCTGTCATTATGTTGTCATTCAGTCCAGTGGTGAGGATCTTTGTTTTCTTGATGTTGACCTTCAAGGACATAATGTTGTTGTTGTTGCTGTTGTTGTTGTTGTTGTTGTTGTTATGTGCTGTCAAGTTGTTTGCGACTCATAGCGACCCTATGCACAACAGCCCTAAACCTTGCTCTATCCTGCGCCAACCGCACTGCCTCTGACACATTACCCCAGTCACTGAATCAATCCATCTCATAGAGGGTCTTCCCCTCCTGCGCTGTCCCTCCACCCTCCCAAGCATGATGTCCCTCTCCAAGGACCCATCCCTCCTGGTAACATGTCCAAAGTATGTCAGATGAAGCCCCAGAATCCTTGCCTCCAAGGAGTAGCTTGGTTTAATCCTCTCCAAGATGAATCTGTTTGTTTTCCTGGCAGTCCATGGTACATTCAGTACTCTTCTCCAGCACCACAGCTCAAAAGCATCAACTGTCCTTCTGTCCTCCCTAGTCATTGTCCAACTCTCTGATGCATAACAAGCGATTGCAAAGACCATGGCCTGTATCAGGCACACCTTAGTCTCCAGAGAGACACCGTTGCTCCTGAGTACCTTAGAGAGGTCCCTAACAGCTGACTTTCCCATCACGATACGCTTTTTGATTTCCTGACTGCTGGTGCCAAGAGTGTTGACTGTGGAGCCAAGCAAACTGAAGCTGTGAACAATCAAGGATATAATAGCAACTGAAAATATTCTGGTTCACATTAAAAAATGTAATTCATGCATTTGTAAACACCCTCTGGAGTACAATGTACTAGTGTGAGATACAATGTATATGAACGATAAAAATATTAATAAAAAATGTTTGAGAGGACTTTTCTTCCCTAAAAATAGTAACAATAAAACTTGTGGGCAAACCCTAGAGTATAAAATTGTAAAAAATGCTAATTTTCCATTTTTTTATCCACATTACCACATTATGAAGTGTCCCTGAGCCATATACATTTTATTTTTTGAGAGTTTTATGTGTTTCTTCACCACTTGAATGGCTTTTTGTAGTTAAGTGTCTGTTCTTGTTCTCTACCTATTTTTAAATTATATTATTGGTGTTTTCTGTTTGTTTGGTTGAAGTATTGAAGTTTTCAACATATTTTATAGGTTTGACTCTTATCCGAAATGCTGTTGTCATTTGCTCCCAGTTATTGATTTTCTTCTACTCTTTTGGTGAAGCCTTTTGATGCAAATAAATGTTTAAATTTTAAAATCCCTAATCACCCAATATGAAAATTGAAATAATCCAATAACACTTAAATTTGCTTATGTGAAACCTATACCTAGACCAAGAGGCTGTTGTGTCAATAGAGAAAGGGAAGACAGAATGATTTAAAATTAGGAAAGCTGTGTGTGAGGATTAGATCCTTTCTCTATACCTATTCAATCTTTATACTGAGCTGATTTTTCTAGAAGATAGACACTGTGAAGAAGAATGTGACATCAAGATTTGAACAAGACTTATCACTAAACTGTGTTATGCAAATAACACAATTTTGCTAGCTGAAAGTGAGGAAGACTTGAAGCACTTTCTGCAGAGGATCAAAGACTACAGCCTTGAATATGCATTGCATTGTAATGTCAAGGAAAATAAAATACTGACTACTGGCTGATAGGCAACATCATGACAGATGGAAAAATGATTGAAACTATGAACAAGTTCATCTTACTTGGATCCACAATCAATGTACTTGGTGCAAGCAATTAGGAGATCAGGATACATATTGCAATAGCAAAGCCTGCAGTAAGGGACCTTTCCAAATTATTGAGGAACAATGAAGTTTGAAGATGAAAATATGCCTTATCTAGGACATGGTCTTTTCAATTATTTGCTATACTGTTGAGAAGAACAATAAAATAAGATGACAGAAAAAGAATTGATGACTTTGAACTGTGGTGTTGGAGAACTGTGATGAAGATATCATGAATTATCAAAAGAACAAACAAATATGTCTTGGAGAAGGTACAGTCAGAGTGTTCCTTGGAGCTAAAGATGATAAAGCTTCATTTCACATATTTTGGTCATGTTGCTAAGAAAGGATAATCACCGGAGAGGGACATCATGCTTGTGAAGGTAGAGGGATAGTAAAAGAGAGTAAGATACACAACCAGGTGGATTGACAGAGTAACTGTAGAAATAAATTCAAGTGTGTCAGGTATTAAGAGGATGGCACAGGACAGGACAGGGTTCAGAGCTGCTGTTTATAGGGTTGCTATGAGTTATACTTGATTCTATGGCACCTAACAACAGCAATCATCCAAAGGAAATGAAAAGAAATACACAGAGACACTGTACCAAAAAGAACTGGCTGACACAAAAATCATTTCAGATAGTAGCTTATGATTATGAAGCAATGGTAATTAGGGTGGAAGTTCAAACTGCTCTGGAGGATTGGCAAAAATAAGGTCCTAGGAAGTGATGAAATACAAACTGACATATTTTAATTAACAGATACATCCCTGGATATGCCCACCAGTTTGTGCCAAGAAATCTGAATGACAGCTACGTGGCTGACTGAAAGAGAACCATATTTATTCTCATTACCAAAAAATTATCAAATTAATTGGTTTGGGGATGAATATCCTCTAAGTGGTATAGCTGTTATCTGTTTATTTGTTGTACTGAAGTAATTTGGAGTTATTGTGATGCTGAACACTGTGCCATAGGTGTGTCAAAAACCATAATGGTTACCCATCATAGACAGCATGGAGGAGTTCCCAGATTGATTCAGGTTTGGAAGCAGGAATGGTATCCACTTCCTAAACCACATGCCTCTGGAAACTCTAGGAATATAGAGAAATGATATTAGTTATAAAACAGGATTCATTCAAGTCTTTTGTTCATAGGGTTGCTATGAGTTGTATTCTATTGATGACACTTAACCCTTGCAAAGTGAGACTAGTATTGTTATATTTTGGAGAAACATTCTTTTAAGTTGTACATCATTCTTCTGTCAATTTGCTGTACTGAGCTAATGTGGGTTTGCTGTTCTGCTGAACCCTGTGCCGCTGGGGTGTCAAATGCCATAATGAATGTCCAAGGTGGACAGTGTTTGGTGGTGTTTCCAGTTTAAGACAGGATTGAAAGCAGGAGTAGCATCCACTTCCTAACGCACATGCCTATGTAAATCCTATGAACTTGAAGAAATGATGATAGTTATAGAAAGGCATCAGATCTTTTGTTCTTAGAGTCACTATGAGTCATCCTTCACTCGACAGCAATCAAAAACAACAACAACCAAAAAAAGGTAATCCAACAGAACGTGGAAATTATCAAACAATATCACTAATATGCCGTGCAAGACAAATCTTACTAAATATTTTTAAAGAATGACTAGAACAATGTTTTGGATGAAAATTGTTAGAAATACAAGGTCATAGCACTTGGGATATCATTGACAATGTCAGATGAATCTTAGCTGAAAGTAGATAGTAGTAGAAAGAGTCCTTATCAACTGTGCAAAGGCATTTCACTATGTAGATCATAGCAAATTGTGGATAACACTGAGAAGAATGAGAATCCCAGAACATTTGATTGTGCTCATGCAAAACTTACATCCAAACTAGAAAGTAATCTGGACAGAGCAACGGAACACTGCATGGTTCAAAATCAAGAAAGAATTGCATCAGGAATGTACCATTTCTCCACACCAAGCTACATGAGAAACAGATCTTTTAAGAGGCTGGACTTTTTGAAAAAGAAATATGACATCAGGATTTAAGGAGGACTCATTGACAGAATGTGTTATGCTAATGACACAATCTTGCTCACTCAGAAAGTCTTAAAGTGTTTGCTGCAGAATGTCTAGGACTGCAGTCTTTAATATGGATTGCAACTCAACATCAAGGATATAAAGATTTTCAACACTGTGCCATAGGCAGCATCATTATAAACAAAGAAAATACGGAAGTTGTTAACAATTTCAGCTTACTTGGATCTATAGTCAGCACTCTTGACATGAGAAGTCAGAAAATCAAAGATAATTTGCATTGAGAAGTTCTGCTGTCAAGGACCACTCTGCAGAATTTATGTCAGTCTAGAGATTAAGGTGGGCCTAATTCAGGTCAGTTTATACTTGATTGTTAACACAACCAGAAATTCCCAAACAGTTTACATCCAGATTTCAAGTAAATAAAAAACACTCTGGGATCCAACTATACCAAGCTAGAGGCTCACCCTCAGGCAGGACCCAACTGACTTTTAAATACAAAGTCGTTCCCCTCCCACCTCACCAGATCCTGTTTGCCTACACAAAATGTGGGATGATATTAAGGACATCATCTGTGAAGAAAACAAATAGTCACTATGAAAACAGAGGAGAAAGAAGAAAAAAATTAAAAACACACACACAAATATCAAATGGATGTCAGAAGAGACTCTAAAGATTGCACTGAAGCATCAAGAAGACAAATATAAAGGAAAACATGTCAAAGTGAAAGATCGGAACACATGCTTTCAAAGACCAGTGTGGGAGAACAAAACAATATATTACAATGGAATGTGTAGAGAGATGAAATTGAAGAATAAAAAGAGAGGAAATCTCTCTGCATTTCTAAAGCTGAAAGAACTGAAAAAGAAATTTAAGCCTCTTGTCATACTATTGAAAGATGCCATGGACACTATATTGAATACCCAGAAAACATCAAAAGAAGATGGAGAGAATACACAGAGTTATTGTACAAGAAAGAATTGATTGAAATGGAAACATTTCATATGGAAGTACCATATGAATGGAGCCAGTTATAATGAAGGAGGAAGTAGAAGTTACATCGAAGACACTGGCAGAAAAGGAAGCGCTAGGAATTGATAGGATACAAATTGACTTGTTTCAATTAACAGATTCAGTCTTGGATGCATTGACCAGTCTATGTCAACTGAAGGATGATTGTCTAACCAATGGATTGGAAGAGGTCCATAAGTGTTCCCCTGATATAACATGCAAACAAAATACTGCTGAAGATCATTAGAAAATGGCTGGAATAGTACATAGATAAGGAACTGCCAGAACTTCAAGCAGGACTTAGAAGAGATCATCAACGAGGAAATCATTGTTGATGTCAGATGAATCCTCACTGAAAATAAAAAGTACCAGAAGAATGTCTATTTGTATCTTATTGACAATGAAAAGATTCTTGACTGTGTTGATGATGACAAGTTCTGGTTGACTTGGAGAAGAATGGGAACCCCGGAGCACTGTGACTGCCCTCATAGGGAAGCTATACCTGGACCAGGAGGTTGTTGTGAGAACAGAGCAGGGGAGCACTGCATGGTTTGGAATTGAGGAGGAAGTGTGCTAGAATTATATTCTCTATTCATATCTATTTAATCTGTATGCTAAGCAAATTATCTGAGAAACTGAACTGTGAAGATGATTGTGGCATCAGGATCGGAGGGAAACTCATCAATAACCTGCATTATGCACAGACACAACCTTGCTTGCTGGAAGTGAGGAGGGCTTGAAGCATTTGTTGCAGAAGATTAAGGAATGCAGCCTTTGGTCTGAATGGCATCTCAATGTCAGGAAAACAAAGATTCTAACCACTGTATAAATAGGTAGCATCATGATGGATGGAGAGGAGATTGAAACTGTTAACAGCTTCATCTTGTTTGGACCCACAATTATAATCCTTGGTACAAGCAGCTAGGAAATAAGGAGATGCATTGCACTTGGAAAATCTTCAGTTAGTGACCTTTTCAAATTATTGAGGAGGAGTGATGTCTGTTTGAAGACTACGGTATGTTTGATTCAGGTCATAGTCTTTCCAATTATTACCTATGCCTCTGAGAACTGCACAATGAATAAGGATGACAGAAAAAGACTTCACGCCTTCGAGCTGTGGTGGTAGAGAAATCTCTGAACATCACATGGATGAACAAGAGAACAGATATTTCTTGAACAGGGTGTAGCTGGAGTGCTTTTAGGAGGCAAGAATGATGAGGCTTTGCCTCTCAAACTTTGGACATGTTGCTAGGAGGCTCATTCCTTGGAGAAGAATATGATGTTGGGAAGGGTGGAGGATTGGCAAAGGAAAGCAAGATCCTCAACCAGGTGGACTGATAAAATGACTGCTGCAATAGGCTCTTGTGTGTCAAGAAGTGTGAGAATGATTCAGAATAGAACAGGTTTAAGATCTTTTGTTCACAGGGTCTCTATGAGTTGTGCTTCACTTGGCGACACCTAATAACAACACCACACTTCAGATCACAATCTGCTCAGTGGTTACTGTGCATATGAGAGGTAGAAAATGAACAAGGATGACAGAAAAAGAATTGATGCCTTTAATTTATGGTGCTGGAGAAGAATATTGAACATACCGTGGACTACCAAGGGTGCTCCTTGGAAGCAAGGATGAGAAAACTTCTCATTTATTTTGCCAGGGTTGTTAAGAGGCACCAGTCCTTGGAAAAAGACATTATGCTTGGAAGGATCGAATGTTAGCGAAAAAGAGGAAGACCCATAATCAAATGTATTTACAAAGTTACTCTTGTATAGGCTTAGATATATAACAGAGATAATGAGGATGGCACAGGACAGGCCAAGTTTCAAATTCATTATTTGTAAGAACTGATGGCATCTAGTAACACAAAACAACATACTACAGAAGTGAAATATGAGGAAATATATAGAGAATGAAAGAATAGATCCTTCTCCCAATATTGGTTACCAAATAAAGGATCAGATCTGATCTGGGAGAGAGGATAATCTAAGGGATTAGCAAAAAATAAGGCCCCAGGAATAGATGGTATGCTAATTGAAGTATTTCAGATAACAGATGTTGCCCTGGATGTGCTCCCCAAGTTGTGCCAAGAAATCTGGAGAATAACCACTTGGCCAACTGACTGGAAGAGATCTATATTTGTTCCCATTCCAAAGAAGGGTGACCCAACTGAGTGTGGGAACTACAGAACAGTGTCATTGATTTCACATGCAAGCAAGATTCTACTGAAGATTATCCAAAAACGACTGAAACAATACATCAGCAGAGAATTGCCAGAAGTCCAGGCTGGGTTTAGAAGGGGTCATGGTACTAGGGATATTGTTGCTGATGTTAGATGGATCTTAGCTGAAAGCAGACAATACCAGAAGAATGTCTATCTGTGTTTCATTGATTATGCAAAGGCATTTGACTGTGTGGATCATAACAAACTGTGGCTGACTCTGAGAAGAATGAGAATCCCAGAACATTTAACTGTGCTAAGGCGAAACCTATACTTGGACCAAGAGGCAGTAGTCAGAACAGAGCAAGGAAACACTGCATGGTTCAAAATTGGAAAGGATGTATGCCAACGATGTGTCCTGTCTCCATACCTTTTCAACATGTATGCAAGCAGATTATCCGAGAGGCTGGGCTCTATGAGGAGAATTGTGGTATCAGGATTGGTGGAAGATCTATCAACAATCTACATTATGCAGATGACACAACCCTGCTTGCTGAAACTGAGGAGGACCTCATGCACTTGCTGCAAAGGGTCAAGGACTGCAGCCTTAAGTATGGACTGTAGCTCAATGTCAAGAAGACAAAGATTCTCACTACCGGACCAATTGGCAGCGTCAGGATGGATGGCGAAGAGATCGAGATTGTTCATAGCTTCAGTTTGCTTGCCTCCACAGTCAACACTCTTGGCACCAGCAGTCAGGAAATCAAAAAGTGTATTGCGATGGGAAAGTCTGCGGTTAGGGACCTCTAAAGTACTCAGGAGCAACGGTGTCTCTCTGGAGACTAAGGTGTGCCTGATACAGGCCATGTTCTTTGCAATTGCTTGTTATGCATCAGATAGTTGGACAATGACTAGGGAGGACAGAAGGACAGTTGATGCCTTTGAGCTGTGGTGCTGGAGAAGAGTACTGAATGTACCCTGGACTGCCAGGAAAACAAACAGATTCATCTTGGAGAGGATTAAACCAAGCTACTCCTTGGAGGCAAGGATTCTGGGGCTTCATCTGACATACTTTGGACATGTTGCCAGGAGCGATGGGTCCTTGGAGAGGGACATCATGTTTGGGAGGGTGGAGGAACAGCACAGGAAGAGAAGACTCTCTATGAGTTGGATTGATTCAGTGACTGGGGTAATTGGGATGGGTGTGTCGGAGGCAGTGCAGTTGGTGCAGGATAGAGCATGGTTTAGGGCTGTTGTGCATAGGGTCGCTATGAGTCGCAAACGACTCGACGGCACATAACAACAACAACAATATAAACTAAGTTTTGATTTGAAATTAAGTGAAAATTTTCCAATACCTGCAAATAAATCTTAAAGCAATGAGGGTTTTTCTTATAACTGAAAAACACAAAGCAAAAGATTGAAAAGCAACAGTAATTCCTTGGGATATAAAAAGATGGCATGAATGACAAAGATTCTCACCACTAGGCTAATTGGCAACTCCATGGTAGATGGATAAGAGATTGAAATTGTTAAGATACACACTTTGGTTGTTTTGATGATCAACATTTTTGACACCAGCAGTCAGGAAATAAAAAGGCTCTTCTCCAGGACCACAACTCAAAGACATCAATACTTCTTTTATCATCCTTAGTCATTATCTAGCTCTCTGATGCATATGCAATTGTGAAGGCCATGACCTTGTTCAAGTGCATCTTAGTCTCCAGAACGACAAAGTTGCTTCTCGGTACACTGAAATGGTCCCTGACAGCAATTTGCCTTTTTAGCAACAATGGCAAAATAAATGAGAAGCTTCCTCATCCTTGCTTCCAAGGAGCACCCTGGTTTCACTTTCTTTTCTAATTGCTTATTTTTCTTCAATCGTTGAGACATTCAGTACTCTTTCCCAATACCAAAATTCAAAGGCATTGAGTCTTCTGTCATTATTATTCACTGACCAACTTTCAGATGTTTAGCTGGTAATTTAAAAGACCATGGCTTGAATTAGGCAAAATTTAACTTAAAACTTGGCAAAGGTACTTAGCTTGTCTCTGGTTCTGTCTGTAGTAGGTAGCAATCCCAAGGTCAGCTTCATTTCATGTTATCTCTCTGGTTCTCTGCTTTAGCCAATGGCTGTTGCTACTGTAGCACAAGAATTTCTGCTCAAAGGACATGATACTTTCTCTTGTTTCTTTTTTTTCTGGCTGAGAGAATCTTCCAATTCTACTACTGGATTTGCTCAATTTAATAGTGAGACTAGTCAATGCCCTCTGGATAGGCTAACACACCTTATTCACATGTTCCTGCACATCCACATGGCAAGGCAAACTTAATGGCTTTGAAAGCCGTCTTGAACAATTCACTGGCAGGCTCAATCTTCCAAGGATCCTGAAAAACCTACAACCAGAAGTGGATAAAATAGATGAATGAGACTTTCTAAGAATCAAATCCCTATGCACATCAGGAACGTATATTTGAGTAACAGTCACATTAACAGGCCGTCTTTCTTTTCATATGGATAATAACCTATCACTCACAGAATTGTACTTCAGGATATAACTTGAAATTGTCTTTTTAATTATGAATATAACACCATTCTTCTTCTGTTTTTCATTCCTAGAATAGTATACCGTGTGATTGTCTGATTCAAAGTTGCCAAAGCTGGTCCATTTCATTTCATCTCACAAATGCTTGAATGTCAGTGTTCACATATTCCATTTACTTTTTTCAGCTGCAAGTTTTCTGACATTCACATATCATACACTTCCTGTTCAAATTATTAAAGGATATTTGCTATGACTTCTCCTCATTTTGGCTGATTTTAAATGTGAGCTCTACCTCTGGTACTAGAATGATCCGTGTTCCTCTCTTATTCATAGAGGCCTGCTTTTTAAGAAGTGGGTGGCCAATCACGTTTCCTAGTCTGTCTTAATCTAGGAACTCTACTAAAAACATCCGCCATGTACCCATGGCGATATTTAACTTGGGCCTCTTGTGATATTTAACTGGTAACATACTTTTCAGCATCTCCAAAATCTATAAGTTAATTCAATACAGAAAACATGACAGAAGAGTGTTCTACTAAGTAAAACAATGAATTATCACAATATAACAAACTGACAAATTAGTATTTTGCCTGTAATAGCAAATCAGGTATACAAACATCATATTACCAGATTCAGTTGAAACCTGCATAGACATAGTAAAATGTGCTTCTGGGACGATATTGAAGCATTCTAGCTGAGACTCATAGCTGGCACACTAGGGTAACATTCCAGATGTGGATACTTAGGTCACATGAATGTCTCTGCTCAATCTCTGATGCTGCTGAATGCTGCTAGCCTTAAGGCCTAAATAGCTGATCAAAAAGGCCAACTACCAGGCCAAAGCTGCTTTAAATAAGTAAGAGTCTCCAGTCAACAAGGACTGTTTATCAGAAAGGAAATATGTAAAGTATACTTAAAAAGCAAAACATATTTTTCATTATTTTAGGACAGCAACATGAGACTTGTAATAAAATATGTAATGGGCTGAAAGCTTGGAGGAGAATCTACTGCTGTGCAGCTAATAAATTATAATGGATTAACAAGTCCTCAAAAAAAGTAAATCATCAAAGATAAAGTAGTTAAAAATAAATCTAGAGAGAGGGAAAAATAACACAAAGAAAATTACTGAGTAGCATTGAAGTGTACTGAATTAGAGCCGCAAAGAGACCTGGGAAGAGCAACAGTCAGCCAGCCGCCGAGGAACTCCAGAGGAGCGAACACCGTGTGACCCCACAGGATCAAGGACTACCTGCCACTGTGTGACCCCCCCTGCAACCCGTGCCTGCGTCACCCCCAACACACAGGGTACTGCTGCATAAACTCCCAGCGGTGCCCAAGCCCCGCCCCCTACCTCTTGGTGGTAGTGTCCAAGCCCTATGCTCCTTTGCCCCCCTAGTCCCTCGCTTTCCTCCCCTTCCCAGACCCTCCCCCTTCAACTCCACAACCATGCAACTCAGCACAGGCCACAGCCCTGTGACCTCAGGGCACCACAGCAGATCCAGCCATCACTGGGAGCTATCAGCCGAGCTGCTGTGGAACTAACCTGGAAGGAGAAAGGAATGTAGGATCTTGGCTGGGTTTATTGGGGCATTGCTAATTACCTGGCAGAGCACCTAAGGGTGTGCCCACTGGTGGGGAATTTGGCCGAGCTCTCTTGGGCTACACCAGCTGCCCAAAACGAGCCAGCCAGCTGGCTTCTGTGGACTCTGCAGACCAGCCAGAGGTTGGTGAGAACATAACCTTGACTTTTCGGATCATGTCAGAACCAGGACACAGCTGGAGCAGGGGCTGTTGTGTGAGGGCACCTGCGTAAGTGCCACCAAGCAGGGAATACTGTGAAAACTATTGGTTATGAAACGGACAGCAGGAATTTGAGTAGGGACCCCAATCGTGAGAACACTGAGACAGCAGAGGCTTGAGCAAGGTCCCCCAAGTGTTTGACCTGCCCTTGTGATCACCCCAACCCTCTGCCTGGCTCACCCCATTTGGCTCCCCACCAGTGCCTACACGTTTGGGCAATCAACTTGCCTTTAATCGGGAGCACCTTGACCTGTCTTACCAATAAGAGATTGCCCTAGCAGGCTCTGAACAACATTTCTCTGAAGTCAGAAATTCAGAGAAATGCACAAGTTCAGTAGCTGCCCAACTATCTCAAGAGCATTGTCTTCAGATCAATAATATATCAGTGTCTCCATGAAAGCAAACTATCCCACACAATACACAAGAGCAAAGCAAGATGTCACTCACAAAGGGCGACACAGTATCAGTGGATTCCCTAAAGCCAGAAAGTTTCATGGAACTTTGTGACACAGAATTTAAAAGAGGAGTGACTGAATATATCCAATGGATGAAAGAAAAACTTGATGAAGCACAAGATACTACAAGTAAAGACCAGGAGTAGCTCAAAAAAACAATGCAGAATATTGCAGAGAAAACAAAGAAGGCATTAGCGGCACTGGAAAAACAAGAATCCACCATTCAAAATATAAGGTTCAATGTTTCAGAGGCTTTCAACATGATGCAGGGATATATGAGCAGAGTTGATGAGATGGAACATAGAATCAGTGAAATTGAAGACAAAATTGTCACCACTGATCTGCTAGAACAAAAAGCAGACTCAAAAAAGAAGGAAAAAGAAAAAAAACTAAGAATAATGTGGGACACCATCAAGAAAAATAACATGTGCATCATTGGAATCCCAGAAAATGAAGAAGCAAGTAAAGACACTGAAAAAGTTGTGAAAGAATTACTAGAGGAAAACTTCCCAGGCATAAGGAAGAATGAGAGAATATGTACTCAGGAAGCTCAGCGAACACGATATAGATTAGACCCCAAAAGGAAAACATCAAGGAATATCATACTTAAAATTTCCAGAACCAAAGATCAGGAGAAAATCCTGAAAGCTGCAAGGGAGAAACAAAGAATAACCTATAAGGGAGAACATATAAGATTAAGTGCCGATTTCTCTGCTGAGACCATGCAGGCAGGAAGAGAGTGAAAGGACATATATCAAACACTCAAACACAACTATCAACCAAGAATACTGTACCCAGCAAAATTATCCAACAAATATGAAGGACAGATCAAGATATTCCTAGAAAAGCAGAACCTAAGAGAGTTTGTAAAAACAAGACCAGCATTGCAGGAGAGACTCAGAGATGTCTTTCTTAAAGACATACCACAGAAAGCTCCATGGTCCAAAGTAACTAGCAACAACACCAAAAAGAAC
>NW_006399953.1:5312413-5320271 GCF_000299155.1 Elephantulus edwardii
GTAGAGAAGCCAAAGCACAAGGAAGAATCCAAGACACTAAAGTGCTGAACAGAAGATTCCAAAAGGCAGCATGGAATGACAAAGCAAAATATTACAATGAAATGTGCGAGGAGCTAGAGTCGGAAAATCAAAAGGGCCAAACTTGTTCAGCATTTCTCGTTCGTTCAAGTATTTGATAGGAAATTTTAACACCTTTGTCTCCAAGAAGCAGTCTAAATGCATCTTCTTCAAGACATTTTTGTTATTTGACAGTCCATGGGATAGTGACTATTATCTAACACATATGCTATCTGTTTCAAGGCTATTCTTTGAAAAAGGATCTTATGCTCGCTTAGATGGAGGATCAGTGAAAGAGAGGAAGCCCCTAAGCAAGATGTATTGACATGGGGACTGCAACATTGGGCTCAAGTGCATCAGAGATGATGATAGTGGTGCAGGGAAGCACAGGATTCAGATATTTTGTTCATAGAGTATCTATGTCTTATACATTTCTTAATGGCACCTAATCAAACCAAATCAGAATGGATAAGAAGACAAAAAAAGTGAAATACATTAAAAAGTGAGATCTTCTCATAGATATCTACACATATAATGGAATAATAGTGAAGTTTTTATTATCTTTCTTTAAAGATAGAGAGAAAGTAATGACTACTGTTACATGGAAAGGGAAAAAAATAAATAAAGCACTACTAAAGAAGAACAGAGTAGCCAAAATAACCTGGTACTAGTTCAATGACTGACAAACATACCAATAAAATAATATTCTATGAGCATTTCTAAATCTCCAAAGTAAATCTATCTGCCTATGGGGAGTTGATCTTTGATTTCTACTAGTTTGGGGAGGCTGGGATTTCTCCAGTTCTTCCACTTACTTATAGAGTCCCTATCATTTATATATATTTTTTTCTATTTCTATACTTGAGGGCTCAGCCTCCATTGCCATATCTGCTAGTCTACTCTAACTGTGCTCTTTTATACATAGGGTTTTGGAAGTCCTATTATTTTGTAAGTAGACGGCTAAGCCTTCCTCCTAGTTTGTCTTAATTAGAATGCTCAAATTTAGAAGAGTATCTGACAGATAAGCATTTTATGGAAAGGAGCAGATGAAAGACATTTCCCTATTATAGAGGCAAATAATAGATTCAGTATTGCTCCCCACACTTGGCAAGTGTGTTTTGACTGACTCCTTTCCCCACTCCACCAGCATTTCTTTCTACTCCCACCTATTCTAGTTCCCTCCCTCTATCCAGCTGTATCCATCTCTATCCAGCCTTGATTACTTAGGTCTCAAGCTTTCTGTGTTTCTGTGATTTTTTATGCCTCTCACCTCTTGCTGCTGCAGACAGTCTCTCTTGAATTTAGGAGTTTCCAAATTCCAGGTAAAACTGAGAAGTGGGGAAGGGTTTCTTTCCTCAGATGGTTCTGAATGAAAGTCTTTTGCCTTGAGCTTCTGCTTCAGAACTGACTTCTTGTGGCTTAGTGCTTTTTCTCTTCATTTGCAGCATGCTGCTGCCACAATAGGATAATCTCCCAGGATGTGTCCTCAAGATGGGATACATAAGTGTTGTTTTCTTAGTTCTAGGGCCGCAAGCCTGAGGGCCCTAAACTAAGTGTGGATGGTCCTGCACTCATCCATATATTATTGTATAATATTAATGACAATGCCCTCACTGTCTGATCATCCATCATTTTATATTACCTCCTCCTCTTTTTTCTTTTTTAAATAGAAAATATTGCTGTCATTTCTTAAGGTCCCAATACTAGTTGTTATAAGTACTAGTACATAATTAGATATACTTTTCTACTTTTTCTTATTTTTGCAATGATAAATACATTTGTATAATTGTATAAAGTTAAAATTATCAGGTTAATACAAAGATTTAATAATAATTAAGGATAAAAAGCACTATTTGAAGGTAAAGTTCTCTCTGAAATTACCTGAAAACAAGGTCATTTTTGTTTTGAACTTCATTGTAAAACTTTTAGTTTAGCAACACAAAGAAAAATATATAGCAATAGACGAATATTCCTTATCATATTTTCCCTTTGTTAAGTAAGGTGAGAAAGCAATATTTATGGATGTGTGTGTGGTTTTTTTTTAAATTTTTAGCAAAATCTTGTGTGTGTGTGTGTGTGTGTGTGTGTGTGTGTGTGTATGTATGTATGTTTTGGGAGATTTATTGCTTGTTAGTTTGTTTATTTGTTTTACCACAAACTTAAGGAACTGAGTTGCATAGATTCCTCAGATGTCCAAACACATGAAAGTTCAAGAAGACAAAATGAAAGCAAGGTAAATAGAGAGCACTCATAAAAATTGTAATATCTTGAAATGCTTTTTCCCCCCATCTTTAAATTTTGTTAATTTTCCTTTCTTAAAGCTATTGAATGTTTTGAAAGGTTATATATTTTTCCAGTCAAGTAGGTTAAATTTAATGCTCATTACACTCGGTCCTTCAGCTTAAGAAATGCTGAGTTCATCCCTTTTGATTTTCTGACTCCAGTTCTTTGCACATTTCATTATAACACGTTGCTGTATCTTCCCGAGCTGCCTTTTGAAATCTTCTGTTCAGCTCGTTAATTTCTTGATTTCTTCTCTTTGGCTCGGCTTCTTGGCACTCTAGAGCAATATTCAGATTTTCTTGTGACATGCATCTTCGTCTTTTTCTTCTCCCTCTTTGTAATGACTTTTTGCATTCTTCAGAATGATATTCCCAATATCTTCCCACAGATTATCCGGTCTTTGCTCATTACTGTTCAAGTCCTCAAATCTGTTCCTAAGAAGGTCTTTAAATTCAAGTGGGGTAGACACAAGGTAAAACTATGGTCCTTGTGGACTTGATTTTATTTTCTTTAGCTTCAGTTTGAACTTGCATATAAGTAGTTGATAGTTCCACAATCAGGTCCTGGCCTATATTTCACAACTGATATTGAGTTTCTTCAGTGAGTTCTTCCACAGATATAGTCAATCTGATTCCTGTGCAGACTATCAGGTGAAGTTCTTGTGTATGTTGCTGTTGTTTAGTGCTGTCGAGTCATAGACAACTCATAGCGACCCTATGAACGAACGTCCTGAGCACTGTTCGTACGTAGAGTTTCCAGAGGCAAGCCATTTCAGAAGTGGATGCCACTCCTGCTTCCAGGCTTGTTATAGTCGGGAAGCTCCAGCCAACACTGTCTACCATGGGTACCCATTACCACGACTAGCACATCATTGTCACAATCTTCAGCATCACAGCTCAAGTTACCTCTGTACAGCAATGCACAGACCAGTGCTATACCACCTAGAAGAATGTTTGACAGGAAAACAATTTGAACCTGGGCCTCAGGCCACAGGCCCAAGGGCCCTTTGGGCTTAAGGCCGCCTCTTAGCTCAAACCCTAGGCCAAGCCTAGGTTGCCTCACTCCAGGGGACAGAGCAAACCTCTATGTCAACACATGCCTGGAAAAGCACTTGACTCCAAAAGCTTGCCACGATTATTGTGCTCACACCACCATGCTCCTTCTGGCAAGGAGATGTTCCTGAGACCCTGGGAGGAGCCAACCAGGAAGAACATGGCCACCTCCTGTCCCAAATTGTCTTTTATGTTTCTTATAAAAGGTGTTTGCAATTAATATGTCATTGATTGTACAGAATTCTATCATTCTATTTCCAGCCTCTTTTTGGTCATGAAACCTTTGTTTCTGACTACTGATTCTTCTTCCCTGTTGCCAACTTTTGCATTCTAGTCACCCATTAATATAAAAATATCTTAGTTTCATGCTGAACTTTCAATACTTAAGGATGCTGAGGGTAGAAGGTTTAATGACCCAGGAAGCCTCAAAGGAAGAAGGAAGTAGTATGCTTAGTCACTATACCAAAAAAGAATTGGCAGACACAGAAGAATTTCGTGAAACAACATATGACAAGACCGTATGGTGATGATGTAGGAAATTCAATGTGCTCTGAAGGTATTGGGGGAAAAAACAACCAACAAGTCCTCAGAAATTCATGGAATACCAATTGACATATTTTAGCAATCAAATGTTGCTCTGGACGCACTTATCAGATTCTACTAAGGACTCTGGAGGACAACTGCCTGGCCAACTGATTAGAATATATCTATATTTATTCTCATCCCAAAAATTTTTTAAAAGGTGACCCAACAGAATGTGGAGATAGAGTGATTGAATTTTGCACATCAATGATTTATTCATTTCAAAATATGTTTTATAAGAAACATAAATGCTGGTTATACATGTAGATTTCACCTGATGGTATGCATAGGAATCAGATAGATTACATCTGTGGAAAGAGCCATTGGAGAACCTCACTGTCAGCTGTGAAAACTAGGCCAGGTGCTGATTATGGAACAGACCACCAACTACTCATATGCAAGTTCAAGCTGAAGCTGAGGAAAATGAAATCAAATACACAGGAACCAAAATATGACCTAGAGTCTATCCCATCTGAATTTCAAAACCACCTCAGGAATAAGTTTGAGGCCTTGAGCACCAATAAGTGAAGACCAGATGAGTTGTGGGAAGATATCAAGAATATCATCCAGGAAGAGCTCAAAAAGTCATTACAAAGACAGAAAAGGAAAGAAAGACCAAGATGGATGTCAGAAGAGACTCTGAATAGTGCAATAGAGTGTAGAGGAGCCAAAGCAGAGGGAAGAATTCAAAATACTAAAGAGCTGAACAAAAGATTTCAAAAGGCAGCACAGGAAAACAAAGTAAAGTAGTATAATAAAGTACGCAAGGAACAGGAGTCAGAAAATTAAAAAGACTGAACTCTCTCAGCATTTCATAAGCTCAAGTAACTGAAGAACAAATTCAAACTTTGAGTTGATATACTTAAGGATGCTTTGGGCAGTAAGTATATTAAAAGATCCATGAAGCATTAAAAGAAGATGGAAAGAATATACAGACTCATTGCACCGAAAGGATTTGGCAGACACAGAAGAATTTCATGAAATAACATACGAGCAAAAGCCTATGGTGATGAGGGAAGAAGTTCATGCTGCTTTGAAAGAATTGGGGGAAAAAGACCCCAAAAATTGATGGTATACCAATTGATGTATTTCAACTAACAGATGTTGTCCAAGATGTGCTCACCAAGTTGTGTCAAGAAATCTGGAGGACCACCACTTGGCCTACTGACTGGAAGAGATATGTCTATATTTGTTCCCATTCCAAAGGAAGATGATCCAACAGAGTGTGGAAATTATCAAACAATATCATTATATCACATATAAGCAAGATTCTGCTGAAGATTATTAAAAAAACAAACCAAAAACACACCAAACAACGACTGGAACAGTATATCAACAGAGAACTTCCAGAAGTGCAGGCTGGGTTGAGAATGTTAGATGGGTCTTGGTTGAAATCAGGGAGTACCAGAGGAATGTCTGTGTGTGTTTCATTGATTATGCAAAGACATTTGACTGTGTGGATCACAACAAACTGTGTTAACTCTGAGAAGAATGAGAATCCCAGAACACCTAATCGTGCTAAAGTGAAACCCATACTTGGAATAGGAAGAATTCGTCAGAACAGAGCAAGGAAACACTGCATGGTACAAAATTCGAAGGGTATACACCAGGGATGTGTCTTATGTCCATACCTTCTCAATCTATATGCAGAATAGACTATCCGGGAGGCTAGGCTGTTTGATCAGAAGTGTGGCATCAAAATAGGAAGAAGATTCATCAACAATCTGTGTCATGCGGATGACACAACTCTGCTTGCTGAAACTGAGAAGAATGTGAAACACTTGCTGCAGAAGGTCAAGGAATGCAGCCTTCAGTATCGATTGAAGCTCAATATCAAGAAAACAAAGATTCCCACCATTGGGTCAATTGGCAGCATCAGGATGTATGGTGAAGAGATAGAGACAGTTAACAACTTTAGTTTGCTTGGCTCCACAGTCAACACTCTTAGCACCAGCAGCCAGGAAATTAAAAGATGTATATTAAGATGCAAAGTCTGCTGTTAGAGACCTCTCTAAAGTACTGAAGAGCAATGATGTGAGTCTGGAGACTATTGTGTGCCTAATACAGTCCATAGTCTTTGCAATCACTTGCTATGCATTATAGAGCTGGACAATGACTAGGGAAGATAGAAGAAGAATTGATGCCTTTGAGCTTTGGTGTTGGAGAAGAGTATTGAATATACCAGGGACTGCTAAGAAAACTAACAGGTTCTTCCTAGAGATAGTTAAATCAGGTTGCTCCTTGGAGGCAAGGATTCTGAA
Source organism: Elephantulus edwardii (assembly GCF_000299155.1). Classification (NCBI taxonomy): domain Eukaryota; kingdom Metazoa; phylum Chordata; class Mammalia; order Macroscelidea; family Macroscelididae; genus Elephantulus; species Elephantulus edwardii. The sequence goes on from NW_006399953.1 coordinate 5,318,649, forward strand.
GCTTCGTCTGACATACTTTAGACATGTTGCAAGGAGGGGTCAGTCCTTCAAGAAGGACAACAGGCTTGGGAGAGTGGAAGGACAACATAGGGAGGAAGACCCTTCATGAGTTGGATTTGATTCAGTGACTGGAGTCGTTGAGGTAGGTGTGTCAGAGATGGTGAGATTGTCACAGGATAGAGCAGGGTTTAGGGCTGTTGTGCTTAGGTTTGCTATGGGTCACAGGTGACCTGAAAATACATAACAACAACAATAACATTAATATCACCGCAAGAAAGATAATAGTAAAGATTTTCCAAAATTGACTTGAACAGTTCATCAGTAGAGAACTGCAATATTCTCAAGCTGGCTTTAGAAGCGGCCAAGTTACTAGGGACATCATAGCCAATGTTAGATGGATCTTGGCTGAAAGTTGAGAATATCAGAGGTATGTTTATCTGTGTTTTAATGACTATGCAAAGGCAACAAAGTTTGGCTAACCTTGAGAAGAATAGGGATCCAGACTTAATTGCGTTCGTGTAAAATCTCTACTTGGACAAGGAGCAATTGTCAGAACTGAGCAGGGAAACACTGCATGGCAGGGATGCATCGTATATCCATACTATTTCAATCTATACACAGAATATATCATTCAAGAGGCTGGACTTTATGAGAAGAAATGTGGCATCAGGACGGAAGGAAGACTCATCAACAGCCTGGGTTATACAGGAAGAATCTTGCTTGCTGTAATTGAGGAGAAAATGAGATTTGCTGCAGAAGGTCATGGACGATAGCCTTCACTAAGGATTGAAGCTCGACATCTAGGAAAATAGAAGCTCTCACCACTGAGCCAATTAGCAGCTCTATGAGAGAGAAAAGATTGAGATTCTTAACATCTTCAACTTACTTGGTGCCACAATCAGCACTCTTCGCACCAGCAGTCAAGAAATCAAAAGACAAATTGCATTTGGGAAGTTTTCCAGGAACCTCTCGAGAGCACTGAAGAGCAACAATGTCAATCTGGTGACTAAGGTGAAACTGATAAAGGCCGTGGTCTTCACAATTGCTTGCTATGCATCAGAGAACTGTATAATGACTAAGGATGATAGAAGAATGATCAATGCCTTTGAGTTGTTTTGCTGGGGAAGATTGTTGAACATAATTGTGGACAGCGAGGAAAACAAATAGGTCTGCCCTAGAGAGGGTGAAACCAAGCTGTTTTAAGGAGGTCAGGATTTTGAAGTTCTGTCTCACATACATTGGGCACATAGCTAGGAGGCGCCAGTTATTAAAGAAGGATATCATGCTACGAAGAGTGGAAGAAAAGCTCAAGAGAGGAAGACGCAGGTTGAGATTGATTGACTCAGTGATTGGAGAAATAGGCGTAGGTCTGTTGGAGATGAAGAGATTGTCAGAGGACAGGGCAGGGTTCAGAGCTAATGTACACAGGGTCCCTATGGATCACAAGTGACTTGATGGTATATAACAACAACAGTCAGTCCAAATAAGATGATTATAAAATTATTGACATTTATATATATTTTATAAATTTCTTGTTGTTATGTGCCATCTAGTTGCTTGGGACTCACAGCAACTCTGTGTATAACAGCTCTGAACTGTGATCTATCCTGAGCCAACCTTATC